>NC_084762.1:56547797-56862172 GCF_028858725.1 Colius striatus
TTAGTCATAAGACACATGCAAAGTAAAGGATGTGAATGTAATCTGACATTTCTTGATTTTTGCATGCCCAAAATAGCAAACTCAATATTTGCCTTCTGTATTTTTGTGAAATATTAATTTTTGTATTCATTGACATGATATTATTTAGAAATTTGATTGCTTAAATGCTTTTTGCTTAAGAATCTTGAGTTTGAATAATTCTATATGTCTTTTCATCTTTTGATAGCTAGGAAATGGAAGGTGTCAGTCCTCACCGGTGATATGCCATCTGCAGGAACAAGCTCAAAGGTTTATATTACATTATATGGGGATCGTGGCAGTTCAGGGCCTATTTTTCTTGATGGAGAGGAGGGAAAATTATTTCAGAGAGGCAATGAAGACACTTTCACAGTAAGTAAAATATATATTTATTGTCTTGCCTTCTTGTATCATGCCAGATTGCATGACATTTCAAAATCTATGTTACGAAAAGACAGTCAATTTTTTCTATGGCCCACATATCTGGAAACAAGAAACAGGACTCAACTGTAGAACTAAATGTAGTATCCTTTCCAACTCACCTATCCAAAGCTATATTTAACATATTTCTTGTCTATTTAAGAGGAATTACTTGAATTGCATTTACATAGTGCCCAAAAAAATACCAAGAAATGTAGGACAACAGATAATTGTTTAATTTGAAGTGGAGTTACAATATTAAAAATGAAATGATGAATTAAAGCATTAGGGCAAATTAAGTAATGTAAAACTTTATTAAATACCTGCTTTATTTAAATGTCAATTTTTACACCTCTAATAAAATCCGTCTGTCTGAAGTCAGACAGAAGCTGGAAGCTTCTGCTCCCAGTTACACAAACAAATTTCTTCTTCTTCAGTCTTGTGGCATGGTGATTTATGTGAGCCAGAATAAGTTTCTTCTGGAAAGCTGCATAGCTTGAGTGTGTATATGGAATTTCCAGTGGGTGGTTCTAGCGGGTGTCAGCTATAGGGCCATATTAAAAACAGGTGCTTCCGTTGTTAGTATCCAGCATAGCATGTCCCCTTCTGACAAAAGATATTTAATAGCAACATTGATAAAGAGCTCAAGTTTTCCACAATAGCCTTGTAGCTGCTTGGGATGTAGGAAATGTTGTTCTTAACCCTCTTCAGCTTGATGGAGTTTTTCAGAAGAATCCATCACATCTCATAGTATGCCATTCTCCATCTGTGATATCAAAATGCCCCAGATATAAGAAAGGAATAGGTAAAACAAGTAACCAGGTACCTGACAGATAAAAACACTGTCTTCACAATGGTTATTGTTGCCTCTGTTTCCTGCTCTCATTGTTGCAATTAATTGAATCTCCAATGACTTTTAAATGCAAAATACGGAGGCAATCCCTGATTTGGAACCTAGGGTTCCCCTTGTAGGTGAATATTCATACCACTGAACATAATTGAGTGACTATTCTGAAACGTATAGAAAGAATAAATCCATTCTGTGCTATATGCAAGATTTCAGTTAGCTCTGGTCTATCTTTGCTGCTCTGTCTCTTTATTGTTTACAACACTGAGTTTAGGGAAGTTCATGATACAGTGAACTCAGTTCACAACTCACTTCTACACTTAACTGAAAATATGAAAATGAATTCTACAGAAAACAACAGAAGGACAGCAAATCCAGCCTACATAATATGAAAAAAAATACATTAAAGAGGGAAGACACTCATGGTGTGTTTCCAGTTGCTTGAAGATAAGCTTTCTATTTCTACACTTAAGTTCAGAAGCAGCTATTTGAGTCATCTTCATGCAAAATTGTTCCCTCATCACCTTGTTATCTGCACTGGACACACTCATCCAGCCTGCTCAAGCACTAATCTTTCAAATACAGCTTTTTAAGTTGATTTAGTTGAAATGATTTGCAAAAAGAAACATCAGAGCTGAAGACAATTGTTTCCAGATTTTAAGGCATACCCTCCTGGAGGGATAAGGAGACACTCAGAGGTATGTGGGAGGTGCTTGGGAGACAGAAATAATTTTGTAGCAGGTCAGATGCTAACCTGACCCAAGTTTTATGGTCCAGAAACTTTTGCTTTTCAGTCATACATACAGTCTGTAGTCATCTCCTGCTGAGGCCAATATTTAATGGGGAACAAAACAGCTACAGCAGCATCCTGTACCCATTAAAATGGGGTTGTCAGGCCACCATTTTTTTTGAGGGTTGTCCTTTAAAAGAGTCAAGCTTCTCATGATTATTTAGAGCAAAATATTTTGGAAACACTTGTTTAAATATTAGAATATTTAATTCCTCTAAACAAAAATGACACCTGAGAGTTAAGAAATTAATTTATGTTGCATGTCTTTTAAGAAATGTTCTGTGTTTCATCAGTTGTGTTTCTTTTTGCAGATTAATACTAGAAACATAGGACACCTCTACAAAATACGCATAGGACATACGAATACCGGAAACTCTCCTGCCTGGCTCTGTGAAGAGGTAAAAGCACTGAGAAGGAATTTAATCTTTCCAAAGCAGTCATTAAAATAGTGAAGTCAAAATATAAGCCACAAAAAATCCCTGGGATAAGTATATATGCAGCCTCGTTTAAGAGATTATTTATGAAGGAGTGGCTTTGTGTGGAATTAAGGGCAGTTTATGATGATGTGTCTTGGCTGTTTGTTTGCAGTTTAGGACATTGTGTTTATTTTAAAAGAATATGTTTGATAGTAAGAAAGACTGCTTAAGTTCTCTGTTGTAGTCTGAGTCTTCTATAGTCTTTATATGCTACAGAATGTCAAGAGCTTGCTGGAACTCAGAAAGTCATTGAACTCAGTCTAGTCAAGTCCTCCTCAAATCTGCAACTGATGCTAGGACCTTATGTGCAGCACCAGAGGTACATTGCAAATGTTCCTAGTTCTGTGCTGCTGAGAAAAAAAAGACAATAACAAGTTATTTTCCCTCCTTATTTAAAAAAGATCTTGATGCAGGTAAAGCAGAGATAATAAAACAAAGAAAATCAGCTGATTCTGTTTCAAGCTTCAGTTGTGAAGCATAATGTATAGTTTTTTCACACTAAGAGTGAAAGGATCTGACTTTTATCCTTAACACTGATGATATACTATGTGTACCAATGATATACTATGCATGTCTGAAACATTTCTCTCTTTGTGCCAGAGTTTCTTATCCTTCAGTTAAGAGACAGCAATTTATGAAAGGCTTTAGAAGCTGCTGGTAAACTTATTGTTACAATTGTACTTCAGGTTAAGACTAGATCAATCTAAATCAAAGTGACAACTGAAGTTAAATATTCACTGATCAATGTTCAAACTGTATTTGGTAGTTTAATTAGTTGAGATTGAGACTTAGAAAGAAGACTAAGTAAGGTCTGGGCAGTGTCAACTGAAGTTTAGGCAAGATCTTGCAAGTTCATACTTCCAGCCAATGCATATCTACACTGAAATATTGTATCACTGGTACTATCACTCTAAGAGGTTTCATGCTAGAGTTATAAGGATTATATGTCTTTCAAATCAGGTGAGAACTGCCTGATTATAAAACCTAGGCATTTGTTTCCCAGATATGCAGTGTTTTGGGGAATGCTGGAGTAAGAATATGATTTAAGATACCTTTTTCTTCTGTTCCTTTCTCTTTTTCTTTCCATAATTTTTTATAACCAGTGAAAGGGTGGGATATACCTCATAGCTTTGTCCCATGAGACAGAGAGACAAGCTACAAGCAATTTCTAAAGTGTACCTGAGTTGAGAAGCTGGAAAAGAACAGTATTTTCCTCTTACAGAACAGATTCATTTGTATGTTTAATCTTAGTATTAGAAGTTTTGGTTGTCATAAAATTTAACTCAAGAAATGAACTTTTGTGGGTTTGTTGTACACTGTCCTCTGTGAATAGAGGTTATACTGCTTGCTTTGTATAAAACATCTACATAAATGGAAAGATTGAAGAAATCTGAGAAGAAAAGGAAAAGAAGATATGTCACAATTCCTCTTCTCACTTCCCAGCTACAATATATCAATTGAAATCAACAGTAACATTTTAAAAGAAGGATTCAACACTTCAGTGTGTTCCATTGATTATTGGCTTACACATTTTAATTTTCTTCTTACCAAATCTCAGTCATGGTTTTTAGGGATTGATTCATCAGCCATGGTTAGGTAATTTCCTCTGCAACTTTGGGCAGAATGTCAAAGAAAAGGAGTACATTCAATCAAACACATTCTACAAGTAGCCTAGTGTTTGCATGGTGGAGAGCCGAAGGAGTATAGGCACTGGTTTCCAGACTTCATAGAAGAGAAACAGCCTACAGTGGACTCCTCAGATGCTTAACATCATTGTTCCTTGGGAAACCTACATTTTTCTGGAAAATCCAAAACTAAGAGAGACTGCTCTACAACTGCAGAGCTTTTCTGTTAGTTACGCATGCTAGTCCTTCACAAGTATCACATGATTTCTATATGTACCTCTGTATCAGGCCTGAAAATGTGTGCTGCTTTGCTGATCCACACTCCCTTTTCAAGATCCATCAGGAGATGTTGCCAGGCTGAGATATGTTGTGTTTTTCAGACAAGATCAATCTCTTTAAAGTTTAGTATTCAAGCAGTAAAAGAGATAAACATGTTTCCAAGTAATTAATTCCAATGCTTGAATTAAGTAATTACATTGTGCAAAGCATAGAGCCGGCGTGAAACACAGTAGAAGACATGGTAGAAGTGTGCTTGCTTATCTCTGCTGTTCCAAAATGTAATGTGTCTACTAGTCAAAAATAGTGTAATAAAGAACTATTCTAATATCCAGCAAGCTCTGAGATGCTTACTGAGGAATACTTTGAAGCAGAAAATAGCAAGACGTACCCCTCAGCTGCAGTGTATACGGTCCTTTTGCTGCTATATGCATGGAAGTCAGGCATGGAAGAAAATTGTGTGGAACAGATGTGTTGAGGCTAGTACTTTCATAGTTTATTTATTTCACAAACAATGTTGAAGAATCAAAACCTGTTCCTTTAATTCCTGTTCCAATAAGAAAACAAGTAACAGGAATAGAGCTGCAGGCATTGCAAAGCTTTCCAGTGATACCTTGCATGTTTGTTAAGCCTTATCTGGTGCCAACCCACATGAGTATACCAGCTGGAACAACATAATATTTTGTAGACCTGTGCCTGAGCTGTTAAAACCTGTTCTTTGTCTGCATTTGAGTAACTCTGCCTGCACTTTGGAATCTGGTTGAGTGAAAACTGAGATTGGGGTAGCTTTATCCAGGGAATAGACATTCCCCAAACCCATGGTTTTGTGATCGTGCCAAAGAACTCTACCTGTACAGACTTCAACAGCATCCCACACATTTCATGTTGAGTTCTATCAAGGCTGAGAACAGCAACTTAAGTTTTAATTCTTGGTGCTGTTTAGGTGCGGTTGCTGAATCTTTTCTTAGGAGAGCAATTTTCTTTCCCTGCACATCGATGGCTGACCTGGGACCAGACTGGTAGGGAAATATCTGTGGAGCTTCCTGTTTTACAGCAGGGTCAGCCTATTCTTCCAGGTAAGCATAATACCACATCAGCTAAGTCATGCCGCAGTCTGATGTTGACTGAGGTAAGTTCATTGTTCTTCATCAGGCCTTCTATTAATTTTTGGCTGCTATGACATTTTTCTGTGTTGTTTTCCTATGGTTACTGGGCATATCCAGGTAAAGGGTAAAGAATCACTGGAAAGGAGACGAAGGAGTCTTTAAAGCTTTGAATTTCACAGGTGCTTCTAAAAAACTCTTTCTTTGGTTTTTCAGGATTTTCAGCTTGTGTTTGCTAGCAATAGTAAAGATATCTCATGTATGCATAACCACCATATGAGTCAGATCACAAACTCTGTTTTCACTAACTGAAGATTATAGCTCCAGTATGACTAGTGTAGCTTCTGTTTTAGTTTCTTTCTGTTAAGTGGCTGAGACACATTTCCAGAAAACTTTTAACTTCTGGGAGTGGAACAAAATTTGAACAGGATTTCAGAAATCTCTGTTTTAAAAGCTCCATTACTCACATAAAGATTGTATTGTAATTCTAAAGGTGAATGATGCCAAACAACTAAAAAAAAAATTGAGTGTTGCTGCTGTTACACTGATTTAATGTCCTGTTCTACCACACTAGTCCCTGTCATCCATGCTGGATATTGTTGCTATATGGTGTCTGCCTCAACAACGGAAAGAAAGTGGAATGTCTGTGCTTGCTCTTCCCTTCTCTCCAGATGGCATTGTTCTTTTTTTGGCCTAAAGAAAGTACAGGTGCATAGTAAGATCAGTATGTCCTGCTATCCTACTGAGAGATGTGGGTGAAGGAGCAAGAATGCTGGGGCAGATTCCCATCCTCTAGGATTTGATGGTACCTGGAAGAAAAGTCATAACACCACTGGTATTAGTGAAGCTTTCACTAGAGTAAGGTCTACCTGAGACAGATTCCACGCCCTTCTCTCTTCCCTTCTCCACAAAAATCATATCAGCTCCAGAGGACAAGATTAATGGAATGAGGGAAACTTCCATTCAAACTTCTCTAAAAACTACAAAACCCCCTTTTCTATATGTTTAACACGATAGTAAGTAATATGCTGATGGTACATTGTGTTAATCTTGCAAAATGGAAATTGTAACAGGCATTTCAATGGTAACAGCTGTTGTGGGTGCAGGCTAGAGGCAGAAGACATAAATGAAATTGAGGTACAGAGGTCCAGAAAATGGCCCATAAGTGTGGGGAAACATACCATGGGACAGCAACTCTCCTAATGAAGAGCTGTGCTTATGTCTACCTATGAAGACTGAGCACTGCAATTAAGAACCTGAAAAGAAGAGCAGAAAACCAGATTTGTATCTCATTAATATGTCTTGAAGAGAGAAAGGATAACAGGAGAGATTTCCCCTAGTGATGTTGTTAACAGCTGTAAATGGCTCTTAGAATGCTGTAGAGAGAGACTGGCCAGCTCTAACCACAGTGATTTTTGATCTTGAGTAGTTACGATCTTCATATTCTTGAGGGCGTGAAAAGCCTTAGAGGCAATCAGCCTACTTCCTCATACGTTTGGTCTCTTTGATCAGGAGACTTTAATATTATTAGAGTAGTGGGACATACAAACACATTGGTATAAAAACAGAACCCCCTCTTCTCCTAAATAAACATTAATTAATGATAATTAACATGTTATTTTGAATATAATCAATTCCCCTACTTACAGTATCCATTTCTCTCCAAATATTGTCTTCCTTAACACTTTGGGACATTGACCTTATCCATCTAATTTTCAGGGTCTTCCAAGTAGCTTGTTCACTTGTTTCTGAGGTAAAGATGTAATGAAAGATTTTCATTATCCAGTATTCTCGGTGCATTGTAAAGCACAACAGCACACTTAAATCACTCTCTCAAATCTCCATTTTGTAGTTAACAATTTCTCTCTTGAAAAAGAGAAGAAAAGAACTTCTGTGCATTTCTGCCAGCCTCAATATAAAAGGGGTCATGCTGGAGGCTTTGGAGAAGGCAGTTTCATCTCTGACTTAGTAATTGAAAGACAGCCTCTGTCTTTTTGACAATATTTTTCTGCATGAGGCAGTGAAAAGAATACATAACTTTTAACTTCAGAGAAGATAGTTTGATAACAGAACAGTGAAGAGGTCTGGATTCAGACAGAAAGAGAGATGATAAGAGGCACTTTAAAATGAATTTCTGAATAAAGAGAGACTGAAACATTTTCTGATTTAATAGCCTTTTTTATTCAAAGCAAAAATGTCTGAATTAAACTGTTAAGAGGTATTACATAGAGATTTTGTGACTAATGCTGGAGGACTGAGCACAATTCATTTGACCTTTTATCCTCAACCATCCTACGTTTGTCATGTTTTATGACACAATATTTACCTGTGTGATGATGAACTACTTGCTGAGGATAAATCAGAGTTGCGTGGTCACATTAAACTGTACAGAGTGCTTAGTGGTTTAAGTAGAGTGTTACCTTTATCCAAGCAGAATTCTTTAAAGACAGCTTGTATGGTAACCAGAAGACAAATGCCATGCAAACAAACATGAGATAATAATTTAAAAAATAAACAACAAAGGAAAAGTTATAAACACTGAACAGCCACTCAGCACAATTGCAGCTATGGACTGATTGTGAATAAATTTTCATTGGTTATTAAAAATTAAAAGAAGGTGCTTGACCACCAAGACAACAATGTCTTTCTGAGGCTTACAGTCAAGCTTTATAACATATTTCAAGTGAAAATTGGTAATTGAATGATGGTAATGTTGATGGTGTTTTGAAGCCAATGGTCCAGAAACACTTTTCCACAAGCAAAACAGGGAACTACAGGGACACCTGCATCTGGAAGGAGAGCTTGTGTGTCAGAAAATGAAATATTATCTCCTCATTTAATTCTCTCCGTACCTTACTGGGTCTAACAAAATATTGTTTCTAAATTTTGGCATAAACTTTGAATTTCTTGTGTTTGTACAGAAGATTATAATTGTAAATTTAATCTTAATTGTGAATTTTGTGTGGTTCCTACATCTGCTTTTTAATGACCACAGTTTTCAGTCAATGCATATTTTAATGAATCATAGAATCATAGAATGGTAGGATTGGAAGAGACCTTTAGAGATCATCTAGTCCAACCCTCCTGCAGAAGCAGGGTCACCTAGATCAGGTCGCATAGGAACATGTCCAGACGGGTCTTGAAGACATCCAAGGAAGGAGACTCCACAACCCCTCTGGGCAGCCTGTGCCACTGCTCCATCACCCTCACAGTGAAATAGTTTTTTCTTATATTTAAGTGGAACTTTTTGTGTTCCAACTTCATCCCATTACCCCTTGTCCTGTTGCTAGATACAATAGGAAAAAGGGATGCCCCAGCCTCCTGACACTCACCCTTTAGATATTTATAAATGTTAATAAGATCTCCCCTCAATCTCCTCTTCTCCAGACTGAACAGTCCCAGTTCCCACAGCCTTTCCTCATATGAAAGATGTTCCCTTCCTCTAATCATATTGGTGGCCCTGCGCTGGACTCTCTCCAGAAGTTCCCTGTCCCTCTTGAGCTGAGGAGCCCAGAACTGGACACAGGACTCCAGATGAGGCCTCAGCAGGGCAGAGTAGAGGGGGAACAGTTTTCAAGTCAAATTAAGTTAATTTCCAGCCATTTCTATTTAATAACCCATTTAAGTCCTAGATTTTTGCTCCCAAGTTTCCAGTCTTTAAAAAACTTCTATATGGAATGTAACAGAGAAAGTCTATGCTATTCTATTGTATGAACTGGTAAGACAATGAAACAATGCATTTTTCTGAGGTCCTAGACAGCTAAAACTATGGTGGCTACACTTTTTTGCTTGTTTGGATAACTAGTGCATTCAAAATGTCAATTCTAGTTATATTCCCTATAGTGACAGTCTGGGATAAAAAGCGTAAATGTAACACCAAAGTAAGGTTATATGTAATTTTACTTAATATGAAATAGGATCTTTAAAGTTTCATACTCTAAATGTCCTTGATACAGATGTATTGGACTTCACAAGCACATTAACAACTAGGTGTTTTTGTAACTGTAATAGTGATTGTAATACCAAAGACTGTCATCTTTTACTGTCAGTGACTACTTACGAAGTGCATGTGACAACAGGAGAACTGTGGAATGCTGGAACTGAGGCTGATGTCTATATTTCTATCTATGGAGAACGAGGTGATACAGGATCAAGACAGCTGCTCAGGTCACAGAAAGCCGAGAAATTTTTAAAAGGACAGGTAAGTGAAAGACAGGACATATTCTGATATATTTGACTGGCTTTTCCCAGACAAGGTGTGATTAGAAAAGATTCCAATATTTCCCCAAAATTCCATAGTTAAGCTCAAAATACTTTCTAAAGGTATACCAGTTCTTTTGGAACACAGATTTTTCATTTATAAGATAGGTAACCCATGTACTTTAGTTTTTAATTCTAAACATTTGATAGAATAAGTGAAAAGAAACTTTACATTTTATGTCAACATTTCTAATGTTGAAACCTGCTGTCATTTGTAGTTGTTTAGCCAACTAAACTTTCAGAAGCTTTCCTGACTCTGATCCCATTTATTTCAATGGAACTGCTCCCACTAGCAAAGTATCAAGCTTACATCTTTTACTTCAGGAAATCTGTCTTTTTTGATTTGTTCTCACCTTATCATTAGCTGATATTTCTAAGAATGATCTTAACAGTTCTGTGGGTTTATGCATCTTTAGGATTCCATGAATGGAGAATACCCTGCTGTTTAGATCTTACTGAAATGTTGTTGGTTGATTACAGACTGACATCTTTACTGTCGAAGCTGTGCACCTTGGACATTTGTACAAGATTGTTATAGGACACAATGGTCTTGGATCAGGTCAGAAGTCTCTCTCTATAGTCACTGAATACTGCCTGCAAAGTTATTAACCTTTTATTTGAAATATAAAACATGTTTTTAAAACTGAATGTATTGAAAACATTTTATAAGTGAAAGACGTGAGCTTCCAAGGAAACTGTTCAGATGATACAGTTCTTTTATTGTGTCATCACAAATTTCAAATATTTTGTGTTTATTTTCACGATAGTCTCAACCATTATGTTAAGGACACTATCTGCTACTGTTCTGTCATTTTTTACTAATCCCTATAAAAAAACTGTGAAAAGGATCAGTGTCTGCATGATAAGATGTTGATATGTCTTGTCAGTCTGTATTATAGATAAAATGTGCTATTATGATTTTAGGTTGATTATCAGTTACACGGTACAGATGTAGTTGGACATTTTGGCTACGTTATCTTGCTATTAGACTCCTAATTAATGGTGTAACTCAAATTGGTTCCAGTCACAAGACCCATTTTTCAGACACTTGAGCCTAAATATTGTAAAACATAACAGCTTACTTTGAGCCATGATGAACTGCTATCTAATCTTGTTGATATTTTGATTGTCAGAACAAATGTCTCAGGCAATGACTATGTTAAGCAAGGAGGGGATGTATGGCACTCAGGGCCATGACAGCAGGGAAGGACCTAGCATCTTGCAGGCCCATAAGCAAGCTCTACAGTACATATAGGAAGTATTATCTTCTCTCTAGTCATCAGGGCAGCTGTGACTCTAGCAACCTGCCAGTGAAGCTGCAGGTTTTGCAGTTCTAGTAGAAGGGAGAAAACCATAGGAAGTCAGACTTCATTAAATCTGCCTCTCATGAACTTAACTTTTTCTCGATTTTAAATTTATTCTAAGGAAATGGCTGGTTTCTGCACAAAGTTGTAATCAAGGATCCTGTAACAGATTTGGATTACACTTTTCTTTGTCACAGGTTGGTGGTGTTTCAGTTGTGTTAGATTTTAAATAAATTTCTAATTAATCATAGTTTTTCTTCTGAAATGACTTCTCAAGGGAAGTGAGCATTTCCTAAAAAGTGAGCTGAAATGATCTTTTTACAGCTGAGTTATACCTGTCTCAAATTTCTGCTGCATTTGAGATAATGAAAAAGCAATAAAAACTGGACATTCCATTCTTGCACCTTGCAAATTATACAAGATGTGACGTTTTTGACAAGTTCCCTTTATCCAACACCTTGGATCTGACACCAACAGATCCATTCATTCTTCCACGTCATGCAACGCAAGACTTTTCAGAAGAGGGGGTTACTGTCTCTCTAGCAGTCAGGTTCTAATTTGCTTTACTTTGATCGATCCTACTAACCTTACTGAACTTAGCATTGAGATTAACCTGGGGTTCAGTGAGCTCAGGATCAGAGCTGAAGATCTTGTGAAATGGCTATCACAAACACAGCTACCCGACCACATCTCTTGTTCTCATTTGCCTTGCAGCCTGTCACTGGGCTGCAGCATAAGTTGAAGCATTCCTAACCTCACTGCCTTTTCCCCCGCAGATGCTGCTGCTCTAAATCTTCTGATCTATAGCTCATTTCTAATTTTATCTACACTTGATTAATTCTCAACACCTTACAGAAAAATTAAAATTGATAAAGTTTCATGCAAATATTAGGAATGGTGAAGTCCAGTCACGTATGAATCTAGCTGCAGCTCGCCAGTGGCACCTCAATTCTATTTCCTTCTCTCACTCCTCTGAGTGAATAAATAACTGCCCGAGACAGCTTGGAGTGAGCAATGTGCACACTGAAGCTGATTTATGTGTGAGTAAGGGCTTTCTGCCTATCAGATACAGTACCTCATCTTTGCCTGACCTAATTTTGATTCTCTATTCTAGATGAGATGAATTGCTATGAAGAGATCTGTAATGCCAGCTTCATGTATAATTTAGGGAGAGTTCAAATCCATTTCAGGCAGAAAAATACAGGATATGTGCTAGTTATTATTAGAGCCTGATGCTGTGCTTGCTGATCTTGCTCCTACAGTGTGTGAATCCTTTTGACTCAAATGGAGTTAGGCTTAACTTATGTAAGTAGATGTGGCATTGTAAAAGTATAGTTCAAACATGGTAAAATTGTTGCCTGTGATGGATTTGCCTCCCTGTATAGAGATTTTCAGGATATAGAACAATTTGCATCCTACTATAACCTTTTTGCATTGTGACCAGTGCACCTTTTGTTATTGATCAGGGATCAATATGAGCTCTCTGATTTGCAATCATTGGCTTAAGCCCTTGTACTTCAGCCCAGGAAAGCATTTCTTTATTAGTTTGATCAAGAACAAACAAACAAAACTATTTTTTTTCCCAAAGTCAATCTCTTTTGATTAAAGTTGGATTCTCATATTGTTTCATAGTGTTTGGTCTAGATATTTTAAAAATAGAACACAAAATGTCAGTATGCAAGTACCACATATACAATATTGTGGGAGTTGCCAATCAGGTTATATTACTGAAATGAGTTCTGTTTTTTAGGTGGCTGGACCAGGGGCAGGATGATGGCAAAATTGCTAGAGAACTGACTGTGACAGATGCCAGCACATTTCCAGGAAGTAAGTAAAAACTCGTGAGGAAGAGAACGCAGACTCACTACAACAGTGTCAAATGACATGAGGATGCTCTGTAAACTAATTGCATGTTTTTATCTGTACAGGACATGAGCTGGAACTCAAGAGAGAGGAAACTGTAAGAACATACAGTTTTAATTTTTATTTAAACCATTCAAGTTATGCTTTGAGTGAAATCAGGTCAGCTGTTTTCATGTATGTCAAATTCCTGTGTATCTTCTCATACATCTTTTCTGCTTGTTGTTTACAAAACTAGTGGGCTGCTGAAAAGTGGAAATTTCAGGAAGGCAATACGCTTCAGTTTTACAACACGCTAACCCGTGGCTTCATTTGCATGAGTCCAAATAGCAGAGTTGATGCTCTTGGTGACAAGAAAAACAAATATGGTAAAGTATTTTTCATTTGGATGTATATAAAAGATATTTAAAAAATATTTATGTGTACTCATGGCTATGAGAACTTGAAAATTATACTCTGCCATTCAGTGAGATCTCAATCGGCTTGAGAGTTGGGCAGAGAGGAACCTTTTGAGGTTCAACAAGGGCAAGTGCAGAGTCCTGCACCTGGAGAGAAACAACACCATGCATCAGCATAGACTGGTGGTGACCAGCTGGAGAGCAGTTCTGCGGAGAGTGACCTGGGAGTCCTCATGGACAACAAACTGGACATAGGACAGAAGTGTGCCCTCATGGCCAAGAAGGCCAATGGCATTCCAGAGTGCATTAAGAAGAGTGTGGCTAATAGGTTGAGGGAGGTTCTCCTTCCTTTCTACTCTGCCCTGGTAAGGTCATACTTAGAGTACTGTGTCCAGTTGTGGACTTCTCAGTTCAAGAGTAATAGGGAACTTCTGGAGAGAGTCCAGTGGAGGGCTACCAAGATGATCAGGGGACTGGAACATCTCTCTTATGAGGAAAGACTGAGACCTATGACTGTTTAACCTGGAGAAGACTGAAAAGGAACATTATCAGTTCTTATAAATACTTCAAGGGCAAGTGCTGAGACAATGAGGTGAGTATTTTTCTGTAGTGCTTAGTGACAGGACAAGGGTTAACATCCACAGACTGGAACATAGGAAGTTCCACTTGAACATGAAGGTGATGGAGCACTGGAATAGGATGTCAATGGAGGTTGTGGAGTCTCCTCTAGGGGTTTTCAAAACCCACTTGGACTTGTTCATGCATGACCTGATTGAGGTCAACCTGCTTTAGCAGGGCATTAGACTAGATGATCTCTAAAGGTTCCTTCCAACCACTGCCATTCCATGATTCTGTGAAGTGCTTGCTTTACATGTAAAGCACAAAAGGACCTCATACGGTTATTGTCATTAGCTTTCACTTAACAAATCGAAACTTCTTGTCATCTACAGTTTAATGTTGCCATAGGACTGCAATGGCAAGGACAGCTATAGTTTTTTTTGGTAACTAGATCCAGTTAAGCTAACAAGTTCAAATTTCCAGGTATAGTTCATTAATAGAGAATGTGTACTTTACATATATATACACACACACACACACTCACACACATAAAATTCATTTTATTCCACCCTTGTCATCAATTTTAATGATATTCTTCCAGTTCTTCCTCTTAATCTGTGTTACAAACACTTAACTATAAAATCTATCATATTAGGCATACATAGTTTTGGTTTGGGTTTTTTTTTTTGTCTTCATAGTGGTGGAGCTGCTCAGCCTTTCTGGCATTTTGCCAGGGACCTTACACACATCTTTTTTCAAAGTGATAGAACAGAATCTTCTTATCATAGCCTATAAAGGAACCTTAGGAGAGCTGCACTAGAAAATTCAAATGTATAATATAGAAGATCAATAGTATTACAAACACTGAAAGTAGATGTTACACTGTTTTACTAAAGCTCTGTTAGTTAGCAGATTTGGTTCTTGAGTTTGAAGTCTTTAGTGACTCAAATACTGAGTCACACAAATCTCCTATCCTTGGCTTTAGGATTTGCAAACATCTGAAATGTCTGACAGCAGCTGCACAGCATGCTAGTGTCCTTCCTCCAAGGAGACACAATTAGGATCAAAACCTGAGAATTACGTGGTGACAGACCACACTACCAGCTTGTAGGAGGGTGGTCTCTAATCTACACTGATGCAGTAAGCACATCTTTACTGCTTTTTAATGCTGTGACTTCAAATGATGGATTGTATCTGATTTTATGTAGACAAATCAGATCATTTAGACACTGCAGACTTCACAATTTTCTAACATGAAGAACTCAGGTGCATACTATTGAGTGTTATATGAATTCTGCACCTGAAACGTTGCAGACTGCTGAGTTTCATCTAGATGCATTTTCCTTTCTATAAATGAATATACTTTTAATGGTATTTTTTTCTGATATAAAAATGTGACATTTTACTGCATTCTGTACCTTTCTCTTTTTTGTACATTTTTGCATACCAGATGTAAAACTTATAAATGCCATCTTCACAGTTTTAAATGAGTAACATGTGTACTTGTGCAAGTATCAAATCTGATGGACAAGTACTAAATATCAGTAGTTACAGATGATAAATATAATTAAACAGAAAGAAAGATCAAACTAAAATTCATATAAAATGTCTGTTAATTAATTTAGAGTGAAAATCATAAAAATAATTAGTGTGATCTGCAGCATCCCAAGGATTTAGTAATACTTGGGAATTAAACTGTTAATCGAAAAGATTTTGATTTTTCTGAAAGATATGACAAAGTTGCCCTGATATCAGAGGAACAGTTATTGACACAGGAGTAACAATGTATTCCTTTTTTGTGGTTCAGAGTACAAAACAAACTACAAAATTAATGTAGACACCCAGCATGCAGCTCTTCTGCTTTCAGAACAGTACATTTCTCCCTTAAGTTCTTTCAGACTTGTTTGGTTTTCAAAGAATCTAGAATAGACATGTGCAACAGAAGTCCACAAGTGTTGGCTTGGGAATTATTGTTTAAATTTTCATTTAGGAACCCTGCTTCCTTGTGTGTTCTTTGGAAAAAAGTCCTCTCACATAAATTATCTACCTATCTTTCCTAATAGAAAACTACATTTCCAACACTGGTAGAACTGTTTATTTCTCTTCAGCAGATTTGAAACAATATAATTCAAAGGTCTTCAAAGCAGTGATGGCAAATGATATCAGATGATGATGTGGTCTCAGACTTTTTTAATTTCTCAGGAAGATTTATTTCTATCTGAATGCAGTGACAGTTATGTGTCTTCTCTATCTTGCCCAAGGATTAGAAGCAGTTAAGTAGACAGTAATCTCTAGATGCTCTTTCCTGAAGGAATGAGGCAATTCATTCATAAAAGAGGCTAAACTGTTGAGTTAAATACTGGAGTCATCCTTTTCTCTTGAAAATGATAAATCACTGGTGGCAATTAAAAGCAAATATTAATTAATATATTCTCATACCTCTAACTTTTTTTTGTTTCATTTAACTGTTAGGTCTTTTTGATGTAAATGTCAAAGGGAAAAATAAATTTATATTCACCAGTCATCTGATACCACAGCTTGCTCTTGCTCTTGTCAATGGCCGTGCAATTGGAAAGGTAGGAAATGTTGTTACTGATTTCTCCTTCCTAATTACATTTCATTGTCTGATTAAAAATGATGCTGTTTTTAATGTGTCTTATATTTGTCCTTCCAATCAAAGATCGAAGAATTGCAGAACTGAACCCAGGAAATTGCCAATGAACAAGCAACAATGTAGAGCTTTGATTGTTTTATCACAGTTTACTTTTTACATAGAAATGATCAGAGGTGTGGAAAACTTCTCCCATGAGGAAAGGTTGTGAGAGTTGTAGTTGTTCACCAGGGTGAAGAGAAGGCTCCAGGAAGACCTTACTGCAGCGTTTCAGTACTTAAAGAGGGCTTATAAGAAAGATTGGGATAAACATACAGTCAGGTTTGTTGTGGTAGGACAAGGGGTAATGGTTTAAACTAAAGGAGAGTAGATTCAGACTAGATGTAAGGAAGAAATTTTTTACAATGAGTGGTCAAACCCTGGAACAGGTTTCCAGGAGAGGTGGTAGATAACTCATGACTGGAAACATTCAAAGCTAGGTTTGACTGGGCTCTGAGTAACCTGATCTGGTTCAGTAGGTCCCAGCTCACTGTAGAGGGACTGAATCAGATGACTTTTAAAGGTTCCTTCCAATCCAAACTATCCTACAATTGCTATTTTTTGATAAGTAGAAATTCACAGAATCATAGAATGGTAGAGCTTGGAAAGGACCTATAAAGATCATCTAGACCAGCCCCTCTGCAGAAGCAGGTTCACCTAGATCTAGTCACACAGGAATGCATCTAGGTGGGTTTTGAAACCCGCAGAGAAGGAGACTCCGCAACCTCCCTGGGCAGCCTGTGCCAGGGCTCCCTCACCCTCACAGTGAAATAGTTTTTCCTTCTGTTTCAATGGAACTTTTTGTGTTCCAGTTCCATCCCATTACCCCTTGTCCTGTCACTGGATATGACAGAAAAAAGTGATGCCCCAGTCTCTTGACATCCACTCTTTGGATATTTGTAAATACTAATGAGATCACCCCTCAGTCTCCTCTTCTCTAGAATAAACAATTCCAGTTCCCGCAGCCCTTCTTCATATGGAAGATGCTCCAGTCCCCTGATCATCTTGGTGGCCCTGTGCTGGACTCTGTCCAGAAGTTCCCTGTCCCTCTTGAGCTGGGGAGCCCAGAACTGGACACAAGGCTCCAGGTGAGGCCTCACCAGGGCAGAGTAGAGGGGGAGGAGAACCTGCCTCAACCTGCTGGCCACACTCTTCTTAATACACCCCAGGATGCCATCGGTCTTCTTGGCCACAAGGGCACATTGCTGGCTCATGTTCAGTTTATTATCAAGACTCCCACGTCTCTCTCTGCAGAGCTGCTCTCCAGCAGGTCAATCCCCAGCCTGTACTGGTGCATGGGGTTGTTTCTGCTGAGATGCAGGAGTCTGTACTTGCCCTTGCTGAACCTCATGAGGTTCCTCTCTGCCCAACTCTCAAGCTGGTCGAGATCCCACTGAATGTCAGCACAACCTTCTGGGGAATCAGCCAGTCCTCCCAGTTTGGTGTCATCAGCCAACTTGCTGAGGGTACACTCTGTCCCCTCATCCAGGTTACTGATGAAGATGTTGAACAAGACTGGCCCTAATAATGGTCCCTGTGGGACTCCACTGGCCGCAGGCCTCCTATTAGACTTGGTGCCATTAATCACCACCCTCTGGGTTCTGTCATTCAGCCAGCTCTCAATCCACCTCACTGTCCACTCATCCAAGTCACAAGTTGGTCAAGCAGGATTTCTCCTTCCTGGGTCCTCCTTCCTGCCCTTTTTGAAGACTGGAGTGACACTTGCCTTTCTCCAGGCCTCAGGCACCTCACCTGTCCTCCTGAATGTTCAAAAAGGATGGAGAGCAGTTTAGCAACCACATCAACTAGCTCACTCAACACTCTTGGATGCATCCCATCAGGTCCTATTCACTAAGGATTGATTTTAAATTCCCATTTTTCGTTTTCTTTTTCTGACTAACCTGCCTATCATAAGCCAACTGAAATAAGCCAGATTTGTTTTGATCCATTTTGATTTGTTTCATCCCATCTTAAAATTGTTACTGTTGCCCTTCTTTCTCAGCACTTACAGTATATAAGTAGGCAAATGCAGTTGTATAGATTAGGTTTTCTTCTGATTAAACTCTGCTATTGATGAAGGAAGAAATTGTTTCCTTTCACTTCTTCAAGTTCATCCTCTTATTCATCCATTGAATATTTTCATAGTCAAAGCTGGTTTCATTTCTCTTTTACATCATATGCATTAGCATTAGTGGGAATAGAGCACTCTCAGTAGAGTTAGATTTCTCTGCGTGGATAGTGTTAGACTGCCAGACAAACTGCTGGACAAAGCTCCTCCCAGGAATTACTAGTGTCATGTTTTTTGGTATAATTCTGATCCAGAATCTTGTTACGTTGCACTATATCTTACTGTGGAGAGGTTATTAACTAGGTACTTACATTTGAACATTTTCTTTTCTGCTTTACTACTGACATACTTTATGGGTTTGAGCAATCTATAGAAAATCTGGGTCCCAATTTTGTTATTTCTAGTTCTGCAAGTTGTTCCTTCTCCCAGGGCATATGAAAAATGCTATCAGTTAAAACTTTTGGGGGTCCTTGTAATGAAGATATGTAAAACAAAATGACAATACAAATATTGCAATTGACCTTATGATACACAGTTAATTATGCTTTGAGGACGTGTTAACTCACTTGTTTCACAAACACTTCTGAAATCCACATAATTTTTCCTTTAGTTTTAGAAGCATGTTTAGTCTGACGGAAAGGGGTTTTTTTGAGTATGAAGCTCTTCCTTCAGAAGATAGGGCTTTGGAAATGAAAATTTTCCCTTGATTCTTTGAAGTCTTAAAATGCTGAAAAGATGATAGATGATGTAAACTAGAAGCCTTTTAATTAATTGAGCTGATTTTTAGAATTTTACATTTATTAAAATCAAAGCTTTATTTAAATATGAGAATGATGATGGATTTGATAAAATATTTAAATATGTATTTTGTATGTTGTGTCTTTTACACAATGGGATCACACAGTCTGCAAACCTGAACGGACAAGCATGGAAAGTATGTTGCTGTACTCCTTAATGTAAAACTTCTGACTCCTTAAGTGTTTTCTTTGAGAACAGTGTAAGTAAACGAGGAGAAATACTAAGGGAAATGAGGCAAATAGTGAGATGAGTATTTGCTGAGAGTTGCTGCAGTTCAGGTCTTGTCTACATTAGTTTTATACACCAACCTTCTTTGCCGTGTTTGTAGGCCAAGACTCTCGTCCTCTGATTGAGGCACCCAGATATCATCCATGTTATCCTCAGATCTGTATCATCTTGACATGATCTGTTTCTGTGTTTTGAAATTCCGTAGTTCAAAACTTTAGGGCTCTGGTATCAGGACTGCAAATCTGAAAAATATGAAGGCGCTTTCATATTAGACTGGTAAGATTGTGGAAACTTCAACAATACAGAAACTATATTTTGATAATTTCTGATCTGGATTTTGCTATATCTAGTAGTTATGTAATTTATTATTCCTCCTTTGACTTTTTTAGGGCAAAGACAAGGCTTGCTGTGAGCTTTACGTCCACCTTCAACCAAATGGCTGTGCCATTCTTGAGTCGGCCAGGAACCTGGGTCACACTATTGCGTTCAATCTCCAAGGAAAAGTAGCTGATGAAACAACAGGATATGCTGGACTTTCCAAAGAATTTGTTGTGCATGTCAAGGTAAGGTGGTCAAAGGGAAACGAAGAAGACTCTTCTAAAATGACTGTTAAAACCAGATGCCCTAGGATTGCAAGCTAAAGGAGCGATTCTCTTCCACGAGGTGGAGCTAAAGTACAGCTTAACACGTAGGCGGCACTTGAGACGCTTTTCCTAACTGCTTTCCTGGGGCGAGCCGTGCCCATAGTGCAGTTGGTATATGTTATATGCAAACAGAGTGGACTGTTAAGCGGAAAAGATGCATCTCAACTTTTTAGTAAACCTCTGAAAAGTAGGAAGGTAGATACACGCAGGAAAGCTGCATCAGAAATTTCCTAATTTGAAAAAAGAATGAGTTCCTTGCCACTTGTGCTCTGGATGTCCTGCTGTGCTGCTGAACAATGAAAAAGCAGGGAAACTGTGGAGTAGTAAGGGATTTCCACTGCCCAGGTTAGTGTCTGTCCAGCAAATGGCAAGTATTCAAAGGCTAGAGGTACACTTTTATTACCTGGGACTTGTTCTTTTACATTTTATTACATGGAAATGCAGTAATAAGTGCTTAAAGAATCAGTACGGACAGAATAAATGTCAAGGTTTAATATGGAGAAAAGCTGTGCCGTTCAGAACCAACTTCTTGTCTCTGATCTGAAGGGTGTGTTTCACCATGGTGCCATCATCCTGCTCAAAACAAATCTCTGCCAAGCGCTGTCCCTTAGACCTGATGGGAGCTGCAGTGGAGCAGGTCAGCAGCAGCAGGAGTCCTACTGGAAGGTGCATAAAATTGACTCGGGAGTCTGCATGTTTGAAAGTGTGACAAACCCAAGAATGTATCTGAAGATCAAAGATGACCAGTGTAATGGAACAGTAAGCAATTCTTGTTTGTATTTCCCTCTGCAGATAACTTGAATGAACTGTCAGTGATATAAGAGAGTATTTTTTTACTTGCATGGCTAAAAATGGGATAAAACATTTTTCAGATTTAAAATTTCTCTGATCTTTTCTTTCACTTGCCCAAGGAAAGATGGAAAAATATAGCAAGACAGGCTGTCATGTTTATTTAGCACTTGACTGTAAAGACTTGAGTATATTTTTAAACTATTGAGGATACGGATGTAGTTAAAATTTATTTGTTGCTAGCTAGCTGATGACTCTCTGCTAAGATTCTATTATGCTAATTTCTTTTTTATTAAACAAACATGGTTATATTGGTGTCAGTTTGGAAGATGTTGAGGTGATGTTAGCATTCTAGCTTTTACAAATCATTCTGTTTGGTCTGAAATTAAGCACCTGATTATTTTTTTTTTTTAATTTGTCAAACAACCTCATAGGGTTTACTGTTGAAATACCTGCCAGTAGCCTGTACATTTAGTAACAAAACTAGGCTTGGGGTGTGGTTGAAATATACTGATTTCAGGACCCATAACATTCTCCATAGGAGTTTAACAATTGCAGAGTCACATTTGAGAGCAAAAAAAAAAAAAAGAGAATGAGACATTAGTATTTGCTCATCAGACTCAATGTTTACTAATCCTATGTCTGTTTGCTGGTATGAACCGATGTAATTGTTTTGAATGCGACAGAGCACAAACATGTTCAAGGGATTAAAATGGCATTGAGTCTAGATAAATTGATTATAAACTCCAGTAATGAATAATTAAGATGTAAATTGATTACATCAACTTTCCCATTCAAGTGGGAAACTCCTTCAAATAGATCCTAGACTTTGCCTAAATCCTAACAGAAACTGGAATGATTTCATATGAGATCTTTCACTTACTCAAATTATGTGATTGGTCTTTTTGTTCACAAAGGAATAAGCAAGACCAAGATATATATATATATGCATATATAAAAAACGTGTTTGTGTGCAATAATGTAGGACATTGTGAAGAACCTAAAATTAATCTAAAACATTACTAGAAGTTAGTAATATTTGAGTCTTAAGAAACTTTCAACTTGCCTATCTATATAAATTCAGTTGTTGAATTCACATTTCGGTTTGCAATTTCCCAGGGCATAGGTGATGAATACTGTCACTTCAAAATTGAGAAGGATTTGGAAACTGGGTCTGTAAGTCTAGAATCAATGAGAAATAAAGGAATATATGTTGGACTCCTGCCAGACGGCCAGACTAAGCCAGTCATTAACACTGGAGAGAGAAACATTTTTTTCTACCCTCAGGTCATCAAATGTATGTGATTTCATAATATTCTATAGTTATCTTTAGTGATTAGTATTTCTAAATGACAAATTCAAAGTAAAAATGTTGAAACCAGATGAACACTACTCCCTCTGTTGTGTTTCACTAGTTTTAAAGAGGAGGAGCTTAGTGTGCCCATGCTTAATTTCTGTGTACCTAGTTAATTTTCTTAATTTCTTTCTAATAATAAATGAAGCAGAAGAAATCTGGGGGTTTTTTACTGAACAAATAAACTTTTGTGCCTAAGAATTGAAACAGGTGACATGTTAGGGATGGAGTTGACTTCTTGTTCCCCATTCTGGCCACAGGTTATGAGAGCCTAGGAGATGTGATCTTTCTGTCAGCTATACCACAGTCTTTCCTGATTTTATAGGGAAAGTAGTAAACTTTAAAGAGGACCTGCTTGGCAGTGTTCAGTTTCTTTCATTAGTGGTGCAAAATACATTGTACTTCTCCCACTATTATATTGATTATGTGATTCTTCTGTCCCATTGTCAGATTTGAGAGCTATTGCAGTCAGATGGGTTCCATTCTAGGGAGCTGACCTGTTGGAGTCAAGTAGACAGGACTCAGAAATTAAGCTTTCAGCATAACCTGGATCATCATCACTGGATTATCTGCTTGTCTCTTCTCCTTTAAGAGAATGAAGTTTTTAATTTGGTGAACAATTGGTTACCAAACATAGCTAGATTTGCATTGTAACTGCAGAAAATGGTGGAATTACAGTACTGGTATTTTTGTCTGGTGAACACAGTCACAGAGATCAAGAATTAAAGTATCTCATGAAAATGTTAAACTGAACACCAATTCAAAATTGAGAATTCTGTCAGAGTTTTGCCAGACAAGCAGAACAGCATCATCTTGAATCATCATCTTGACTAGCGAAGGAAAAGCAGCAAAATATAAAACCACTCTTATTGTTAAATCTTTTATGTGACCGAGACATTCGGAAGTATTATTAATTCAGTCCTTACTTGCTACAAAGTTACAAGAATATTTTGGTCACTGTTTCCTGTAGAAATGAGGAAAAGAGTTTCCTTTGTTTCCCACTCTGATTAAAGGAAACACTGGGCAGTGGAGAAGCTTATCTTGGGTAAAACTATATTTTAACAAGTAATTTTATCCATGCATCAGTTTTAAATTGTTACTTAGATTCACAAAGCAGTAAATGGGTTTTTATAGGTATACCAGGTTTTTTTCCATTTTTGGTGTCATGCTGCTAACAGTGAAAGCTAACGATATCTACTGGCTGTGTAATACATAGAAAAAAAAATTTTGGTGTCCACTGCATTGAATAGATGTGAGATCTGTATCATTGTTTGTCACTGAACACATGGGAAGCTCTCAAGCAAATAACAAATGATTTTTAGCTAGTGACAGAATTTATATTTCATTGTTTTAGTTGGCCGGGAAAAGCCCATGGGAACATCTGCAGCACCATATCAGGAGAGGAAAAACTTCAAAGAATCTCAGCACCAACCAGCAAAAGCCCAGAAGCCAATATCTGAAAGCCTTTCAACTTTTCTACACTCAAGTAAGCAACAGTTTACAAACAGTTGTAACATAACATTGTGTTGTACTTGCCCTTCAGGCACGTTTGCAGTTACTTGACTTGGGAAGGACAATGAGTAGCTTTTCTAGAGTAATGACTTATGCATACATAAAACTGAAAACATAATATCAATTATTGGTTTTTAACGGGGCTTTGGAACATGATTTATTGATAAGGAAACAATTAGCAATCACATTACCAAAGCTCACTAAAAGTAATGGAATATTTCTCATTTATGCTTTCTTTCACACTTATGTTTTCTATTTTGTAATTCACTGGGGGAAAGAGTAAAGTTTTGGTGCACTGTATGCTGCCTTTATACTTATATTTACTCAGGTAGGAATAGATAAACAACTTTCTGGTCATGCTTCTGGAGCAATGGTCTACCAGATATATTTACTAGACTATACAGCCACTTTCTTCTTTAGCTGCAGAAATTGCATAATTGGTCTAAGATGATTTCCCTAAAATTTAGAATCATAGAATTGTAGAATGGTAGGGGTTGGAAGGGACCTTTAGAGATCATCTAGTCCAACCCCCCTGCAGAAGCAGGGTCACCTAGATCAGGTTGTATAGGAACATGACCAGGCGGGTCTTGAAGACCTCCAAAGAAGGTCCTCCAAAGACTCCACAACCCCTCTGGGCAGCCTGTGCCAGGGCTCCCTCATCCTCACCGTGAAATATTTTTTTGTTATGTTTAAGTGGAACTTTTTGTGTTCCAGCTTCATCCCATTACCCCTTGTCCTGTTGCTAGCTACTATAGAAAAAAGGGATGTCCCAACCTCCTGACACCCACCCTTTAGATATTTGTAAATGTTAATAAGATCCCCCCTCAGTCTTCTCTTTTCCAAACTAAACAACCCCAGTTCCCACAGCCTTTCCTCATATGAAAGATGTTCCATTCCCCCCTGATCATCTTGATGGCCTTGCGTTGGACTCTCTTCAGCAGTTCCCTGTCCCTCTGGAGCTGAGGAGCCCAGAACTGGACACAGGACTCCAGATGAGGCCTCACCAGGGCACAGTAGAGGGGGAGAAGAACCTCCCGCAACCTGCTGGCCACACTCTTCTTGATGCATCCCAGGATGCCATTGGCCTTCTTGGCCACAAGGGCACATTGCTGGCTCATGGTTAGTTTATTATCAATCAGGACTCCCAGGTCGCTCTCTGCAGAGCTGCTCTTCAGCAGTTTGACCCCCAGCCTATACTGGTGCATGGGGTTGCTCCTTCCCAGATGCAGGACTCTGCACTTGTCCTTGTTGAACCTCATGAGGCTCGTCTCTACCCAACTCTCAAGCCAGTCAAGATCCCGCTGAATGGCAGCACAGCCTTCTGGGGAATCAGCCAGTCCTCCCAGTTTGGTGTCATCAGCGAACTACTTGAGGTTACACTCTGTCCCCTCATTCGGGTTGTTGATGAAGATGTTGAACAAGACTGGCCCTAATAATGATCCCTGTGGAACTCCACTGGCCACAAGCCTCCAACTCGATTCTGTGTCATTGATTACCACTCTCTGGGCTCTGTCATTCTGGGCTCTGAATTTGTAAAATTTCTACAAAAATATTCATCATCCCAGTAACCTAAGGTGTTAAAGAAAGCAGGGAATGATCTATGTCCTAAGGAGTGGGGATGATCATGTTTGCTTCCTGCCTTTCTTTTATTTCAATGTTACCCTGTCTGCACAGCCTGAATTATGTCACATTGCCATGAAAAGCAGAGGACATAAACAGAAGCTAGTGAGTTCCACACAGCACACTACGGGACAGTCACATGCTGGAAAAATATGTTGAGGGAGCAATTCATGTAGCAAATAATTCAAGTGAGTTGCTGATTTGGTTTTGAGCTTTGTCCTCAGACCATGATTTCAAAGTGTACATGAAAAGTCTGGCAATGTGAACAAGACATACAAGTTCATAGGATATAATGTGAAGTTTCGGGAGATTTAAAACAAAAACTAAACCAAATTATCCAAACCAAAGTATCCTGGTTAAATTCAAAGCATTGATGTGGGTTATCAATAATTGCTGTTTATTGTTTCTGGCAATGTTGTTTCCATTTTTAGCTTAAAACACCCACTTTCTATTTTTAGTCTGCCAGACTTAATGTTGTATCATTGTGTCATAATGCCCTCCCAAAGTGGTGTGTGTTACCAACAACTGGTGAGATATGCTTTGAAACCCATGGCAACCATACATAAGCCATCAAACCTATTTTCAAAGAAGTTAGATGTTTTCAGGGTTGGATACAAAGGATCCTTTTATAGAAGCAATATCTACTGTGAAATTGGTTACACAGAGTCTAAAACACTTTGTACGAAGTATTTCTGACATCCATAAATGTGGACTCTGCTTATGCAAAATGAATAGAAATATCAAAGTTACTCTGACCTTCAAGGAAGATCCTAATTTTTAGTAAGATATTTTCACTTAGAATACTTTAAAGGAAGCTGACTTTTGACATGTGGATGTGAGCCTTAATTTTCAAAATTATGTTCATTAAATACTGATTTGCTTTTTTCACTCCCAGTTAACATTTTGGAAAAGGGTGATGTTTGTATTAAGCATACAATCCAGCAGTATGCTTAGCGTCCAAACTCAGAGCAGATTAACCCTTAGGCTGACTAATCCATTCTTTTTTTGTGTCTTCATCTGCTAACCAGTAGCAGTGTTTTGGTGGCTCTTTTCAGAAGTAATAATTGATTTAGGATTAAAGTGAAAACTGCTATGGCACAACTCTGTTTGTCAAGAAACTTCTTTCACTGTAGAAGGATGATAGCAGGATCCACCTTCTACCTAACAGCTCACAGGATGGAGATATGAGAGTGAATATCAGAGAGAAGTCAGCTAAAATGCATGCAAGACACCATGTTATAGACTCAAGACCAACTAAATGAGCTGTCAAAAGCAGAAGGAAAGTAGTATATATGGTTAGAGGACCACAAAGTCTAGGAATAAAGGAGATGAAGCAGAAGACACTAAAATCTCAAACCAAAAATTGTGATCTTTTTTTTTAAATCCCTTTTTACTCTTCTGTTACCAGTTGGAAAAGCAAGCCAAAATCAACAGACCTGCTGAAACATAGACTTGTATCATATTATGTATCACCTGGAGACCATATAAAATCTTATGGGATTTCCCAAATGACTTGATACTGATGATTTCCTCTTTGCTTGTTCCTTGTGTTTCTCAAATAAATATTTAAATTTCAATGGTGAAAACTTGTTTATGTGTCCCAGTGAAAGCAAGAGGAGGAAAGTCATTAGCCTCTGTGACATAAAGGAAATCCATGATGTTGAGAACCTCTTTGTGGTTTCGTATTAACAGATTGTATCTCTGAGAAATGATTTCTACACCCTCCACGTTCCTTTTCTGTATATCTAGAATACACTTTTCTACTATTAATTTTTAATACATTTTACTTACAAAAGAAAACAGGATATAGATAAAATCTGATCTCATTTCCATTTGGTTTACATTGGAAATGACAATAAAAAAAGTGTAGTAAAAATGCATGAACTTTATTGTCTAAGCTTCTGTTCTAGACATTACTTTTTCTGATGGTTCATTCAAAGTGTTACTCAATCATTTGATCTTCTGGGATAAGATAATTTTCCTTTTGCTTTAAATTTAGGATAAATAAATAAAAAGATAAAGTTATTTTTATGAAACTGTGCAAAGGATTCTGACTTAATCATTCTTATGCAGGTCTATCAGAATGAATTTTTGTTGCAATAGATTTACAGCATGGTGTCACGAAATGTGTAAACTCCTATGACTAATGCAGGGTAACCATTAAATCCTCTTTTAAGGCTGGAATATTTTTAGCCTGTAGCAAATCAAAGCTGCTGACTTCCATTTGTAAGAAGAGTCAGTGAATTACAAAGCACAAACCATTCCAAACCTGTGTATTTTTTGTGCTTTATAATTGTTTTCAAGAGGTGGTAGTTTGAGGTTGCATTAGCTGCTTTGGGTAGCAGTTGTCTGAGTAGCGAATACGTGTGCTAAGCTTATAAACAGCCTGGGATTTCTTATGCTGCTTGAATACCTGTGCATTTCATGTAATTTTTTTGTCTCCCTGCTTTAAGAAAGAAGTGGTTTTAGATATCTATGAGGTGCCCCAGCTTTCAGAGTTACAGATGAGGAGCTAAGTAACTACAGTTACAGAAAATTATGTAATCAATTTCTCACAGATATTGATTATGTCAAAGTGACTACTTTAGTATAGTTCTGTTATTTCAGTCACTGAATGACAAGAGCAATTAAGTTTTTATCCAGGTAAACATAACATGTTTGCCTTTTACGTTATTTTTGGTGTGTAATTTTTTTTCTTTCAGAATAACTTGTTCTCAATCATGCTAAAGAATATAGTAAACCTAGAGGTATACTGTAAAATACAGTAAACTCAGACTATTATGGCACTGTTGCTTATTTCTACATTACTGTAACCATTCCAAAGTTATACTGCTACTATTAGAAGCACTGCTGCAAAAGACATACTCTTACAATTCTGAAATTCTTAAAAACTAATTAACCAAATTTTAGATTCTTTAGTAGGGTTGCAATTTCCCCTGATTCCAGAAGGTAGTCCTTATTTAGCATAGAATTTCTTACTGGATCCTAATTCCTTTGCAATTCCTTGAGCAATTATTTTACATCGTTAAGGATTCAATGTTAGTGAATCATAATTCAGGCTTGGTGATTTAGTTATCATGTTGATGTAACCTACAGGACAACCTGATGATCCAAGGAACTATGTAATTGATTTTGAGTACAACTTTTAAGAAAAAAAACCACTAATTTGTTATATTATAAGTGAAATTTGAGGAAATTTAAAGGGAAGATCAGGATGTCTCAGTATTGAGTCACCCCTTTTTCACTTACTCAATTTACTTCATCAATATTTCAGCACAACATGATATTTTTACTCATTTATTAAGAAATTGTTTTTCACTTTGCCTTCAAACTTATATTTTAATTCTAGCTCAGATACATTTTGCAAACTTCTGTCATAGGTATTCCTTTATTTTGTTTACTATTTGCACTGGGCTTGACTGGGATGAACTTAATCTTCCTCATGACAGTGCTTCTGTTGCTGTGTTTTAGCCTGGTGACCAAAGCAGTGATGATAACACACCAGTGTTTTAGCTGTTACTGAGCTGTGCTTGAACAGTACTGGGACCATCTCTGTTTCTTATCCTGCTCTCCCAGCAAATTGGGGAGGGGGAACAATGGCAGGAAGCTGGGAGAAGACAGAGCTGGGACAGCTGACTGATAAACCAGAGATATTCCATACCATATATTGTTCTGATTACCAATAAAACATGAGAGTTTTTCCAAAGCAGTCATTCCTTTGGGACTAGCTGGGCATCATTCTGCTGGTAGTGAGGGACTGTTTTTGAGTCACCTGTTTTTCTGTTCAGTTTAGTTTTGATGTTTTGTTGTTGTCCTTTGTTTATTGGTGGGTTTTTATTTTGTCTTTTTTTAAAAAATTTATTCATAAAGTGGTACTGTGCTTCTATTGCCTCATTTGTGCGGAACCAAATGCTACCACCATATGCATAAGCATGGTTGGGCAATGATATATTATAGGGATTTTTTTGGTATTTTACAGTACTTAATTGATATTTAACTTCAAGAAAGTTAATTTCCTGTATATTTTTTGTTTGTTTGACATGAAAATTGTCCCTGTTCTCTGACACGTGATTCTGCTAACAATGTCCCAACATAAGGCATTAGAGGAGTATTTATGACTAATTCTTCTTGTTTCTAAATGTCAGGTTAAGGAGCCAGAAATGTCAATTTAATGACCATAGCTCTTCATCATAGCCTCCTTACACTGTATCAGAATATGACAGTGAATGTGAGGGATATTTATTATTTTCTAGTTGATTCTTGTACCTCAACTAATCAGTACATTTTGGTCTAGACAAGAAACATAAATCAATCTTTTCAAACTATCTCACTTGCCATGAAAAAATACAATCCTCTCTCTGTTATGGTCTCCTTATGTGCTGAAGTTACAACAGCAACTGGCAGTTTCATGTCGATTTTCATCTCTCACTAATGTTCTGTGTTTCACAGAGGAAATGAGAAATCCCCAAGGTGGTGAATACCCCCTTCCTTCAGATGATGAATGGAAAGTGTCAGTGCTGACAGGAAATGCAGGAACTGAAGCAAATGTTGCTCTCTGGATATATGGAGACAAAGGAGTAGATGGACCAGTAACTCTCAGCAAGGACAACAGAAAGCATCTGTTTCTTCCTGGGCAGGAGGATGAATTTCAGGTAGCTAATGAAGGCTATTAACATTATTTTAAATATGTACCCGTGCAGAGATTATTCTGTCCTGGAAAAGAAAATAAATGTTTTTCTCCTACATTTATTGCATACAATAAATATCTAATCTCTACAAGTTCTGCATTAAATCCGCTTGATGCATATAGTTAGCAGTAGAGCTCTTTCTAACTTGTAACTCCCTCTCCCTCATATAGTAGCCCAAATGGGACAGTAAATGGATTTCTTTAAGGTAATCGATTTGAAACTAGCTTTAGAAACTATACACTCCTAAACAAACCGTGTCTGATGTAAGACTTGCATGTCATTTAGGGATCTTCAGTAATGAAATCTTCATGCATACAATTTTCAAAGAATTTATAAAATGTATGCATGGAACTAGTTCAGTTGAGGAAGAAAAGGCTTTTTTAATCTGCTGTATTATAAATAGCTGAAATGCAAGAAGCTTTGCCTATAGAATTACTAAGAGCCCAATAAAACCTACATGTTATCATGTCATGAAAACACAAAGAATTCTGCTATTAAGAACTATTATTAAGAATAACCACACCTCTGCTGTAATAAATAAATTATGTCTAGGTAGGCTGAAAGGAAATTACAGGGATAAAGCTCCTATTTTGTTTAAATTTTTCTGCCTGAGACGCGTATAACACATTTCTGTCTTCAGCTAACTAAGGAAGGACTAACATTTTGTGAAAATTTTTTTACTGCACTCATCAACTCTTCTAAACAATCTTGGCAAAAACAAGATTGTTACCATCAATAATATTAACAAGAATACTCTCTATGAATAGGGCATAAGCCGGAAGATAACCAATGGTAATGTTAGTTTTCTAAGTATGTAGACTATACATTATGATCCATGGGGAATCCTGTTCTCCTAATTAATGAATAATTAATAAGCAACTTTGGGTAATGGCATGTTTGCAATGTTAATCCATATATTCTTGAGAGATGGACCAATTTTTCTTCTCTAAAATAGATATCGCCCATTATGGCTATGTACTCTGGGTATTGATCTTGTGAGAGAGCAGAGTCTTTCTTTCAGCACCTGGGGCTACTACTATGATTCTTTACATCATGCTGACACTATTGCTTTCAGGCAGGAAATGTCACCAAAGTGCTTTTCACCTTTTTGTCTGCAGTAGATAATTTAACAAAGGAAAAGCCTATGAGTAAGAGCTCTTTCTTCTCTCTTTTTCTTTTTTTCTTTTTTCCCCTCCCCCTTTTAAACTTTATCCTGTACTTGTTTAGCAAGGTAAGTCTTGAAAAAAAGGATAGGAATGCAAGATTAAAAATAAATTGCATCTTCTTATAGTTTACATCTTTGAGTTTGATATGGTTTCACTGATATTTTACAGAAGACAATGAATTTTATTTTATAAAGCAATCAACTTAATAATAGGTCTGTCCAGGAGTTTGAGGAAGAAGACTGATTCTGAAAGCTTGTAACAATCAGAAGTCAGTTTTCTTTAACATTTCACTTTATCAGCAATATGCACAACTATGAAAAACTTGAGTAGAACTGTCTTAACAAATGAATAAACAGACAACATGACAGCACTATATATTCAGTGAACACCAGCTCTGTGAATGAACAGACAGTACCTCATATTTCTTGAGAGGTGGGTTGGTTGGTTTGGGAAACATGGGAAATGATAGTAGTTGTTTTTCTCAGTCAAGCTGTATACATGACTTTAATACTTTTTTAATTCCAAAATCTTCAGGTTACTTCTAACAAGGCTACTTGTTAAGTATTACTTGTTATTACTACCACCTGTAATACCTGAAAGTGCAAATGAATGCAAATCATGGTCAGAAAGTGAAAATACTATCAATGATTTTCAAAATTTTGCCAGCTTTTGAGAGCTTATTCTTGAAGATCTCCAAAAGTTTTATATCCTTCACTTCAGTGTGCTAAGGTTTACATTCATGTTGCTGTGCTGCAATGTGAAAAACTTGTGACATGTGGTTTAGTGGGTTTGATTTTGTGTTCCACATTTCTGTTATGAATGGCCCTCATCAACTTTCTTTGCTTTTCAAACTTTGAATAGTTTAAATATCTGCCATATCCCTGGCAAATATTGTGGCTTCAAAAGGCTGTAATCTGATCAAAACTGGGGCTCAGACAGATATCTAATCAGATAAAACAGAAGAAGTCTCTTTGCTGAATCCTATAATCCAAAATCTGCCAATCAAATGTTATGTGCTGTTCCTGTATACTCAGATACTAGAGTGGCTCAGAAAAACCTGGAACCACTTGTAAAGATAGAGATGTAGTTTTACACATCTCTCCCGCCCCTGCACCCATCACCTATGATGTAGCTATATTTTTACCAGAAATATAGCCCAAATTGAATGAATGGTAAAATAAATAAATGAGGATTTTTGAGTAATTTTACATGTGATGACAGAAAATACAGGGAAGAAAATGTTTAGGGTTTATTTGTTTAGTCGTTTTGGCTTCTTTGCAAGGTGTTGTGAAGGCTCTAACAGTTTTAAACACAGAATTTATAGGCCTGTGCTTGCCACTAGGATGCTGCTTCTCCCTTATGTGGGGGAAACTGAGACTGAAATGTCTTAATCATGGAATGGATACAGTGTTAGTTTGCAAGGCATGGCCTTACTTAATCAACATACAGCCTCTACTGCACAAGTTTAAACTGTAAATGATACATGCTTTTTACTGCAGTTATATGTTTTGTTGTTCTGGTTTTATTTAGGTTAAAATAAAAAACATTGGGAGTATCTACAAGATAAGAATTGCACTTGATGAATTACTGAATGAAAAATCAGAGTGGAACTTAGAAAGGGTGAGATTTTTTTATGGTGATATTTTTCTGCTTTAATAATTTTTATATGAACTAAAGGCCCATCTTTTCTTGAAGCAACAACTTCATTAATAAAATATGCTGATTGTGAAACATTTTTATTGCTTTGCTTTCTTAAGTTCCTTTAGAGATGACACAAGCACTGATACAGCGCAGCTCCCAAGAGCTGGAAATCTGTGGCATTATATTACAATTATTCCTAATTCATGTAGTTCACAGATTCTAATTTTAGGGTATTGATGGGTTCTAACAAGTTTTGCTTTCTGAAAGCTTGCCTGTGCTTTTCAGTGTGTGTTAGGGAGATTCTAGATATAAATTTCAGCTACAAAAAATTGAAAACAATGGAACCAATTGATCTTGATATTTAGAAGTGTTCACCAGATTAAATTTATACTCAATTCTTGCTAACACTGACCCCCTTATAAGGTTTCTTTTCAGAATTGCAGATAAGTATTTGCCTTGTGTTTCTGATTTTGAATCTCTAAAACACACAAGCTTGTCCTCTGGCCTGTGATTAATCTTAAAAAGCCTGATTTACTAGAATTACACAGTAATAACAGATTTTTACATTAACACAAAGGCCTCAACTGTAACTACCAAACCTGAATGTAAGTATAAATATTTCAGTTGTTCAAATGGTTGCAAGAATCCTACGTTCCACCCTGGTGGTTACAAAATGTTTCTTTAACATTTTAGTCCAAATTTTGTGGGGTGACCCTGGGATTTCAAATATTTATTTTCACAGAAAGAAATAAACTAGGTTGAAAGTTATATTTTCCTGACAAAGCAGTTAATATTTGCCATTGTGATGAGTCAGCAGGGGGAGCTCCGCCAATAAATATTAGAGATTAAGAATCGATGTTGCAGAAGTATTTTGTGTTAAATACATGCTTTAGTATTAAAAGAAGTGCTTATTTTACTTAAAATAATATTTTATTAGAAAAGTGAGATAAATGCACATATTGTCCCGATTTCCTAAATGTTTACATTTGAATGTGAATATTTGTTTTCGTAATTTTGTTTGCAAGGCTTATGCATATCATGCACACATTCAAAACACAACTGCAAAAAGACTATTGTTTGTCACTGGTATCTTTTTGCTAGTCAGGGCCTATGGGAAAAAACTGTGGTAAGGATTGTTATAATTCAAGACTGAGAATAATTGCTCCCATAAAAGAGAGGAACAACTGCTTTAGTTATAGGAAACAGGTAAGACATGACATAATGTATAGTGGAAAATAAGCTGAGAATTTGAATTCTAACTATATTCAGGGGAATAAATACAGGATGCCATGGCACCCAGACTGTCCTTTACTCTGTTTCAGAATAGCCAAATATGACACAAAATGATTTAATATTCAATATATCCTCTCCTTGCCAAACTTCAGAAGGATATAGATTATGAGTTTCATCTTGTTTTCATTTTAATTTAAAAATGTGCCAATCTTTCCACTTTTTTCAAAAGCTCAAGCTCATCTAACCTCACTTACCAGAAAGTTTTCGGTCTTCTATACGCCATACAGTGTTACATAGAGGTGGTTCACTGACAGAAAACAGAACTGGTGACATTGCTTGTGGAAAAAAAGGAAATTTCAATTACAGATTTGTTTTTTTCCAAGAAAAAGATAATTTTAAAGTCCAAGGCATATTCAAAGAAGAGAGGCTGGCAACTCCAAAGGTGTGAGTAAAGGTCCTCTCTAGTGAAGAGTCAAGTTACAAAGTAGTGTCCAAAATAAAAAGGTTTTCATGCTGCAATTATGTACATCATATTTACTGATTGTGTTATTTATTTCTGAGAGAGAAGAAAAGATATAGAGAACTATGTTTTGTTGTTGACAAGCAACGCACTGGAAAGAGCAAACTGAACCACAGCTGGATTTTCTTCTCTAGGTGACAGTGCAACATCTAAAGAGCAAGAAAACACTGCATTTTCCAACAAACATATGGTTGTCAAAGAATCGTGATGATAGAGATTTTCTCTGTGAACTTCCCGTAGTGGAAGCTGGAAAACCCGTCTATCCAAGTATGTGTGTACTTCACAGTTACGAATGTATCAGTTACCTGGGTATTGGTATTAACGTCAACGGAATTGTATTCTATCAGCTCTATATTCATAAATGTGGTCTTAGCAATCTTAAGACCAGATGGCTAGACTGATTTATGGAGAATATATTCCAGTAAATTAACTGCAAATCAAATCTGCTAAGTGAACCTGCTTCTGCAAGGGGGTTGGACTAGATGATCTCTGGAAGTCAATTCCAACCCTACCATTCTATGATTCTATGACTCTATGACATTGTTTCCATTAAGCTAGAGTGAGTCGTGAGTAAAATGAATTGTGATTACACTTGTATTTTCTTCTTTTGGTTATTTTTTAAGTTGTTTTATACCATGTTTACGTCTACACCGGTGACATGGTGCAAGCTGATACAGATTCTGCAGTATATCTATGCATCTATGGAAAAAGAGGAGATTCTGGTCTAAGACTTCTGCATAAATCTGGTATACCGGTGACATTTCAGAGAGGAATGGTAAGTATGAAAAACAATTTGCCTAGCCAAATATATATAACTTAAGTAAATTTTACTAGTCTCAACAGAGTCCTAACAAAAAATATCACATAGATTTAGAAAAATTATTTTTAAGAACAAAGGAAAAGAATTTTATACTAATCCAGGAATAATTAGAATGAGTAAAAAAGCAGGTCGGAAAAGGGGAGAAAAAAAATATATTAAAAACTCTCCTAGGATAACGGGACGATCTGCCTATGGATATAAAACATATTCTGTTAAGGTTTGATGAGTACAGCCGCTTCCAAAAGACTGCACAGAAATCATACCAGGATTTCAGATCTTAGTAGCACTGCTCATTATGCATTTCTTTTAATGTATAATATTGTGATTAATACAGGGATGATTTAAAATTAAAACCTTTCATTTGGCTACAATCTCCTCCATAAGTAAGACATATATCATCGTCATTTTCTCCAGTAGCATATAGATGAATTTCAGGAAATATTGAATTTAATCTTAGCTCTGCTGCTAGTCACCTTATGACCTTCTATTAAACCTATTTCTTCATTTGTGAGCTATTGAGAATTAACACTTGTATGTATAACAAATGGTATCAAGCTGTTGGTGGAATACCTTATTACAAAATAAGAAGCAGTATCTAAAATGCTAAGCATAAAAATAACCCACTGGGAAACTTAAGAGATATTTATACTATTTTAAAACAGATATTTTATACCACTGCTAACACATTAGATATAAAGTTCTATTCCAATTTGAATTAAGAATTTAAAGGAAGTTTTCTATGGGAATTATTCTAGCCAGACTGAAAGTAAATTCAGCATATTATTTACAGAGGGGCTGAGGAGGGTCGTTCGAAGTGCACTTTGTTAATGGAAATAGGTGAACGAGACAGTGGATTGTGTTGAGCGGCAAGGCAGGGCCTGGAATGGATCATTTTGTGACAGATGCAGTTTGGTGTTGATTTCAACATGTTAGTTTAATCCTTGACACAGATATGCTACACAATATCGAGCAAATCACTTACAGCCTCTCTGAGTGGGAGGATACTTTTTGTATCCTATTGTTTTGCGGCATAACCAGTCAGCTTTTCTGAGTAAGCACAGCTATAACTGAAGTTTGTTTAAAGAAAATTCTGCTCTGGACATAGTAGGCTCTTTGAAATGCTAAACGTGCCAATAAATTAACCCCTCTGTTTCTCAGTTGAGCACTCAAACTACTTTGCATTTTGACAGCTTTTGGCAATAACCTCTCTACGTGACCTATATAGGTAAAATAAAACATTACACAGACAGCTTTTTGAAAAATAGGTTTCAGTGTGTGCAGAAAACTGGGATAGTATGGAAAGAGTGCAGAAGTGAAGTCACTGGGGAAATCAGTTCTGCTTCACTGAACTATTTGTGTAGTTGTGGTAAATAATGCATAGAGTCATCAAGATAATGAAGATAAAAAGAAGTATTAAAAAGCTACATTCCTGCCTGCACACAATTTGAGGCAGAGATCCTTCAGAGAGAATAGCATGTGATCATATATTACATATACACAAGGGATAACTGAAGTTGTACAATCAGTCTCAATTCTGTTGTTTGCTGAGGGCTGAGAACTTCACAGATATCAATTTTCCAATACAGTTCTTTCCTTCATTTTCTTTTTACTGAGAAGTGTGACCTGGGCAGTTACATTTAGAGAGAGAAAGCTATCTGCCTTTTACCATGACAGAAAATTACCAGCCTGAACCTTTCACCTGATCGCTTCATGCTTCTATGAGAACAAACTTTGCCAGCTCTAAGCTCAAGCCTAAATGAATAACAATGGGAGAATGACATGTCAGATTCTAGTCTCTTCCAGCAGAATAAAATGTAAATGGAGGAGGTGAGACCAAAAAGAGAAAAGAATGATAAAGTCTGTATTTGAAATAAATATCAACAGAGGAAAGAATAGCTTTAAGTTGTTCTGACCTAGAGAAGAATAATTGTAAATGGTGAGATACTGAAACAACAGGGAAGAGTTGTATGCAGAGTTTTGGATAATGGATAGTTAAAAGATATTTAACGTTTCAGATCTGAACACTTTGAATACAGTCCAGCTGTCTCATTAAAACAACAGGAATCTTTGTACATTGTAAGAGTTAAACAGGCTTTTAAAATACTTCAACTTCCAGATTGACTTGGTGGTGACAAATGTCCAGGTGCTGTCTTTTCTGTCTTCTAGGTCAATGCTTTTGAAGTGGAAGCTGTATCTCTTGGTAAACTGCAGAAGGTGCTGTTGCGCTGTGAGGCTAATGCCAAGTCACAGTATTGGTACTGTGATAAAGTCATTGTCAGAGAAGCTGAGAACAACTCCGAATATATTTTCAATTGTGAAAGGTAGTTTTTACAACAATATTCTTAAGTATATATAATTAGCCACATTATGCCAGACAATGTACTAAATATGAATTTTCCAGAGAAAGACAAATTTGGATTACTTTGCAGTTTCATAAAATCCACAAAATACGTTGTCCCAAAACAGATTGCTGGAGTCAATGTACTATGTGGTCCGTAGCAAAGCTTAACTGTTAATATTGTGTCTGTTTTACTACAGTGCAAACTTAACATACGAGGATCGGTTATATAAATGTGACTTACCTTTTCAATAAGTGAAGATAAATCATACAGAAAGGTTCTAAATTAAGTGTATTTGTAAATGAATAAGACTTGCCATCCAGAAGTAGCATTTACTCTCTTTCACCAGCATTGCTGCAGAGACAAATGTGTTGCCGAAAAGGTAGAATTATTATGTGCCTTCTCCATTTGGGCTCTCCAACTCAAGAGGGACAGGAAACTTCTGGAGAGAGTCCAGCGCAGGGCCACCAAGATGATGCAGGAACTAGAACATCTTTCATATGAGGAAACCGGGGCTATTTAGTCTAGATAAGAGGAGATTGAGGGAGGACCTCTTTAATATTTACAAATATCTAAGTGTTGGATGTTAGGAGGTTGGGGCACCACTTTTTCTTATTGTATCTAGTGACAGGAGAAGGGGCAGTGGAAAGGAGCTGAAAAACAAAAAGTTCCATTTAAAAATAAGGAAGAACTATTTCACTGTGAGGGTGAGGCAGTCCTGGCACAGGCTGCCCAGGGAGGGTGTGGAGTCTCCTTCCTTGGAGGTTTTCAAAACCCACCTGGACATGTTCCTGTGTGGCCTGATCTAGGTGGACTTGCTTCTGCTGAAAGGTTTGGACTAGATGATCTCTAGGGTTCCTTTCCAACCTCTCCATTCTATGATTCCATAATTCTATGATTAAATGGGAATCTTAAAAGTCAATTGATAAATATTGTGGTTTTGTGTATTTGGAAAAATATTATGGTAATCTCACATTTGGAGTTTCCAATATTGCAGTCTATCTCATTGGTTTGTACATCATTCAAATTGAATGAAGGAATTGTAGAGAAACAATGTGACTATGTAACATGGCACTAGAATGAATAGTATTTAATCAACATTTAAAATTTAATAATATTTAATAAATGCATAAAATGTTTATTTGGTCTGAATTTGTATGGATTGCTTACATAATCATGAGCAATTTTTTCCAACTCTTGTCATAGCCTCAAAACCAGAAATAAAGATGCTCTCTCATCTTGATAAAACTTTAAATTTGAAATCTTTCTTCCATGAGTAAGATATTGTTAAACAGTAGAAAAAGACTGAGGATTTTTCTAGAGTAGATTTGGATGCAGACCAGCTGTTTTTGCTAGCTGTGGTTACTACTGTTCAAAAAAAAAAAAAAAGGTAAATTTCCTAATGGAAATGGAAGAAGTCAGGCCAGCTGCCTACTTCAGTCCTGAAAAATTACCACTGCATCATAACTGTTCTCTGATGGGTTACACAGCTTAGGAACAATGCATGTCAGGAAACTTTGCTGTATTAATTCTGTGATGACTAATACCAGATATTGATCAGCAAAAGTTACTGGCAGACATTGAGAAGAAGAATCAGAGAGGTTTCTTTTTTTTTCGTTTCTAGCTTTTCTACAAGGAAACACTGCCATTGAAACAAATTAAAATAGGCCAGCGGTGGTGGGGGTCAGAGGCAGATTCCGTACTGGCCAAAATGTAAACCTCAAACACTGTGCTCTATTCAATGACGGGGTATTTTAGGCTCTTCACAAAACTAATTTCTTAATCTGCAGCCTCACTGCTTTATTATACATTGATTTTTTTAAGATCCAGAGTATGAACAAAATATTGTATTTTTTCATATTTAGCCAAGGAAACATCAGCATTTTATCTGGCTTAAAAATCTGTTACTAGTTTCTGAGCACCCTACAACTTTCACTGGAATTCAATTATTATTTAGTTATAGCCTGATACTTTTTAGCATTTAAGAATGCAGAAAATACCTGTGTGGTGAGGTTTTAGCAGAAATGATATACACAAGTAGTTGTCTAGTAAGACAAAATTTATTTTTAGAGAGGAACTCATATATGAATTAGCCTGCTAATGTTTTTAAGGAAAAAAAAAAAAGGAACCTTCAAAAGCTCTTCTGGACCCATCCTGCCCAGCTTATACTGGATTCCCAATAGGCTTCATAGGACACTGAATGGTTTAGATTGCTCCTGGAGAGTCCATGGAAGTGGACTGAGTAAATAAACTCAACAGCTCAGAAACCTAACAAATTTTTTGTTTCATGTGAAAAGTTGTCTGGTTTTCTACCAAGCAGGAGGAAGCTAAAAGAGTTGGTAATCCATATTTTGAATGAAAAGGTTGCAAAATTACACATAGCCTAAAGTAACGTAGCTAAGAAACCTAACTGATATTTGCCTTAACTTCTATTTTTTCAGACTTATCTGTATGTCCTCAGTTTGTAGGAGGAATAAGAAAGAGCAGTACTTGGTTCCATCTTTTTTTTTTTTTTTAATTTCACAAAACACTGCATTACGTACATGCAAATTACACTTGGCACTCAATGCATAGAAAAAATGTTCTATGCCATATTCTTCTGTTTAGCTACACAAATAAGTACATGTGTCATATAAGACTTAATCTGACACAGTATCGTACACTTACACAGCTCCTATGTTTGCACAAACAAAATTGTCTGTTAAATAATTTCTACTTTAACATCTATCCAATCAAATGCTAAAATTTTAGAAGTAGAGACTGCTGTTTTATGTATTTATTGTGAAAATAAGATGTCGATCATTTGGTTAAATGGTAATGTAGTGGAGAAAATTTGATTCCTACCTTCTTTCTTATTCTTAGATGGCTTCCATTTATGTCCCAAGGTGTAATTTACTCAGAAATCATGCTGTACCCTCAAGGTAAGGCTTATTATAACTTTCTCAAATAAGATCAGTAATTTTTAATTTTTTCATCTGAGGAAATCTAAGATAAATTTACACTTTTAATTTACATTTTGTTGCTTCCTCTGTTGCATTTCCGAATGTACACACTTTGTGTGTGCATTGTGTAATATGTGTAGATGATAGTGAGAAAGTAATGAGGGAATGAATGCAAAGAAAATTTTCCTGTATTGGCTGTAATCACAGAAAGTCTTTTTAATATCTTCTTTTAAATTTTTCTTTGATGTTTAAGGATAGATCCTTTATTAACTACTTTATTTTTTTCTTTGTCAGAATTTCAAATAAATCAACAGTTGAAAATGCAAGAACAAGCAAATGGTAAATGCTACTCTAGTCTTCTGTCTTTAATGAAAACTCTGTTTCAGAACTAATTGCTTTACACACTTATTGCTGTTTGTGCAATATCTGAATATTTTAGTAAACTCTGAACTCCACATTTTAATTTAAACAATAAATCACTTTGTTCTTTCTTTCTATTCTGTAATGTTTCTTTCACGAATTTTATCAGGGAAACTTTACATGTTTGAAAATTCATATTTTTCTAGTACATAATTATTGGTGATCTGTCTTAATTTCATTTTTTTACAGTGAACATTTTAAACCATGATTCTTTCTCCTAGGCATATAGTTTTATTGTCATCATTGTTTTTTCTTTTTATGCTTTATGCTATAAGTTGAACAGTAACTGAGAAGTTGTTGGGAGAAAGTTTGAAAATGTTTATTCATAATTTATTATATCAATCAGGATATCCACAAAGATTGAATTTTTTTTCTTAAATACTGTCCCTATGACAAGTGGTTGATAAAAGTTGTACACAGTTATTTTACAAGTTATATTCAAATCACACTCTATTATTAACTTTATTTTGAATAACAAGTATTTTTGTCCGTCTTCCTTTCTGTGCCATTTTCAGAAGGCATTCATTTTCTACCCATTCATCACTCTTTCTGCTTTAGCTGTTTGCACAAGGCCTGCCACCTAGAGATCCTCCTTTACATAGTTCAAGTCAGTCTTGTTAGTCCTTTCTCCACATACAGCTGGATTTCTACACTGTTCAAGCTGTGCTTGTCTGGTTATACAGTAAAAGTTGCAGCAGTTAAAAGTTGCCCCATAAACCTAACAAAAGGTGACAAAGAGCATCTTTTGATGACAAAGTTGTATATCCAACTGGCTTATTTTCAGTGGAGATGGGCTTGATCTTGCAGAGAATAATTTGTTCACAGCACTCTCTTCCTGATTCTGTAAGAGAGATGTCTTTGTGCCGTCCAGAAGAGCTAATCGACTTTGTCATTCACAAAACTCACCTTCTGTCAAAACAGATATGTTTAATTGAAAAACAAGGTGGATTTGTGTCAGATATCTAAATCAGAGTTAGTTAGGCAAAAGTATATACACCAAGTAGCCTGTTGTTTGGGACTTACTGAAATATGCAACAGTGTGAAAGAGACTTGAAGATGGGTATCCCACACCTTCAGAGATTGCTCCAATTCTTGGTTGAGTGATTGAGCTGAGATTTTGTTCATTTACTTTTGTCCCATTAGTTTTCAAAATTTCTAATTTTCTTCCTGTACAGTTTTTTCTTTTTAAAGCTGAATTATTTTTTCTGTGATGTAGAACTTCCTAGTGTATTGCATTGTTTCTAATATTCTAGAAGAGAAGAATAAAAAAAAAAAGAAAATTTCTAGAAAGCCATCTGTGGTAAGGTACCTCTTTCTGATATCCCCAGGAATGTATTTCGTGTCAGGTTGTACCTTTCATCCAGGTATGCTAAGTGAAAATCGCCACATTACATATTCTTCTGTGTTCTTTTCTCCTAAATGTTCATTCCTTTTCAGTCATTAAGGAACAATAGCTCTTCTACATCATCAGAATAAACCATAGACTTTTATGCCAAAGAGAATGAGATTTATGCTTTTGTAATACTGTGCCCATTTCTATTTTGAAGATTGCTGGAATGCAATGAGGATTTCTGGCATCAAAGAGGTTAGAATTTATAGGATTATTCTCCTATACCCACATTATCCTCAAATCCTGTCTGTTTCCAGAAAAAGGAAAAGCCTTAACATCAATATAGAGGAGTCCAAACCAAAACTCCTTTTTGTCATGTTTTTGGGGAAGTTTGATTCCCCTTTTTTACTTTGAGAGTTGAACTTGTGTGAAAAATAGTTTAGTGATACTGCATTTATCCTTCGCAGGCAGGAGTTGCGCTAGCTAGAATAAACACTCTCAAGAGTACCAACTGCTTAGTTTTGAAACAGTATGGCTTAGCAAAAGAAAGACTCAGAGAGGATATTAAAATACATTATAAAAGGCCATCCATTTTGTCTGCTTAAAATGAATATTTGTTTCTGAATGACTTCTAAATTTTTAGGAGTAGTAAGTTATATTTTACTCTTTGTCTGCACTGTTCTTCCTAAGGACTTGTAAAATGATTTGTCCTTACTTTCCAGCCAAATGATCCAAAGAAACTTTGTGTTTAAGCAACTAATATTATGTTGTTTGAAAACAGAAGAAGATGGGGTTTTTTGGTAGTTGAGCTCTTCTGTGGGGCAAGTTGCTCCTGCGTTATGGTCTCATAGAATCATAGAATGGTAGGGGTTGAAGGGACCTTTAGATGTCACCAAGTCCAATGCCCCTGCAGAAGCAGGTCCACCTAGATCAGGTCGCATAGGAATGCATCCAGATGGGTCTTGAAGACCTCCAAGGAAGGAGAATCTACAACCTCCCTGGGCAGCCTGTGCCACAGCTCTCTCATAGTGAAATAGTTTTTCCTTATGTTTAAATGGAACTTTTTGTGTTTCAGCTTCTTTCCATTACCCCTTGTGTTATTGCTAGATGCCATTGAAAAAAGTAATGCCCCAACCTCCTGACATCCACCATTCAGATATTTATAAATGTTAATAAGATCTCCTCCCAGTTTCCCCTTCTCCAGACAAAACAGCCCCAGTTCCCACAGCCTGTCCTCATATGAAAGATGTTCCAGTCCCTTGATCATCTCTGTTTCCATCTTCAGTGTACAGAGGCTTTTCACTCTTCTAAATTTTGTTCATCCTTTTGTAGCCTGGTGCTATGGTTCTTTGGTGAATAAAGTGAGTCTATGGAGAAAACTGTGAGGATGCAAATTTTCAAAGGCACAAAAGAGTTTGTTACAAGCTGTAGTCTGCCAATTTTTAGTGGAAATTGAATGGTTCACTTCTCATAGAATTGTAGAATGATTTGAGTTGGAAGAGATCTTTTACAATCATCTAGTCCACCCTCCTCCCATGGAAAAGGACATCTTTCACTACTACAGGTTCATCAAAGCCCCATCCAGCCTGACTTTGAACATTTCCAGTGATGGAACATCTACAACTTCTCTGAGCAACCTGTTTCAGTGTCTTACAACCCGTATTGTAAAAAATGTCTTCCTTATGTCCTACCTAAATCTACCATCTTTCAGTTTAAAACCCTTCGCCCTTGATTTTCACCACAGGCCTTGGTAAAAAGTCTTTGACTTTCTTATAACCCTCCTTTATATATTGAAAAGCTGCAATAAAGTCTCCCTGGAACCTTCTCTTCTCCAGGATCAACAAAAACATTTCTTCACAGGAGTGGTGCTTCATCCTGCTGATTATTTTCATGGCCCTCCTCTGGACCCACTCCAACAGGTCCATGTCTTTCTTGTGAGTTCCCCAGAGCTGGGTGCAGCACTCAAGGTGGGGTCTCACCAGAGCAGAGTGCAAGAGGAGAATTGCCTCCCTTCACCTGCTGGCCAGGTTTGATTGATCAAATCAAATGAACTGTTGTCATTTTTCTGAATTCCCAGCTGTGTAGTCATGTGTATTTAAAAATCTATCACCTTGCAAAACTAGGTGTCATCCAAACCTCAAAAATTTGGAAAATAGGAAAGCAAGCTTCCTGTTCCAGTTCACTCTTATGGGGTAAATTACAGATGGATAATGGGGCTGGCCCAAGATAAATACTCCTGTCAAACAATAGATTTAATTCATGCAGGCATTACCAGACAGCTTTCTATTAATACTACTGCAGTGTACACTGTGGCATTTATTTATAAGATGACCGTGGGCTGGTATTTCATTTGTTTGCCTTGCACAGAATGAATTTAAGCCACTAAATGGAACTTGTTTTGTATAGACAAAAGCTGTGATCAAAAGAGGGGTGGAGAGCATGCAATCCCAGCTTTTCAGATGTAGAAATGTATTTTCCAATTAAGAATTATTCTTTTTTTTAAAATAAGATTTGTATTAAGCCACTTTCAGATATTTAAATAATGTGTGCATTGTATGGAAGCGGAGATGACATTTTAGCATCAGGGAAGCTTTATATAAAATGATTTTCTAAAGAGTCCTTCTCTAGTGTCAGAATTTTCTCCAAAATAATTTTTTTTCATGCTAATCTCAATGTCATGCCTCTATCCAGGCAAACAAAGCTCTTGATGATGTATCACATCAACATCAAATGAAAGGAAATTGTACTCAGTTGAGATGCTTTGATACTTTTTCCTATTGCCTTCGTTGATTATATGTGTTTTTATAATCCAAATTCTAGAGGTTGGGCTTTTTCCATGATGACCCACATGGTTATCACTAGAAATCTTGCTGGGGTTTTATGTGTTCGTATTTCAGCTTTACTATGGTGCAAATCTCCTACATCTTTAAAGTTACACAGCTTGTCTAAGATGAGTTTGAATGATGTACTGTTTATCCAATCTTGTCTCTCCCAGCATCACTATCTGTTAGGTGCATAGTAGTTACAGTTCCTGGGCTAAACTATGCTTTATTTATCCTTCAAGTAACTTACTACATATCAGTAACACTTATAAAAGCATTTAAAGTTTATCTTTTACTTTGCAGAAGGAGACTGGAAGATTACTGTAGTCACTGGGGATTTTGAAACAGCTGGTACAACAGCAACAGTGTCCCTTTATGCTTATGGAGAAAACAAAGCTTCTGGTCCTATCATTTTGGGATCTGGGAAACACCAGCTGTTTAATCCCAGCAGCGAAGATATGTTTAAGGTATAGTATGCTTGTTATATGAACACTGGAGAATTCAAAGCATATGCAAATTAGCTTTTCTCAAAACTAGGTAATGACAGTAATAAAAAGGGTTCAAAGCAATATGTAAGGATCATTAAGTGACGAGTGGCTGACCTTCATGACAGTAAATTTTGAATCAGCAAATATATTCAGAACTACAGCAAGCAGACATGCCTCAGAATCTACTTCATACCTGCATTTGCTTGATGTACTAGTTTTAACTGGATACTGTTCATTTGCAGAGGTAGAATACACTTTGCTCGTTCTTTACTGGCTATGGCTTGTGTAGCATATCCATCTCTGGAACTGTCCACTGTAAATCCTTCCATGGGCTTCCTCAGACTTGTACTAAAACACATGGTGTGTGAACCTTTTCTATGCAACCTGATTTAGGTGGATCTGTTTCTGCAGGGGGGTTGGACTAGATGATCTCTAAAGGTCCAATCCCTACCATTCTATGATTCTATGAAGGTAAGAAGGAAAGGAGAGATATCTAGGGACTAGAGTCAAATCACATCAAATAGGTTAACTCAGGTGATTTAGACTGTTGATGTCCTACTTCTCCAAGCAAATGGGGAGATTTCTTTCTTCTTCAGAGAAACCTGAGAGGTGCTTCAGAAGCATGACATTTCCCAGGGTTTCTCCAAGTTCCTATAAGAGTTCTTCAGGACTGTATCTGTTGCAATTGTTTAATCTACAATATGTCATTTAGATTGAAATAATTTATGCATAATAAACAGAAGATGGGGAATCAGTGACAGGAGAGGAAGTTTCTCAGATTTTTAAAATTTTGTTTTCCAATTTGAAGTATTGTCCTGATTTCTTCTAGGGTAGAGTTAATATTCTTCCTTGTAGCCAGTACAAAGCTGTGTTTTGAGTTTACACTGAAAGAATGATAATAACAGGAATGTTTTGGTTATTACTGAGCAGTTCTTGCACAGTGTCAAGACCTTTTCTGATTCTCACAGTGCCCTGGCAGCAAATGGGCTGGGGGGGGCACAAGAAGATGGAAAGGAACATGGCCTGGAGAGCTGACCCAAACTAGTCAAAAAGCTATTCCATATCACAGAATGTCATGACCAGTGTATAAACTGGGGGGGCCCAGGTAGGGAGGAGTAGATCACTGCTCAGGCATCAGTCAGGAGGTTGTGAGGAATTGCATTGTGTATCAGCTGGTTTGGGACATTTTTCCTTGATTTTTATTTTTCCATCTCTGTGTTATATTTATCTTTGTTACTGTTATTATATTATTATCATAGTTAATAATATAATCATTTATTTTCTTGTTAGTTATCTCAACCCATGAGTTTTACTTTTTTATTCCCCCAATTCTTCTCTCACTAGATGTATGGGGAAAGAGCTGCATAGTGTTTAGTTACTGGGACTAAACCATGACAAATATAAATATGTAAGTTCTTGTGAAGGCAAGTCAATGGTGGCCTTTCCTTCTTACGGGAAATTTAAGTTGGAAATAACTTGGCTAAAGTTTGCAGATAATGTGGATGTAAGATTATTTCATAACAAAACAGGAAGGTAAGATCAATGTTTATCTGAAGACTAGATTTCAATGTTCTTTTTCAAATCATTCTGGCTAGATGAACATGGATATTTATTCAGCTGGTTAATGCTGTCTGACAGCAAGTTTTTACTCATTTATTCAGTTAATTGAGGGAAGTGCTAAGAACATTTTTTTGTTTTCTTTGTCTCTGGAAGGAACACTATGTCTCTGAAAGAATCATTTTTATCCTCCCATCATCAAAGCAAGACTTGGTACCTAATCCAGTAGCTCTGATAATCTATTGCTATCCACACTAGCACCCAGGCTTAGATTTTCTACACCGTACCCAGATCTTTGTTCCTGATGTTTTTCTTTGGTGATATACCACTGAAAGTGTGGAAGAGACTTGGAGGTTAGGCACAGCACTTTGATACAATAAATCTGTACTGAGAAGTCAACAAACATTTAATAAAACTGATTCTGTAATCAAACTTTTAAATTCATGTGCAATAAGTCCTTTAAACTTCAAAGGTGCCTGAGGAAGCTTCTTACTGAATTCTAACCACACCATCAAAGCTTCAAGGTTGACTATTATCCATTATTTCTCAATACTACTTTTCAGTCATTGCTGATCAATGGTAAGAGAAAGAAAAAGTAAAGAAATTATATTTTCTTTTCCCACTTTTTTACTTAAATGTCTCAATTTAAGAAGGTAGTTAAGATTTTCTGTTAATTCAAAAGAGAGTTGAGTCCTACAAATATTCTAGCACTTTGTAACTCTGCTGTTTATAACCACTGTGTATCATAAAATCATGGAATGGTAGGGGTGGGAAGGGACCTTTAGAGATTCCCTAGTCCGATCCCCCTGCAGAAGCAAGTCCACCTAGATCAAGTCACACAAGAACGCATCCAAGCGGGTCTTGAAGACCTCCAAGGAAGGAGAATTCACAACCTCCCTGGGCAGCCTGTGCCACTGCTCCCTCACCTGAACAGTAAAATAGTTTTTCCTTATGTTTAAATGGAACTTTTTGTATTCCAGCTTCATCCCATTACCCCTTGTCCTATCACTAGATACAACAGGAAAAAGTGGTGCCCCAACCTCCTAACATCCAACATTTAGATATTTGTAAATATTAAAGAGATCCTCTCTCAGTCTTCTCTTCTCTAGAATAAACAGCCCCTGTTCCCGCAGCCTTTCCTCATATAGAAGATGTTCCAGTCCCCTGATCATCTTGGTGGCCCTGTGCTGGAGTCTCTCCAGAAGTTCCCTGTCCCTCTTGAACTGAGGAGCCCAGAACTGGACACAGGACTCCAGATGAGGCCTCATCAGGGCAGAGAAGAGGGGGAGCAGAACCTCCTCAACCTGCTGGCCACACTCTTCTTGATACATCCCAGGGTGCCATTGGCCTTCTTGGCCACGAGGGCACATTGCTGGCTCATGCTCAGTTTATTATCAATCAGGACTCCCAGGTCTTTCTCTGCAGAGCTGTTTTCCAGCAGGTCAACCCCCAGCCTGTACTGGTGCATTGGGCTGTTCCTCCCCAGATGCAGGGCTCTGCACTTGTCCTTGTTGAACCTCATGAGGTTCCTCTCTGCCCAACTCTCAAGCTGGTCGAGATCCTGCTGAATGGCAGCACAGTCTTCTGGGAAATCAGCCAGTCCTCCCAGTTTGGTGTCATCAGTGAACTTACTGAGGGTACTCTGTCCCCTCATCCAGGTTGTATTGCTAAAAGCTGATGAGTTTAGAAAAAAACAACAGCCCCTATTGCTTTTTATTACACTAATCTATTAAGTACATTGGGGAAAATCTTGACTAAGTTGTCCTTCATTTGCAGCCTTTGTACAGAAATGTGCTGCATAATTGAAAACTAAACTCCACGTATCCCCCTATTTTTTAAGACAATATTGACTGATGCATGGAGTTGCAAGAGTTCAGCATAATGTAATGGAAAAAACAAAGCACAATCATGTCTCATGGAAATAATTGAAGTACCATCTCATTTCAAAATCCCTTTAGTCACAGATATAAGAAATGGCAGAGAAATGTCCCACAGGAAGAGAATGATGCTGAACTGTACTGGATTATCTTAATAAAAATCAAGAATAGTAGTCTGATAGAAAGTAAAGATAACTGCATAGTAACTGAGATACCTAAAAGTAAATATTAAACATTCAGTAATGATAAAAATAATGAAAAAAGAAAGTTATTAAAACTTGAGTAAATCAATGGTCCTTCTCTATATACTCCTTAGATTTTGTTGCTGTTTTAGAACTGGATTTTGATACTGTTTGCATTGCTGTATACAGCTGGTGTAACTTCATTAAGTTTGGCTATTTTTGATTAAGATTTCTTGGTATTAGATTAAAACCCAGTTTGCCTCCAGTGTAATGCAGATAGAATGTAACAAGACTATTTGCCTTGAAGATTTCCATATGATGGTAGCACATAAAGTTCACCAAATGTGAGGACAGTTCTTAGTTTATGACTAGAGTCTTGAGTTCCAGATTCTCACAAGATAGCTGTATGTAAACTACACTAAGACTGCTTCTGTGGCTCATCAATTTTTCCAACCAGATGAGGAAGTCAGGAATGAACAACATGTGAATGGGAAAGAATAATTTAAATTTTACAGATTTCCCTTTCTGCTCTGTAGTTGTTCTTGTGTGATCAAAGAAACTAGTTCTAGACTATGCTTTTCTGCTTCTGTTACTGTTCAGGCATAGTTTTTAGGGCATAATTTTTCTGCTGAGAGTCATTTCTCCTCCAGTAGAGGGATATCAATCTACCGTAAGTTACAGCTTTCATCACAACTGTGATCTGTTTCCTGCATTTTCCTCTGGTGTCATCACAGTCCCTGAGTATTTCTCAGTATTTCAAAAATACTGATCTTGGCAGTATATCAAGTTGCTCAAGACACTGAAGCTTCAATTATACTGTAAATTATATTCTCCAGAGCCCTATATTCTGCAACATCATTCTTTGAAACATGGTGAATTATCTCTTATGAGTTTACACACTATTTGATAAAGAAATTCTTTTAATAAGTATTCTTTTAATGTTTGGTCATGCTAAATATTCCTTTCTGTGTCAGAGAACTTAGCAGAAGACTGTAAGCCTATTATCTTCCATAAAAGCCAGCTAAAAAGCTCTGGTTTTAATACTTCAATACAGAATAATTCTGTACCTTCGGGTACAAATTCTGCTCTTCTAGTAATAATTAAGTCAGTAAAAGCCTGGTTCAGTAGATCTACTTTCAAAATATTGTATGCTAGCCTTAGTAGGAGTGACAGGACCTAGCAGCTCTTAAACAAGAATTCTTGAATGCTTTGATTTGTGAGTTTGCTTCATTATGAGCTGTGCAATCTTTTTAGGGCAGTGTTGGTCTTACTGATCTCAAAATGTTGTCAAGTTTATCTTAACATGCATTAAGCTATTGAGTGACATTTTTTTCCTAGGAAATCTTCAAAATCGTCAGTTTATCCTTCTGTTATATTTGTAGTTGGTGACTGTCTTTGTAAGGATTATAGTCATTCCATGTTTGCAAGCATGTGACATGGAGTATGCATGTAGTTTAGGAGAACTGGAAACTGGAATCCATCCCTGGTGTGAGTTTTGCTGCATGAGCCCATTTCTCTAACTTGTGAAGCAGGTGCCGTATCCAGTTACACTTGTTAAAGTTTCTTCATGTGTACAAACAGTCCATTAAATGCTGCCATACCTATCAGAACAAAACACCAGAAAATAATATAGGTAGATGAAAAACAGGACTCCCACTAATTCTTGCAGAAGTGCTTGATCATAAAACTTAATAAATATTGTTCCTGTGATGAGATTATTACAGTGTTAAACTCAGCCTTTTTCTTTCCAGTTACATGTACCTTGTTTGTAAAGAATTGCATTCATTGGGTGTGCTTTTTGCTGTATTGCATCACATGGAGGCAAACCACATGATAAAGATTCTCTATTGTTTCTCATCTTGGTTTTCTCCTGTTAAATAAATTTATCATCCATTTTAAATAATCCATACATTAATAATTGACACTCCTTCCTTCTGAATTATCCCTGCACACTCTAAGAATCTGTAATGTTTCTCTGTATGTCTTTCATTCTTTTACTCTGTATCCATATTCATTCTTCCATTGGTCATAACTGAGATCTCTAAAGTGAAATGAGAAGCAGTGGGATGAAAATGAAGTGTAATAAAAATAGGTTGAAGTGAGTGAATCCATTTTCATGCTTTTCCTCCCATTGTTAAAATAAAAGAGCCTGTAATGAGCTCAGTGAGAATTACTCCCAAGTGAGGAGGTTGCAAAAGTGACCACAAACACTAATGCAGCTCTCCACTCTCTTAACCATGGGACTACCAACGCCTAAAAGCTGGGCATACCTTGTGCCCTACTATTTTCCAACTGTTTGTTTGCTGTAACATTTAGGTCCAAAACCATTTGAATAAAACTTAGAGAAACACAAGCTTTAGTCAGACACACTTAAGGCAGCATAAAACAGTCATACTGCTGATTGTCCTTTCAAGATATATGTGATAACATGAACCTCATTACTTACTTGATAGAAGACAGATGTAAACAACCTCTACCAGCTACAGACTTTGTGTGGAGAAAAATTTAGCTAGTTCCAAGAAAACAGAAGATTGAAAAATAGAAGAATTGTAAAAATCTCACAAACAATCTTGGAGAAAAACACAAATCATCTCATTTTCAAGAAATAAAAGAAGATTCTACTTGCTCATTAATTCTACTGTATTGAGTATTGCAGTATGGAGTGTGTGTGTATATATATATATATATGCATATACATTTCTCCCTTTTAAGGTAGTTTCTTGAGAGAACTTTATGTATTCCATTTCAGCCATCTACCTATAAAATTTCTTTTTTTTTTCTATCTGATGGCAACACAAGTCCAAGATGAATACATACTAAAAACTACTGTCTGTACCTCTTGAGTCACTCCTGTCTCACAGATTACCCTGTCAGTTCAGCCCTCTGCTAGGCCTCAAGTGGTTGTTTCTGAAATGTTGTGACAGCAGTTTCATTGTTAAGGGTCTCCCTGTTAAGAGCTCCCTTACCTTCCCATGTCAAATACCTGAATTCACTTTCTGCCTTCACTGATCTATGTTCATGCTTTGCCTTTCCTTCAGCCATTTTCTAGTCTATTCACATTCTTCCATCATCTCAGTATCTAAGCACTTTTCTGAAGTGAGTGGTGTGACTAATGTGAAGTTTTTCCTCCCTTACTTATTAAAAAATATATATATTTTTTTGTTTGGGCTTAGTACAACTCTATAAAAAGAATAGACACTTTATACAGTAGAGGGCTTATGCTTAACAAGATGAGATCAATTTATCTTGAAGATGATAAACTGCGAAATTTTGTTTGTCCTTAACTTTCTATAGCCAGTTATTTTGCAGCACTCTAAGAGTCCTATCTCCTGCAAAAATGTTTTCACTGTTGTAGTGGTTTTGTCTGGGTCAGGTTTTCGTAGCGGGAGGCTACAGGGGTGGCTTCTTTAAACAAAGAGCTACATGAAGCTTCCCCTGTAGCTGACAGGACCACTGCCAGTCAGTTCTAAAATGGACGCCACACCTGACCCAGGCCTGGCCAATTAGTGATTGAGCTAATGCCTCTGTGAATTACATATTTGAGAAGGTGAAGAAGTTGCTGGGCAGTTGGTAAACTGCAACAGCAACAGAACAAAGGAGTGAGAATGCAAGAACAACATCTTCTTAGACACCAAGGTCAGTGGAGAAGGAAGAGGAGATGCTCAGACACTGGAAGAATCCCCCTGTGACCTGTGATGAAGACCATGGTGAGGCAGTTGTCTCCCTGCAGTCCATGGAGGACCATGGGGGAGTAGAGTCCCTAGGAAGGCAATACAAAAAGTCTGATGTACTCACAGTAGCCTGGATTGCTGAGAGAAGATACCACTAGAAAGTTTGGTTTTTTGGATTTTGGTTTTTTTTTTTTTTTTTTTTGCAAAGCTGATGATTTCATGCCTGAATGATAAATACTGCTGTAAATCCATCAGGAGATCACAGATGTATATTGCAGAGGCTGGTTCATAGTCTGTCAGGTTATTATGGAACCAACAGTCAAAAGGAGAGTAATCAGAGACCCAGTCCTACACCTAGGTTGAGGACTGCACTGACTATTCCAGATTTTCTTAAATTAATCTTCATATGTCTTCAGACTCTTTGAAGCACTACTATATGCCCATTAACTTAGTCTTTCTTATTATGCATCATTTCTTCATGCATAACGTGTATTTGTCCAACCACAGGATCCTTCTTTTAGCTTCATGTGCATGCATATAATTCAGGTTTTCTTACATAGACTGACTTTTGCTAACCTTTCATATAGCCAGTGCTAAGCTGCATTCCAGTAAACATCCTCTGTTAGGCAGTGTTTTAGCTCCCCACTTAAGCACTGTAGAAACTTTTAAATCCAGTAAAATACTCCTGGTCTGACTTGGAAAAGTGCATATCGCTCAGAAAAATTGTCACACATGTAAGTGGCTGCATTATCCTAACATCCGAGTTTTGTACTTAACTCCAAGAACTGCCACCCTAGTACTATAAATACTTTGTGTCAGCATAATTTAACTAGCCTCACAGTAAAAGTTCTTCCAGAGCTTTTGTGTTGCTCTTGAAACATTTTCCCATTTGTTGTAGTTGGAGGTGGAAAAAACAAACTCTTGGTATCATTGATTTAGCAGGTGACAACAATGTGACATTTTTCTCTAATTAGCCTGGTAATAGATAAATGGCATTCACTTTGGTGAATAGTAGCACATTGCCAGCCTGTATAGGAAGGTCAAGTGAGTGAGCATTGATATTGAACTAGCCACAAGGATGAAAAGAGCTTGAGTGGACTGGAAAAGAAAGTGTTTAACTGTCACTGTGCAGTGGGCATTACTCAGCTTATTTTTGTGACCAAAGCAATTATGACACAGGAAAAAATAATGCCTATTTTTTGTGTGATCTTTAGTCTTATCCCTTACATGTCTATATCTGCCTTTTTCATAACACTGTTAAATTTCTGTGTGAACACCTGTGACATATTGTAATTCTTTGGTGAATGTGTACCTGTGCCAAGTTTGTTGGCCACACTAAACAAATTGGTTAAATTTGGACATCCTGAAAATACACACACCATAGTTGGCTCTGAGTACCTTACTGGTACATTAGTTACAATATTTTTGGCAAAATTTACCAACTGCATTCTCACAATTCAAAGATATCTTCTACTTCCAAAGATTTCTCAATTATATAAAGATGCCTACTAATGCAAACAGTGATTTCTCTTTCTTTTGGGAATCCAGCTGCTGCACATGATTTCTCTGAAGTTCTGCTAATGAGATGGCCTTTCTTGAAATTAATAACTGTCTGTCAAGCATAGCCCCTAGTGGTTGTGTTAAACATGGGGATTTTACTGTATCTGTTTCTGAAGTGTTGACTTATCTAGATGATTTTCATGCTAGCCTGAGTTTAATTCAAAGAGATTGCAGGATACTTTCTGTACAACAGAAATACGGTGACTTTTTTTGTTTATTCCAATATATAAAAGAGAAATGAAGTCATTACATATATTCTTTCCATCCTTTTACTGAAATATCTTTCCACTGAACAGTCTTTTGTTAAGCTAAGGAAACATTTCTTCACTTTTCACTTAGTTAAACATTTAAGTACCTGAAAATAGGTCATACAGACTCCAATCAAAATATCATAGGTTATGGAAAAATAGCAACTAACTCAATATTTCTGTAGAAAACTTTAGAGAAAATACAGAATTTTGGACTTGTGTCTTCTTCTGAGGATCTCAAAATTTATTGAGGGCTTTGCAGTGTCCGTGTGAGAGACATGTAACTATTTGTTGTATGGTTGAGAAAGTGAAGCAAAAAGGGCTTGTGAATGATGCAATATTTCTCATGAAGCCTAAAGAAGATCCAGGAATACAATCTAGTTGTCTGATTTCCAGAGTGATGCTTTAGTCCTGGGACGTGTCCTTCTTTGCATGGCCATTTATTGCAGTTTTGTCAAAAAGGTTATTTCCATATAAAATTGAAGGATACTCTTGCAGCTATAGTACAAGGATGTAGAACAGCTAGACTAAAGTTTTTGTAAGCATATTGTTTACAAGGGCAGCAAAATCAACTTTGCCCCACAACTTTTTACAGAGTGTTCTGGCTGCAAAAGTAGATTTATAAATGCCAGTTCAAGCTATTGGCAGATTCACAATCGTGAAAAACCTATCTACACAGCAATGCAGATAAGCAGGCACTTCATTATGCAGCACTGGGAAACACAGGGGATAGCTCCTTCAAACGTGATTCGTTATTAGTTACAATTTTCAAGAGTTTTGTACACTTCAAACAAATAGCTACATTTGCCAACAGAAGCATACATAAAATGTCCAACTCTTAATTTGCCCTTTAATTTGATTGGTTCCTAACTATTATAAAATTTCCAATATCATAGTGATTAGTTAAAAAAAATAAATCAGTCTCTTTGTTTTAGTAACAGCTTAGGTAACCTAACAAATACATACACCAGGGTTTTGTCTGAACAGGTCCCAGGGTCTTGTCTCAACAGGTCCTTATCAGGTGTGGTATGTAAGCCTTGCAGTTTGATCCTTATGTGATTCAAATGAATACTCAGTTAATCAATAGGTGATTGAGCTATTTGCAAGTGCTTAGCTAATTTATTAAACTATTACAAAGTGATTAACAAATGATTAACAAGTAATTAACCAGTTATTGTGATGTTAAGTTGTTAACTAAAATAATCCTGTATCTGTAACAAAACCATGCAGAACTTAGGCAATTTAGTCAATAGTGGAAATGAAGGAGCAACCTCTAGATACAGTGTTTATGTCAGTAAAAGAATATCGTTAGCTCTACCATGTTCCGAGAGTATTTTCATCTTCATTTCACTACAAGAACAAAATTTGATGTATATTTGACAGGATTCCGATTGGCAGAAATAACATGTTAGCAAGTCAATACCACTAAGAGACCAATGTGATACCTGATATGACAACAAGATGAATTGTTCCAACATTCAAAACTGCAACAGGACCTGCAACTAAATTTGTAATTATGTCATATTATAGAATCATAGAATGGCAGGGGTTGGAAGGGACCTTTAGAGATCATCCAGTCCAACCCCCCTACAGAAGCAGGTTCACCTAGATCAGGTCACATAAGAACATGTCCAAGTGGGTCTTGAAGACCTCCAAGGAAGGAGACTCCACAACCCCTCTGGACAGCTCATTCCACTGCTTCATCACCCTCACAGTAAAATAGTTTCTTCTTATGTTTAACTAGAACTTTTTGTGTTCCAGCTTCATCCCATTACCCTTTGTCCTGTCGCTAAATACAACAGAAAAAAGGGATGTCAAAAAACCTCCTGACACCCACAGGAACCCATATAGATATTTATAAATGTTAGTAAGATCTCCTGTCAATCTCCTCTTCTCCAGAATAAACAGCCCCAGTTCCCACAGTCTTTCCTCATATGAAAGATGTTCCAGTCCCCTGATCATCTTGGTGGCCTTGTGCTGGACTCTCTCCAGAAGTTCTCTGTCCCTCTTGAGCTGAGGAACCCAGAACTGGACACAGGACTCCAGATGAGGCCTCAGCAGGGCAGAGTAGAAGGGGAGAAGAACCTCCCTCAACCTGCTGGCCACACTCGATGCATCCCAGGATGACATTGGCCTTCTTGGCCACGAGGGCACATTACTGGGTCATGGTTAGTTTATTGTCAACCAGGACTCCCAGGTCTCTCTCTGCAGAGCTGTTCTCCAGCAGGTCAATCCCCAGCCTGTACTGGTGCATGGGGTTGTTCCTCCCCAGATGCAGGACTCTGCACTTGTCCTTGTTGAACCTCATGAGGTTCCTCTCTGCCCAACTCTCAAGCTGGTCGAGATCCCGCTGAATGGCAGTACAGCCTTCTGGGGAATCAGCCAGTCCTCCCAGTTTGGTGTCATCAGCCAACTTTCTGAGGGTACACTCTGTCCTCTCATTCAGGTCATTGATGAAGTTTTTGAACAAGACTGGCCCCAGAACCAATCCCTGTGGAACTCTACTGGCCACAGGCCTCCACCTCGATTCTGTGCCATTGATCATCACCCTCTGTGCTCTGTAATTCAGCCAGCTCTCGATCCACTTCACTGTTCACTCATCCAAGCCACACTACTTGAGCTTTCTGATGAGGATGTTATGGGAGACAGTGTCAAAAGCCTTGCTGAAGTCAAGGTAGATGGCATCCACTGCTCTCCCCTCATCTAGCCAGCTGGCTATGACCTCATAGAAGGCTATCAGGTTGGTCAAACAGGATTTCCCTTTGGTGAAGCCATATTGACTACCCCTGATTACCATCTTATCCTTCATATGTTCAGTGATAACATTCAGGATGAGTTGTTCCATCACTTTTCCAGGGATGGAGGTGAAGCTGACCGGCCTGTAGTTTCCTGGGTCATCCTTCCTGCCCTCTTTGAAGACTGGAGTGACGTTGGCCATTCTCCAGTCCTCAGGCACCTCGCCTGTCCTCTATGATTTCTAAAACATATGCTTTCTAGAACATATGGTTTCTAGAACATATGGTTTCTAGAACATCATATACAGTTGACTTATCTTCTGCCATTGACATTCTTGCCATAATTTCCACCCAAGAATAAACACTTTTTTTTTTTCCCCCAGGAACATCTATAAACAGTCAGAAATGGAAGTGTTATTAGGCATGTTATAAGTTTGTCAGTGTTCTGTGTTTTTAATTATTATTGAGACCTTTCTGTCTCAGAAATATGCCATGATCTGTATGTCCTGCACAACCTAACATTCCAAAAAAGTCATAATTTGGAAATCTATTAGACAATGGCTCTATACTTTTCCTCCCTGATATCAAAAGCAAGCAAATACATTTAACTTGACACTTTGCACAAATTCCCACTCAGCATAAAATTACCTAATTTACTTAATTTCATTATATTAATTTACCTAGTATTGTTATAGTGTCCTCCTTTAAAGAATGAAAGTTAGGGAGGAATAGGAAGTTTAGAAAGATTAAAAAGCAGGAACTTTTTGAGATCCTAAATAGGACTTTAGTGACTCTAATTTAAGTACTTGCAACTAGGAGCATCTCCTGGAGAAACCTAATGGTTTGGACAGTTTCCTGTTCTATACTTCTTTTTCTTGAAACTTCATTTGATTAGGATTGCTGAATTGCTGTGTTGCTTACCAAGTAACAGGAAGTCTCTGCATGGCAAAATGGTGGTGAATGGGTTCAGCATTTCTCTCTCTTTTTCAAAGTGATGTGCTTTTTCAGTTTTTCTTTCTTGGTCAACTATTTTACTTCTGATTTTCCCTGCAGTTGTACCAGTGGTCTGCTAAATATCAGCTACAAAATGGCAAGCATGTGGCCAGAGGTGTTTTTGCCTCTCTGTTCTGCTGAGACTCCAGCTGAAGTGCTGTGTCCAGCTCTGGAGTCCTCAGCACAGGAAAGACATTAACTGATTGGAGCGCAGAGAAAAGCTACAGAGATGATCAAAGGGCTGGAACACCTCTCCTATGAGGACAGGATGAGAGACATGGGGGTTGTTCAGCCTGAAGAAGAGAAAGCTCTAAGACGTTATTGTGGCCTTTTGGTACTAAGAGGGAGCTTATAAGGAAGATAAACATATAGCAGAGACTCTTGTGATAGGACAAGGGGTAATGATTTTAAACTAAAAGAGAATAGATTTAGACTAGGGTCGTGTTTTGGCCCAGCTAGCACAGCAGCACCACGATAGTCTCTCACTCAGTGCCCCCATTCACCCCACCCTCATTAGGATGGCAGAGGCCCCAGCGAAATGGGAGGAAAAAGATAACTAAGGTTGCTGTGGATTGAGACAAGGGCAGGGAGGGCTCACTGCCAATTGCGGTTCTGGGCAAAACAGACTCCAGTACTCGACTTAGAGAGGAAAGTAGGAAAGTTTATTCTACAAGAAACAGAACAGAATAAAAGCAAAAAGGGAGTAGGATGATGAGAAAATGACAACCAGCACTTTAAGATCTCCCTCCCCCATCCCTCCTTTTTTCCTGGGCCCAGCTCACTGCTCCCGATATCTCTACCTCCTCCCCCCTAACGGCTCAGGGGGGCAGGGAGTGGGGGATGTGGTCAGTCTCTTACAGACGGACTCTGCCTCTTCTGTCTTCTCAGATGAGGATGACTCCTGGCATTCTTCCCCTGCTCCAACAAGGGGTTCCTCCCCTGGAACACAGTCCTTAACAAACTTCTCTAGTGTGGGTTGTTCCCAACAGCTGTGGCTTCTGTTGATGCAGGGTCCCTCACATGGGACGCAGTCCTTGGTGAATATCTCTGGCCTGGATTCTTCACCACGGCTGCAGTTTCTGCAGTTACAGGGTCCCTCTCTCGGGACAAGGCCTCTTCTGGGCATAAGTTTAATGAGCTGCTTTGCCATAGGTTCCTCCCCACAGTTACAGCTGTGGATATTGGGTCCCTTCCTCGGGACACAGCCTGCTCCGGCCATAGTGATAAAGAAGAAAATCACTGCCCCTGGCTCGGGGTCTGCAGTGAAGTGGTTGGGTCCCTCCCACGGAACACAGCCTCCTCCAGCCATAGTCACTGTTCTTGGCTTGGGGCCTTTAATGAAGTAAATCGCTGCCCCTGGACTGGGGACAGCTTTATCAAAATGAGTCTCTACTGCTGATGTGGGGTCTTTAAAGAAATGAAAATAAATCTCAGCTTCACTAGTTATCTCCATAGAATGCAGGGGAGTCTCTGCTCCAGCACACCTCCTCCTCTCTTTCATCACTGACCTTGGAGTCCACATGGTTGTTTCTGTCACTGTTCCTACTCCTTGCACCACCAGCAGCCAGAAGAAAAAGAAAGGGCGGAAGATGGAGGAAGAAACCTCCCCTTCTGACTTCTTCTCAAAAAAGTGATCGTGGAGGCATCTAATTGGCTCAGCCCCAGAAGTGGGTCTGGCTCTGAGCTGGGGAGAGTTGTGAGCAACTTCTTACAGGAGCCATCTTACAGCCCCTTCCCCCTTACCAGAAAAGGCTGTCATGTCAAACCATGATAACTACATATAAGGAAGACAATTTTTATGATGAGAGTGGTGAAATATCTGAACAGGTTTCCCAATGCGGTAGTAGGTGCCTCATCCCTGGAAACATTCAAGGTTCAAGCAATCTGATTTGGTTGAAGATGTACCTCCTCATTGGAGGAAAGTTAGACTAGATGACCTTCAAAGGACACTGTCAAACGAAATCATTCTGTGACTCTATGATACAATGTTGAAACCCTTTGCAGGTTCACCTGGAAACATTTCCATATTAGATTTCCTTCTAAAAAAACCCCCCATATTTTAGCATAATATGATACATAAAATTAATATAATTAAGAAAGTTACAGCTTCACTTTTCAGTCAACTCATATGATACCCACTATAGGAATGCAGGATGTTTTATTATCAATAATGTTTCAGTTTGCTTCACGGCCAAATGACTGATTAGATTCTTCAGAAGAAAAAAAGGTGCTCTTTGACAGACTTTCCTGCTCCTGACCAGGAGTCATGGTACTGAATACTGCATGCAAAAATGACTATGCTGCTCTTTAAACAGGGGTTATGCCAAAATTTAATCATGGATTTGAGGTCACAAGATTTCAATGTTTTATTTACTACAATGCTCTTTAACTTCTCTGCACCACAAATAGCAGCCAGTGCCTAGACCTCAAGAGAGCATCACCTTTTTTGTTTACCAGTATTATACTTCATTTGGTTTACAATAAAGAGTGAGAGTTCTAATATATTGTTATATTTCTTTGCAATGCAATCTTAGCAGACACTTGCCTGCTGCAGAGGTCTTTGCCTTTTCTGAGTATCAGTTGTCTTATGGCAACTTAGCCTGTGCCCTGGTTACATTTGTGGTTAATTTCAGAGAGCTTTTTGTCTGTTGCTGTCATTCTTTTGTGAGTATTAGGAGCATATTTTTGATGTATGTGGTTTTATTGCATTATTGTTATAATTATACCTTCAGCTAGCACCTGTTACTTTAACATACTGTTTTAATATAAGAAACCTACTACTTTGGCCATAAGTGTGACACTATTCAGACTTTATACAACTAACACATGTGTCATGATATCACCCTATGAGACTGGTTGCACCAGGCTTGCCTCAGGGATGCAGTGAAATGCTAATCAATTAGGCCTACAAGTCTCTCTTCTGTGATTGTCCTCATGGGCAAGAAATGTCAGTGTGACAATAGCCTGTGTCATTATCTAGGAAAACATTTCAACAAAAGAGCAAAAGTGATATGTCTTTAGCATCTCTGATGTTTTCCAGCTCCATAGAGAAAAGGAACTTTGCCTTGTAGTCTTCCTTAAAAAAAAACAATGTAGGGGAAACACACTCTGGCAGAATCCTTAATATTACCTTCCAGGACAAATTGAATGGGCTTTCAAAGACAAATCTTGACGATTCAAACTACTGGAGCAACATCAGTGTTAAGCGTTTGTCAATCCAATTTTTGTTTGTTGGCTTTTTGGTTTTATGCTAAACAGTACAAAATTGTAAAAGAAACAACTATTTTTTTCCTCTCTTTTTTTTTTTTCCTCATTGATTTTGTTCCCAATACCATGAGCATTTAAACACATCACTGAAAATGAAAGTGATTACCCCCGTTTTTGTGTTTCGGTTCCTGCCATCAGCATTGCTCGAAAAACTTCTGCAGCTCGAAACAAAGCAAAAAAAGGACTGCGGTATTCAATGTGACATAGACATGTTTTATTGTTTAAACTTGCTGCAGTGTGGCGTCAGCACTCAGAGAAACAGTTAACCGTGACACCAATGCACATAAAAATAGAAGATGAAGAGAAAAGTGAGCCATAGAAGACTAATAAGTGGTAGGAATAGTTAATAGGGCTTTGCTGGTGGTAACTCTATGGACTGAAAAGTACATCATGCAGCAATGACTGAAGATAGTTCTACTTGTTAAAGTATTTGTCTAGAAAAAGAGATTTACATATTGGACTGAATTGTTTGAGTCCTTTAGTCACTTTAAATTATACAGTAATGGAGTCAATAAAATTATGCTTGCAGACTACTCCATATGCTTTTACTCAATTGCTCTGGGATTCATTGTATATTAAGGCTTAATTTTCTATAAAAACCCATTATTCTTGGTTATGTTAGCTGCACATTTAACTTGCATGTCCAGTAGAAGAAGGATTGGTAAAAGATAACATTAAAATGTGTTATTAAAATCTGGGAATTTTTTTTTTTTGTCGTTACAGATTGATCTCAGAGATCTTGGGCAGCTATATAAAATCCGTATTGGCCATGACAATGCTGGAAATGATCCCAGTTGGTACCTGGAGGAAATCAGACTTGAAAGAGTAGTTCCTCTTTCTGATGAAGAGATTTGTCTCCCCATAGAGTGCTGGCTTGCAGAAGATAAGGGTGAAGGTGATACGTGGAGAGAAGTGGCAATAAGAAATCCCACAAAGGAGCTTTTGCCATGTACGTGCTCAGTATGTTAGATGATGTGTTCACTAGACATATCCTGTGAGTCTATGACAGCTTTTCATGTTTCCTCCAGGGCAGACTGCCCAAAAACCCACGTAAGCATGAAACAATTGCTTCCAGGTACTTTCTAGTTTCACAAAAGTGGGAAGTGATCATTTTACTCCACTCCTTTCCTCCTCTAAATCAGAAAAATAGCTGTGGCCAAGGCACCTTACCCTTACAAAATACTTAATCTCTGAGAGCGCCCAACAATCGCTGGTGAAAACTGCTCTTTAGAGAAAGACGTCAGCTAGGAAATCAAGGCATATCAAGGTATGCAATATCATGTGATATCCAGCTCTTTTTAACAAGTTTGATATCATACTTTCTTGTGCTGTATAAAATATTCTTGACCAGAAATCCATGATCTGAATCATCACACATCTGCTTTCCAAATTGGCCTCAAGTCACAGACATTCACATAGAAGTTGTTAGCTGCAGAGTGGCACTTTGGTACTTGAAAATTTACCATAGCTTTGGTGCACTTTTTTCTCTTCAAATGAAGCAGGAAATAGCCCATCAAACAAAATTATTATTTAAAAATTCATGGACCTCTATGAAGGTAAAGGGAGACAGTATAATTATTTAGTATAATGGGTTTTTTTTAAATAGAATTCTCTGTATATTAGAATGATAATGGTGCAGCTGATAGACTATGCTGTCTGACAGTGTTATCTGGTGCTATCATTCATGCAAACTATATTCAAAATGAACCAATGAATGTTTCAAGAAATCAGTGATTAAACATAAAAAAGTGTCATCACACATTTAGTGACAATCAAAAAATTTCAGAAGAGAATATCAAACAAATGAAAAACCTCAATTCAAAAGAATAGAATTCTCTGAAAAAAATCAAGATGGGCAATGTTTTTGATGGATTTTAAGGCCAAAGGAAACTACTGGCCTCTATTACAGTGGCCAAAAGATGGTGAGAAACATGTATGATCCAGCTCACATTGCCCCTCTGATCTTTTTCTTAAAAAAATATTCTTCTGCATAATATTTAGTGACTTGAACAAGACATTTCAAAAAACTGGGACCGATAAGGATGAAACAGACTCTATAATCATTACTGTATGACGAGGTAACATATGCCACTTTGTACAGTGACACACATATCATATAGTGGTAACATGCTTAGAAGATGAGGGAAAGGCTGTGGATGTGGTCTTCCTGGACTTTAGTAAAGCCTTCAACATAGTCTCCCACAGCATCTTCCTGGAGAAACTGGCTGCCCATGGCTTGGGTGAATGTATTCTGCATTGGATGGAAAACTGGCTGGATGGCCAGGCCCAGAGAGTGGTGGTGAATGGAGTTAAATCAAGTTGGCAGCCAGACACCAGTGATGTTCCCCAGGTTTGGTTCTGGGGCCTGTTCTGCTTAAAATCTTTATCAATGGTTTGGATGAGGGAATCGAGTTAAGTCTGCAGATGACACAAAACTGGATGGGTGTGTAGATCTGCTTGAGGGCAGGAAGGCTTCAGAGGGACCTGGACAAACTGGATTGATGGGCTGAGGCCATTTGTATGAGGTTTAATAAGCCCAAGTGCCAGGTCCTGAACTTGAGCCACAACAACCCCAGGCAATGCTACAGGCTGGGGGAAGAGTGGCTGGAAAGCTGTCCAGCAGAAAAGGACCTGGGCGTGTTTGTTGAGAGCAGGCTGAACATGAGCCAGCAGTGTGCCCAGGTGGCCAAGAAGGCCAGTGGCATCCTGGCTTGTGTCAGAAGTAGTGTGACAAGCAGGATCAGGGAAGTGATTGTCTTTTCCAGTCAAACAGTTCTATGATTCTATGTTTAAAACATCACATTATTTACCTTTTAACCATTATATCACTGCATCTTTCTTTGCGTTTGCAGAACCATTATTAAAATATATGTCTCAAATTTGTAAGAAAGCATACTTTAGAAAAGATTTGGAAAATTCCTGATCTTGTAAGTTTTACAAATCACTGATCATCAATATAAACTCAGCAAAGCCTCCCAAGGATTTCCTATTTAGTTTCTCAAGAACAAATGAAACTCTGTTCATTTGTATTTCTCATTTAAAAGCTAATTGCTTACATGTGCTGGACAAACCACATCAATTCTCTTTCTCCAACAGGAGAAATATTGTACTTATTACTTACTGATAATCTGATATAATTCATTAATTTGTTTCCTGTACTTTAACTTCAATCTAGTATCTTCTAGCTGTATAAAGTCTCCTGAACTGTAAAAAGGATGTACTGTAAATTTTAAACAAAATAACGTATAAACTAAGCTCAGAAGGCATTGTTTTTCTAAAATTGCTGTTCTTTTAATGCTTATTTTATTGTTCAACTTCTCTCACAGAAGAAAGGGTAGTTTTTTCATTATCTTTTTTCTCCATTTCTCCAGCCAAACTCTTCTATGCACTTAATAGGGACCCAAAACCTCGGATCTGATTTTTGATTCCTTGTCTTTCTTCTAGCTTCTATTAAAATCCTAAGTTATTTCCTGATCCTGACAGTTTTTCTTTACCTTTGTGTCTGAAATCCCTTCTTTTCCATCCAAATTTCTCACCTTGGAAACCCCCTGTAGATTTTCTGACTGTCTCAGCCATTTCAAAAAGCTGACACAGATTAGTGTCAGCTTCAGTTCTTTCACAATCTCTCCATCACAGCAGTCTCAACTTCCATATGTAACCCAAGTTTTTTATGCATCCAATGTATGTCTGTCTTAGTCTCTGCATCCTTTCTTATTTTTTCCCCATTGCCAAGGCTTCTAAGTCTGTGGCTCCTTTTCCACTTCCTATTCCATCTTCTCTCTTGCTTTTCCTGGATATTTTAAAAACTTTACCTGCTTTGTCTTTGAAGTTTTCACTGAATTGAGCATGCTATTGAATGGGATGATCCTTAGATGTCTGCTCCAACCTGGTTTTGGTTTTTTTCCTGTGATTCTTCTGCTCAGTATTTTTTTTTCCAGTTCCAGATATTTTCAGTTTACCAAACTTTAAAAGTCTTAAACTGTTTTTTTATTACTGTTTTGATTTGGTGTCACCCCCTACTTATGTGGTGATGCACATAAGCAAACAAAATTTTTTCAACTATTTTCTAAGCAATAGATGTTGGAAAGAAGTGTTCATGTTCTAACCTGGCTAAATCTTAAGTGAAACTCAGTGAAAATAAGATAGAAACTTAATTCTGAATTCTTTTGGCTTATCTTTATAAAATCATTACAACAGAGGAACATTAGGCGAACCACACCAGATCTGTCAGGTCAGGTGAAACTGCTGCAGCTGCATGGCCCCAGGTCCAAGCAGCAGCAAACTGAGCACATACAGAGAGCTCTTGTGTATGCCACATATATATATGTGTGTAAATGGGAAGCCACTGCACAGATTATTCAGACACACAGAGCAGTTGCATAAACACAGCACCAACAGCCTCATCCCTCTCCCTTCTCTGGCTGAGTAGATTAGAAGTCCACTAGTGGGAATAGATATATATGTGTATGCATATGTACAAAGTGAGTGCTTCCAGAAGCTGGGCTCACACAATCTGTGCCCTTGGCAGCTACTTCTAGATCCGTGCCCCCAGTTGCTGACATCTGGACATAGAGACCCGAGTCTGCAGCACCACTTCAGCTACTGGTACATCTGACACATACAAGTGCACACAGAGCTGGTTTGCCCTTAGAGACACACATAAGCTACAGCAGGTCTCACCCCTAGAGACACCCATACCCCATGGTGTCTCTGGCAGCTGGCCAGGACTGCTGTGGTACTTCCAACAGTCACTGCTGATGTGGTCTTGTACTTAGAGACATGGACCTCTGACTACTGGTCCCATATTCTGACAATTTGACTTCCTGCAGTCTTTACACTTGTTTTCATGCAGGATGCCAGCTGAGTCCCAGTCCACTTCCTGGCACTTAGACCCCATACCCACACATGCATATAGACACAGAGAATAGAGAGTCCTTGACCCCCAAAAAAGAGTTAGAAAACAAATTAATAAGAAAATGAGACAGACTGCACTGATTAAGTGCAGGAAGGAGCCAAACATACTAATGAGAAAATTATTGTGTCCAGCCTTTTAGGTCTCCTGATCCCTCTATTTTCCCTCACTTATTCCTCCTCAAATCTAGATCCAGATCTAAATCTAGATCTCTTTCCCTTGATTCCTCCCTTAAACATCCCATAACAATTCCCGTGCAATCCCCAAATGCTCTTCTCTGTCCCGTATTGTGTTCCACACCCCTAGGCATCAAACCCCAGCAATCCAATAGGTAAGCCAGAATCTTCTTATTGTAACAGGATTCATACCTGGGCACTGGGACTGAGATTCTCCTGGGACAACCCTGCAGGGGCTGGGAGAGTGTCTCCCTTCCTCTGAGTCCTTGATATGGATTCCCACCTGCCTTTGTACCTCTGAAGTTGTGGAGATGGGCTGATGACTCCTGTGATGGGTCTGGGAGAAACCAGAGCAGAGTGTTAGTTGAAGTCTGCCCTGCTAATATCTGTCTAAGTCCAGGGCTGCCCTGCTAATGTTTGAGAGTGTTCAGAAGAGCTTTATCACATATCTTAACATGTATTGTCTTTAGATAAGTTTTGATCTGAAGAGATGCATAATATAAGAAGTGTTGAATTTTTTTTACTTTTCTGTTTCTGTTAACTTAAACTTCAAATAAGAATATAAATGGAGAATTTTGCCCTGGTCTGGTTCACCTCATTGAAGACATGAATGTAGTGATTTGAGATAAAAGAGAAATATTGAAGCTGAGGCAGGAAAAATTCAAGCTCAAAAGATTTCGATTTCTTTTCCACTTGGAGAAATGTGCAGGCAAATATAGAAAAGTTCAAACGTGCTCACTGATAGAAATAGTGCAAAAGACGACCAAAGCAAATAGTAATGACTCAAACATTTTCTCTTAAAAATTTGTATCTCTGTTTAATCATTCGGGAGGCACCAATGACATAGGTAAATAGTCAAGCTTCTATTTCCTGTTGTAAAATTTATTATTAAGTGTGTTTTTTCAAACCTGAGACATTATGCAGAATATTCCAGTATATTTTTTAGACTATTGCTCCAAATAGCAGTAGCAATTGGAAGTGGAGATTAGAAAGCCTGAGAACCATAGTTCCAATTGAAATGTTTTCACCTGATAGTGTTTTTGTATTTATGTCTTCTCAAATAATATATACAGATAGTCCCATTTTACCACAAGCAGACATTAAGAAACTGTTGCCTTTTAGCCTTAATGCCGCACCAGTCTCTATCTTTACTATTTACTATTTACTATTTCTGTCATGGCAAAATGCCAAACACTATTTATGCAACCTGGGTAGTAAATAGCCAGTGATAAAACCATGTGACAAAGATTCCATCTTGCTGTTTAATAAATCAAGCCAAAATGGCAATTTCACTCAAGCAGGCATGTCATACAGAAAAAAGGCAGAACCTGGAGCAATAATGTGTAATGCTGTTCTAATATTTTGGATCGCCATCATTCAGGAAGGACTGAATAACAACAGTTTGACAATTTTAATGTTTTATGTCATTCACTATCTTTCTAGGGTTTGTGTTCTTTGCTCAATTTGCGTGTTTACGCTAGCAGTCTGATGGGAGTGAATTTGAACAGTGAAGCTATTGGTGCTAAAAATCTAATGAGCTAAGAGTCTGATGTCCTCATTATATGCATTTAGAAGGAAGTTACTCTGGGTTTGTTCTAGCCTGTTCCCATGGACTGACTGTCAATTTGTGACAGGATCATCATCATTGTGTTCCTGGAACACATCCTCCTGTTTAGTTTCAACCAAAAAGAATCTAATTTTTTGTCTGTAAAATCACTCCATGTTGCAAATCAGAAAAATTAAGGAGGGCCAAGCAGGAAATTCAGTTTCTTGATTCAAACTAACTTGCTGCTGTAGACACACCGTTGTCTTGAGGCTCAGACAGCTGCAATGCGGAGGAAGCTTATATAATGTACTTTGAGTTATAAGTGATAAATACATTTATCCTGAATTCATCTGCTCTTACCTAAAATTCTAAAATAATGACAATACTTTTAGTAGAATTACTTTGAGTGGACCTGACAATGGGACAGTTGTTTATATTGTCAGCAGGAAAAGACCAATATTTCTCCAGTGAAAACTTAAATTTTATTATTTTCATTAATAAAGAATTCCCTAATTTTATTAGGATTATTTGCACAAAACATCCAAATATTAACTTAGTCTTTAATGCAAAGCAATCTGCGATGCTTGTTTACAGTTTATATTTTCCAACAGAAAATGTCATAAATCACTGAATTCTGTACATTATTTCTTCAATATGAAAAGAGAATTATACACTGTTCTTGCAGCCTGGGGCCAAATTATCTCTTATTATTGGTGAATGATCAGGAACATACTGACTTTCTGTATTGGAAACCCTGATTTGGGTACCCAGTCTGGAAAAAACAGTTCTCTAACTTGCAATCTTTTGCCCTTGGTATGCCCTTAGGTTACCTTTTCTTCATAACTGGAGAAACAAAACTTACTTTCTCTCTCCCCTTTATTCTAATTAGTTCATGCTCTCATGTTATCAATAGATACCAGAAGCTGGAGTTGGGACTTAAACACCTGAAGCCTTACGATAACATCTCAAGTGGTTAGCAGTAGTAGGATTTTTATGGACTGAGCAAGTATAAATTTAGTAATTGTACACTTGATTGCTCAGTGACTCCTATGGTATTTTTTATATATTCTGATATGTCATTTTTTAACAGGGTTGTTATACTGCTTTAATGTCTATCTCTCATGGACTCTTTTAGAAACTCCTCACTTCTGCCTGAAAACATTTTACCTCCCTTTTTCTAACTTTATTTCATGCATCCACATCACAGAGTTTTCTGTTTGATTATAGAGCTTATCTATTTTACCTTGTTAGCAATTTGAAGATTTCTATCACTTATTTTCTGAAAGGCCATTTTCTTCTTTAGTGAGTGCTAGATGAGATTTTTTTCCTGCTACTTTGTATTATTTAATCCCCTTACATCCCTCATCAAAGTTCTATAACTTCTATAACTTTGCTGTGCCCCACATTAGAAAAAGGCCTAAACGTGAGGCTAACACATGACACATAATGCTGAAACAATATTCCCTGATTTCTGTTGAGTGCTTGGTTTTATGACACGGTTTCACTAAATCAGTGTATAGCAAATTGAAATTTGCCATTAGGATCAGGCCATAGAGTTCTAGTTCTCAGAGCTTTGGGATGGCTTTTTCTTACTGCAGTGAAGTAGCCCTCATTTCAAGTGTGGCAGTAGTGGAGGCTTTAGATTAGTTCAGTTTCTCAAACAAAATGAAACCAGAGCCAGACAGGCGGAACATATTTGCTGAGGTCTTTTTATTTTAATCCATATGCAAAACCCTGTGTTTTGTGAAAGATATACAGAAAGCTACAAACAGGCAAGTTTCACATATGGTGAGTCTTGCTGTCTCAACAGTACATTCAACTAGTAGGATCATTCTCCAGATTTGGTTCTATCTGTCCTCTGTGTTCACCTAATCACTAGTGCACCTTGTGTTATCTGTTATAGAGTGGCATCATCTTTCTTGTTCTTGTTTTTATGCAACCTGTAGCTCAGAGGCCATTAACACTAGCACCTTTTGCAGTTGTTCTGAAATCTAAAGGAATTATTTGGCAAAGTTTGAAAAAAATGCATCCATTCAAGCTGGCCTATGCCTAGATTTCCTTTTGTACAGAAAAAGCTTAGCTTCCACAATCTACTTAGTGAATGTTTATACCAATGTCCAAGCATTTCTCCACAATGGCATTCTCAGTAGAGCTGAACAGTGTGTTTTGGAAAATATTTTCGTTGCTTAATTTTTTGGACATTTCCTATAAAATGCTTAGTAACAGATACTCAAGAGAAATGAACATTTTGCTCTTAATATAGCAGCTTGTATTCTTAATTTGTACAAAAAAATTAAAGCACAAACTGGTCTTTTTGTTAAGAAGGTTCATTTATAATAATGCAGACTGTGTAGCCTAAATAAGTGTCAGACCTAATGTTTTCCAGATGGTGAGAGATGTATAGACAGCAGAAGCTATGGAAAATCTTTTCCATTTCTTTATGTTTCAGCATTTGCTTGTTTTCTACTTCAGACTGATTTATGTAGGCTTGTAGTAATAGAAACCTGTAGTCGATTAGATCATTATCATCTCTCTGGTTACCACAGAGATGCACACTGCTATGAAAAGAACTGTAATTTATTTATCTGTTAATATCTTTGTGTTGTGTTATAATAATCTCTTATTCTGTTCCAATGTGTCCCATACTTAATCCATTTGATTTTGTCTCCTTTCAGAAGTGTAAGAACTTCTTGTTGGTATTTTCTTCATATAATTACTTATTGTTAAAGAGTTTCTTTAAAAAGCCTTAAATATAGTTTAAATTTGTACTTATCATTACTCAAATTTTGCAGCTTGGATAATGGAAATTACTTGTAGGTGTAAGTAATACAGATACCAATCTTTGCATATAAACATTCATAACATAAACAGTCTATATGCTTTCCCTAGCTCCCACAGATGTTTCACTTTTCTAAAACTGAGAAGGTAAATAAGAATGTAAAAGCACAGAAGAGACTTCATGTTGATGTGTCCCTGCTGTTACTAATCTGCAGTGTCTTGCTCTCTGGGAAGTCCACTCCTATTGAAATTATCGGTCACAGGTTAATATGATTGTTAGGTTTTCTTTTGGAAATACAACCTCTCTCCTTCCATATTCTGAAAGATTTTTCTTCTTCATGATCAGTGTGGCTCTTTGCTTTGTCACAGGTTTCTTTTCATCATATGCTATTACCCCTTATTCTTTGGCCAATTTCTTGTTTGTCTTATATTCTTCTGCTGCTAATCTGCACACAGTTATGATTATACTAAGAGTTATGATATAAAACGTCATTTAGATATATAGCTCAATTATGCTAATTATCAGGTCCATATATATCTTTATTACTTGACATATCTACCACTTGTTTTAATATGATGTTTTTATATTGAAAACCTTGAAATTAGTTTTTATAAGACTCTCCAAAATTTTTGCAAATGTTTATTACTGAGATCAATTATATGTCACAGGCTGTGTTGGTATGCTAATGCATGGATGTGAGAGCTGCTTGAAGTTACAGAACATGAAACTGATCAAGGGACGCCATTCCTATTTTTGGTGTTCGAGACACTGTCTTTGTCAGTTTAGGATAATTTTATACTGATAAAAAGAGCTATCCTAATTTGTTTAAGCATACAGTCTAACCATCAACACTGTGGGACTGTTTTTTTTCCCTTTAAGTATTTACGGTACTATTTTACTGCTCCTTTACCTTCTCCACTGGGAATCAGAAGTAGCTGCTCTCCGGTTATGGTGGATGATGTGATGTTTGAGTTTTATAAGCTGCCTTAGGGTCCAGTGAATTAAAAATTTGTGGAAATGACAGATTCCACTAGCTATTCAGTGGTTTAAGTGTATTAGTACTTAATATTAGTAATTAGTATTTATTTTAATTTGTTTTTTTTACAATACTGTCCTGTTTCAAGCATTTTGTTATAATTTTGTTTTATTAGTTCCTTCTTAAGAGTAGTGTTTAATTATGTTTCTTAGGTCTTCTACTAGCTTTCTTCACTCCCAGGAACTATTAAAACTACTTGTTGGTGGAAAAGTAATCTCCTCTACTACATAGTGACAGAAATGGCCAGCTGTGATTAGAACAGAAACACTACATGGAAAAAATTGTTATTAAGATGTAAACAGGATTTTTTTTTTTAAGTTATCATATGAAAAACTGAAATGAAATATAGATGTGTGTGCTAGCTACAAATACTTTTATAAAAAAAGAACTTTGCTTATCTGGATAATTATAAAGGTAAAATTACTTTGGTGGAAAATTTGTTAATATAGTAACTCTGAATTATATTCCACAGTTCTTTGAAGATAAGTGTATATTTTTTGTGTGTAAGACTTTGGTCTAGGTGAGGAGAGGCATTAAAAAGTTGTGAATATATTTTGACTGAAGATTTTTTTTAAAAGTGTTACCATGCATTAGTGAAAAATGTTGAAATCTTCAAAAGCAAGTTGAGCGTGTGCTTTTTATATATGAGAGAGCCTATTCATCAACTTCCCCACTATTGTATGTGAGGTGAAGATCTAAACCCCCTAGGATTCATTTTTGCTTATTCTCCTTTTAAGATAAAATGAAGGTTAACCACCCAGAAAATTCTGTTTTGCACAAATACGGAGATTTAAAATGCCTTGCTATCAATGAAATACAACTTTTGTTTGACACCATGGCTAGGCACAGATAGGTGGTGTCCAGATAACTTGCCAAGGAAGACTTTGAAAATTAGATCTCAAAATCATGAATAGTCAACAGGGAGTGAGAGAAGAAAATGGAGCACTAGGGAACCCTTGCTTGATGAGTGCTTTGCTGAGCAATATACAGTTATACTTAACATAATGTAGTCTTATAAGCTTAGTGTTTTCAAATTTTTGTGCAGAGAATGACAAAATTTGAACTTGGAAATGACAAATCCATGGATAGTTGTTGCTACTTCCAAACTTGAAAGTCAGTACAGTCTTCTGACAAAGTATTGTTGGGAAAGTTTTTGAATCTTATATAATTGCAAGGATAATCTCAAGCTTTTTCTTCTTCTAGTGTTGGTGTATGAGGTCCATGTATACACAGGTGCTAAACTTGGTGCTGAAACAAATTCTAATGCTTATATCAACCTCTTTGGGACAAGAGGAGATTCTGGCAAAAGGAAGCTCCATAGATCTAAGAACAATGATGTAAAATTTCGACATGGACAGGTGAAGTAAAAACAATGCTACTTCTGATCTATAGGAGTAGATTATGGCTAGCAAACGGTTTCTTCAACAAGTGTAAACATATTTTTATTTACAAGTTTTATTTAAGCAGTTTACCTTTTTCTCACGTTTTCCTTATTTAAAATTAATTAGATAATTACATCATATGAATAATTTTTCACTGTTGGATCAATCATTTACCGAGTAGACTGGATAGTAGAATTTGAGTGCTCTTGGATATTTACATTGCACATATAGGTAAAATGATAGCAAAGCCGAACAGATCATTGTAAATTTTAGAATCAGATTCTAATTCCTTATTCTCAATATGTTTTCCAGTCTTGGAGAAGCAGATAGGGCTAGAAAATGTAACATAGATATAACCAAATAATTCTTTACAAGTGATCTTTGTGTCATGCCAACAGAATCAATTGTTTTCTCTGTGGAGTAATTTTAAGATATTTCTTACCTTAGAAAACTTCAAAAGGTTCTTACTGACTGACCAGGACCAATATAAGACATCTACATTCATTTTGCAAGAAAAGAATAAAAACCTCACTTTTTTTATGCTGTTATATTCTATTGCTGTTATATAGCAATAGCTGTGCTCAAGACCTTTATAATTTTCCTTGTACGGTTCCACAGATGGATATTTTCTGCATAAAGGCTGTCTCACTGGGGGACTTGGAGAAAGTTCAGATTAGCCATGATGGAGCTGGTCCAGGTAGGATTTAACTTCCTAGAGACCAATCTGTTTTCAAGTCCTTTTTAAGCATAGTGCAATTTATTTATATTGCATCCTTCATACAAAATGTGACAGAAGGTCTTGCAGTGATAAAAAGTCTTCCCGCAGACTGGTCACTGTGATGGGATGGTGAAAAACAGTGTTGGTGGACAGCAAAAAGGACAAGAGTTAAATGTAAAATACTGTAATTCCACTCTTTATTTTCAAGTTTATTTATAAGAAAGCGATATTTATTTGCATATAGAAAACTCGTGAAAAAATTGTTCGCATAGGTAGAACAAGTCTTTCTAAAACAGATTGAAGACTGACCAAAACAGAATTAAAGCTATTCAACACATTGCTACCAAGTTGCTGCATTGCTACCAAACACATTTTGAATTGTAGCATAATGTCCTTACTGCTTTGGGCAACCGTAGAAGATATGGTTATTTATTTAATCTGTGCAAGTCAATGTGGAGTTGTACCAGTGAGTGACATTACATTCAGCTTGTAGGCTTTCAGAGAAAAGAGAGAAATTTGTGATGAGATAATTTTTTGGTACAAGCTTTTAAGGTGAGCATCTTGGGAATGATGTAAGGGAGAATGAAAGTTAACATTTCAAAGTACTGAAGATGTAAATAATGCAAATACATTTGCAGATTAGTAGCTAGATTAGAAGCTAAGTGAAGAGAAGGATTTTTAAAGCATTACAGGGCTACACTTGATACCAGATTAGAAAAATTCTTTTATTGTACTCTGTTCTGAAATGGCCTCAAGCAGCACCCGTCTTGCTGACTGTACTGTCTAAGGTTCTGAGCAGACTTGTGGCTATTACAGAAGTAGCCATATTAGTGCAGCCTTGATGTGGGGTGTAAACTTGATTCTTGTGTCTTCATAGTTCACTAAAGTTTGCTGCCATCAGCAATATGAATGATTGTATACCTGAGAGTTTCGTATCCTACTAGGCCAAGACATAACACAGAAGGTAGTGTGGTGGAGCCTACTTTCCCTCTGTCCTGCAGGACGATATGCCCTCTTCCCATATATCTCCTTTAAAAGGCCACATAGCCGTATGACAGGATCAGCGTATCAAATCTGTAGCCAGATTCAACTATCTTAAGCTATTTTTGACAAAAATCTGTGGTTTTAGACAATTGTCTGAACAGGACAATTATTTTAATTTGCTCTATAATATAAATGTAAAATTTATGCCCTGTAAAGATAATTGTTCACTGTATTCAGCACAGACAGATCTTTCAGACCTTTCCTGAATTGCATCCAAAACTAGCCCCAGATAAGCTTGGCCTGAGGTGATGAGTAAGGCTGATATCTGGAGAAAGATGGTGAGTCAGGAGAGAAGCCATCTAGCGACCCAGTCTTTTTTGGGTTGAAAGGGAGGAAAGAGGATTCCTAATCATATCACTTGCCTGATTGATAACACAGAAGGTCTTTAGACTTGATTTGGAGACTGTCTTGAAAGGATCATGGAATATGTGCTTTCTTTGAGGGTCTTATGCTGCAAGGCACAGAGTTTCTCCCACTGTGAATGAGGAAAGAAAAGGAATTTTGTCCTAGACAGCAGGGTTTTGGCATTAGTCAGGTATGAGTCACTAGATGATGTGCCTTGCTGACAGAATCTCCATAGAAATCTTCCATATACATCTGTACATTTACACAAGCAGCAACTTTCATCTTTTTTGGCCTGTTTCAAAGTGATTTACCTGATTGATGGTAAATCTTGGCCAGGCTAGTAGACATCTTCCAATGAAAAAGCATCTGAGGTATAGGAGGGTGACAGAAGCTTGCAGGCTGTCCTAATATGCCCATGTGCTGTGGGCGTGAAGTCTTGAAGGAAAAATGCTTTTGTACTCCATGCACTGAGTGGGCAAGCCCTCCTTATGGGACATAGACTGCTGCTTTCTAGGGGATTCCAGGCTCAGATGCAGCCAAGGAGGCAGAATATGAGAATTAATAGGCCAATTGACACTTTTGATCAAAACAACTCTCATGCAATTTTGCTACAATGTGCTGATAGACAATGGTGCAAGCCAGGCAAAACCTCATAGGTAACACGACAAGTTGTGAGTGGTGCAGATGCAGTGAGAACAGGATATTTGAAAAGGGCTTTGCAGGAGAACTGTACCAGTCACTAAGATGGTTATTGGAAGTGATATAAGAGATCAGTGTGGATGTGGCAGTGGTTATTGCTGTTAGAGATGAATTCAGCAGACTGACAAAAATGAGGCTTCACAGCTCCATGCCCACTGGCCCAATGACAGCAAGGCTGTGTATGTGTTCGTGGTTTGGCCCAGCTAGCACAGCAGCACCACGACGGTCTCTCACTTGGTGCTCTCATTCACACCCACCCTCATTAGGATGACAGAGGCCCCAGCAAAATGGGAAGAAAAAGATAAGCAAGGTTGTGGATTAAGACAAGGGCAAGGAGGGCTCGCTGCCAATTGCAGTTTCTGCTGGAAAAAAATAGTCTGGTCTTCTTTTCTTTAAATTTATCGAAAAAACTTGCACATTCTTTGACATGATAAACTTTTGCCATTTCAACACAGGCAGTGGATGGTTCCTGGATAAGATTGTCGTCAAACATAAAGAAGGAGAGGAAGCTCAGGAAGTTTTATTTCCTTGCAGTAGGTATGCCATTTATGGAGAAAAAGAATTGTTTGCATCTAAAAAATTTCAGAACAGAACTAGATATATGAGTAATGCCCTCAAATTTTTCAACATACAAAAGATGCAAAATTTTGCCATTGAAGACAAAGTCCAGACTTGAGGCATTGATGTAGAGGAAGCCATAGACTAACAAAAAGAAGCCCAAAACCAAATATTGCACATGAGTAAAGATGTAGTGATCTTTTTATAGTCTAAATTCTACAGAGATCATGTGAAAATAAATAAGCTTTCAGTTCTCAATAGTATTATGAGCATTATGTGCAAAGATCCAACTAAACTGATTTTAGTAATTTTCACTTTCTCAGTCACTAAAAACTTCATATACATCTTGGAAATCTTTGGAAAGGCCTTTAACTTTTCTCCCACAGGAGAGAGCTACGATATTTCCTTACATTTAGTAAATCTCTACTTGTCAGTTTTACTTATGTGGTCTGGAATGTTGCTACCATGAGCAAAAGTTGAAAATGCTCTCTCTCTCAGCTTTAACAAATTACTAAGTAGCCTGCTCTTCCAAATAGGTTTTTGATTTAGTTTTCCTTTCTGGCTATTAGGTTTTAAAATTGGTTTGGTATGCATTAAAGATAGTTATTGGAAGAACAGATGAATAAGAGAATTGTTTCTTTAATTTCAAGGAGATTTTATAAGACTTCTCTAAAGGTTGGGATACTTAATAAAGAAATCGGGCTCTCTATAAACCTGCTTTGTCAAAAGGAAACTGTTAAGCTCTTGGAAAAAAATTAGAAATATTATATATAGAACTAGAGGTGTTCTGTCATTGTTTGCGTGTTGTGTAAGCGTGCTGCCAATGTGTCAAAGTCTGCTTTCTATGTTTAGAAACAGCTAGTGTTCTTTTGTTTCTTGGGAGGGAGTGGGAATATAGGTCATGAAAGTTAATCAAGCTATTTATTGCAACAGTAGTTGAAATACAGTGGAGTTTACACTTCATGCATGAAGGATTTATTCATAGAGTTTTGTTACATACAAGAAGTAAAGTGTACTATGAATACTTGGATCTAAACAAATGCAACATACACATGGAGCCAATAGAATAAAGGCTGATGGTGAGCACATATTTATTTTTAAATAAGTGAGATTTTTAAGGGCTGCAAAGTGTTATTATATCAGCAAACGAAGTAGCATAGATGTGTGTGTGTAGTGAAATAATATTGCAGGAAAGATCCTTAAACTCTCCAGTATAAAACAAAATTAAAAAGAGAAGCTCAATTGCTCTAAGTATACAGAAGATTTAGAAACTTCCACATCTGCAGGCATTCCTATGTGACCTGATCTAGGTGAACCTGCTTCTGCAGGGGGGTTGGACTAGATGATCTCTAAAGGTCCCTTCCAACCCCTACCATTCTATGATTCTATGATTCTATGATTATATATATTTTTAAGTACAATGAATACAACTAATAACTGCAGGTTATGTACACCCCCCCAAATACAGTTGACTGTCTGATCCTGTAAATACTATTTCATATAGTGTACATCATATAGTCTTACAGTACTTCATATAGCTACCATAAAAATTCCTATTTGCCTGGAGCAGTGTGAGCTAAATTCTCCTAATATGAATGAGGCCAACTATGATGAATCCATAAAAGAAAATTCAATCTAGGAAGTAGTTTCAAGGCATAATTCCATTATAAAGTATATAAAAATTACTACTGGAGAGAGAAGTTAATTGTCAGATTACTTGTAATATACTGATAAATTTTATTAATCTTATTTTTTGTTTTTGCAATGAAAGGTGGTTAGATAAATATCAAGATGATGGGAAAACTGAGAGGGAGCTAACTGCCTACAGTAAGTACTTTGTTAAAGAAGATTTGTGTTATAACAATATATAACACACATGTAACATTATTGTGTTATGGCATTATATAACAATTAACTTAATGTCTCATTATTACTGAAGAATCCTTCCAAATAAGACTGTAACTTAAGAAGATAAGTGATAATAATGCTTGCTCACATTTTTTTTTTCTGTTAATATTTTAGAGGATGGCAATTCAATGAAGGCATTCTTCAGAGGTAAGAGTTGTTTTCTATACCATTGTTTTGGCTGTTTGAACTTATTCTACAAATCATTATCAAGTAACAAATATGTGAGCAGGTGACCTCATTATATATGTAAACTATCAATTGTGAGAGAAAATGAAGACAAGTTGATTGGCAATAGTCTACAGAAAGGACTAGGCCTTTATAAGCAATTGAGAAAAACATGCTGTTCATAAACCATTTCAGCTTTTCTTCATATTTCCACTGTTCAGTCCTGAAACTGTGTAGGAATTTCTCTCAGAAGAGATTCAAGTGTTGTTTTATTTCTCCCAATGTCACTGTCATTTAATAAATGGGGACAGGTCCCCTTGCAAATCTCAGAGTTGAAAAATATGTTGTGAAGTGTCATTGGAAGCATATTCAGGTCAAAAACCTTCAAGTATTCCTGAAGTAGTCAGAAATAATGCAGGCTTAAACTCAGTCCATTAGTGAAGCTAAACGTAGTGTATCCCTTCAGTTGATTAAATCTGCTTGAACTAACAAAACAATGTTAATAAAAAACTACCTGCCCAGTTTTTATATCTACAAAGGCAGTTGCATCATTGGAATATGCTAGTACCTCCCAAGTGTTTAAAATTTACTATACCGTCTCTTTATTTCCCTCTAACCAGAAAAGAGAAACACCGACACATGTATCTTTACGCATGTGTAAGTGTGTATTCTGTGTAGCTGTGTCTGACAATGGTATGGGAGAAACTCAGTAAAAAAAGCAACCTTTACATTTGTGTCTGAAAACAATAACTTGCCTTCTGTAAGGTGAGTTCTGATCTTTCAATCTAATTCAATGTTCAGTGAAAATTAAATCATTCACATTAAATCAAAGAGTTTAGCCAACAGCCATGGCAACATAACTCTGACAAAAGGAGACTGATTTACTCGGGGAAGTAAAGGCTTTCCCACAGAAATATTTGATTTTTACAAGAGTGATTTGAATTTGGTTTTTGCACTCTGCTAAGTGCATAGTTCATAATATCTATTTCACCTTATGTTCAGAAAATAGACTATATTTTACTACTAATCTAAGAAGTTTTTTTCCAGTGCAGCTTCATCTTATGCTGTAATAAGCAGACACAGATGCACAGACTGCAGAGAGCCTGTGCATGTCAAGAGCGGTTATTCACAATATATTGCTTATGAAGAGAAAAGAGTGGCTTATTCTTTATCAGTTTGTGAAACATAACACTGTCAAGATGTCCAGGAGGACCCAAAAAGTGTGTGTGTATTTCCTAGGTTTTGATCAGACATTCTGAATAATGAAGATATAAAAGAGAAGAACATTTTTACGAAGTATTCTACCAATTAGTCATGCATCAGTTTAATGTGAATTGCTCTTTAACTATCTTTTTTTTTTTACCCAGGGACTCATTCCAGTGAGGAACTGAGATAGGTGAAAGATTATGCATTTGTGCCTTATTCAAAAAAGATGATGAATAGGACTACTCTCAGGATCTTTCACAGTTTAATTTGTATTGTCATACTGGTTATCTCATAGACTTTGCATATGAAAAAAATGAGCTTGATAGGATGGTAACAATCACAAGAGGTTTGGAAAGGTGTCTTTTACTCAGGTCTGTGTTAATCCATCATGACATAGTACCAGGGTTAGACCTGATAAAAGAAAATTCCAGTGATGTAGAGTCTTGGAAGAAAGAATAATTGCTGTAAATTCTCCCAGTAGCTGTAGCAGAGAAGATTGCATGTGGTAGAGCAGATAGTAGCTATAAACAGTTCCATTCACTATGGAAGTGAAAATGTTCCATATAATACACATTTACTGAAAAAGAGTCAAGCAGCAGTGTTGATGATGCACTTTGCAAGTGGTCTTCAGGGAAAGTCATGAAAAGTTGATTGTCATCATTCAGTGTTTAGTGATTTTCAGGGTCAATATGTTTAGGTCTAATGCAAAGGCTACAAACTAAAACACTTTATAAGTCACTCTAAAGATCTGAAATCTCATTTGCTTTGGATAAGGTTAGTAACCTGTTCAACCACCTAGCCAAAGAAGAGAATTTGAAAGTCATCAAGTTACTTGAGGGAGTCCCTTTTCATCCAGGCAGACATTATTCCAGCTTTAACGAAGCATAAATCTCAGATCTCTGTAAATGCTGCTGCTGATTATAGATTCTGCCAAAATGACTGACAAATCAGGCATAGTAACAGTTTTGTTTGTATTCTCTTGATTCCACCTTGTACGTTTGATGCAAGACAAAAATATGTGTTGTCCTGATAGAGAAGTTCTTCTCAAATGATGGAGTTTTTTAGAGGGAGAATGGGACTTTACAGCACTTTACATTATTATCTAAAAGTGTCCTACATGGGACTTCACTACTTTACTACTTCAACTATGTTCTCTATTTATTTTCCTTTTCTGCTTCAAAATAAGTGGAGTATCATAATAGCACACAGTAAAGAATTTTCTTTCAAATCAAGAAGACATGAGATAGTATATTACAGTGTTGTCTACACTACAGTCAGTTAAAAGGAACTGAGTTCCTGGAACATGATTCCTGTAGGGTGCCCTGTGTTATCGTGGGGAATTGAATAGAATATGGTTCAACATTGATGAAGAGAGCTCAGTTAACAGATATTTCTAGGTTGATTCATGTTGTGAAAGGTTGTTGGTATTAAGATACACAGAAAGTTCATAAGAGAAAATATTCAGTAAATTCTCCCATGATTACTTTTGTTTTTAAATTATTCTCTGCCTTGCAAGCATTTGCTAATGGGGCAAGAATAATCACAGAATTCTCAAATAGTAAATTGATTTGTCCTGCATTTAAAAAACAATGACAGTATAATTTGCTGGGTGGAGGCTGAGTTTCCTAAGAAAATAAAATAAGCAGACTGACTGGCCTGCCTCAAGGCAACACAAGTTTCTACAGTCTCCAGGAAGTAAGCAACCTTCTCCTACGTTTAGCAAAATTTGAATGTCATAGAATCATCACAGAATCACGGAATGGTAGGGTTTTGAAAGGGACCTTTAGAGATCATCTAGTCCAACATCCCTGCCAAAGCAGATCCACCTAGTTCAGGTCATTCTAAGTCCTAAGATGAAAAAACACCAAAGTAAAAAAAATACAATAATGTATTGTAAAAACAATGGCAATAATCCTGTAAAAATATATTAAAAAATCCTGTAAAAATATATAAATTGTTTATATTTTAAAATCAGGGGGAAAAAACCCTTCCTTTTTCATTTTTCTGAATTACATTGCAAAATGTTGACTTTCTACTCTGTGCAGAAGCTGTTGCAGGTTTGATTTTCATAGTTTTACTTCAAGCATCTTTCAGGTTACAAACTAGTTGTTAAAAGACTTTCAGGAAGGAAATTGTTATGACTGATCCCATTTAGATTCTAGAAATCAACAAATGACCACTGCTTCTAACCTATCTCTGGATATGTCTGTAATGTGAAATCAAGACCTTGATTATATTTTTTTAGAAAAGAGAGAATTCTGAGTTTTTTTCCACAGAACTATTTTTTCTCCCTACTATTCATTTTACCATATGGATGTGTCAAAGAAAATGACAATCACTTTACAGGTAGCTAAAAGTTCAGTAACATACTAACACACTAGTCACTCTGAAAAGAAACTAAAGCAATTCAGTAATATCAGGAGAAAAGTCTTCTTTTTAATCTGGTCGTGCACATGAAACATGGAAGACAACCTGCTTAAGCCCATATATCTGATTTCCATAACTTCATCTTGCAAAGAGGTATAGAAATCACTGAACACACTAAGTATTTGTCATCAGTCTCCTGTCTGGTGTAGCCAACCTTACCAAGCAGCTTTCTAAGTTAGTATAATATTAGATAAAATATTTTTTTTCTTTTTCTTGCTCGAGTAGGTTAAATGAATTTGCTGAACTTTGCTGAACTGAGAGAAAATGCAGTCAGTCTGGGTTAGCTCAGCTACCAAACTGTAGGAGCATTAAAAGTAAATGTAGGAGAACAGACACAGATGCTAAGAGGCCTTAAATCTGTTAACCACTGATTTATTTCCTGGAAAACTCATTATCAGTGTCTTGGCCTTTCTTCTGAAATAACAATGAAAACCACAATTATGGATATTAATTAAATTAAATCACCTTGCCTGAAATAGTCCTCTAAATATGCTGCCCCTTCCTTTTAGCAGAAAAAAGGCAGTTATGCATCCTTGCTTTCTCTTAACTTGGGACTTGCTCTCTCCTGAAGAAACTGGATATTACAAAGAGAAAAAAAGCAGCTCACCTGGGAAACAGAGTAATGCAAAATTATCTTAATTTCCTCTCTGCTGTGTTCCTGGGACAGCCTTCAAAATGGGACATAGTTGGAAAGGATAAGAAGTTCAGGGCTATGTTGGATGTCTTTGTAAAAATTTGAAGCTCCTCATAAAGCTTCAGAGTACTCAGGAACAGCAGAAGCTCAAACAATGCTTGACTTCACCAAGTGTGACACCCTGAAGGGTACCACATGCCAACCTGGCACAAGGAGATAAAATTCAAAGTTGGCATAGATATCAAACAACAGAAGTTCCTCATTAGGCAAAGTGTGGATCTTTTACATGCTACATCTGACTCATTCCTGGAAATGACCTCAAAAAAAAGAGTTCAGATGGAGGGATCCTTTCAGCTAGTGCGTTACTCAGCAGACTGGCTGTGAGGTGTATTTGCCTGTTGTGTAGTTGGGCCCAGAAGAGTCAGGGAACAGTCAGATGTAATGCAGAAACAGCTTCTTTAACAAGGGGAAAATGAGAATCAGTTAAAGAAAAAAAAAAGTGAAAAATAGAGGAGAATTGGAAATTGAGAAAAACAGATCAGGTTTTCACCCAGTCTCTACTTCAAGCAGGTGAAGGAAAACAAAAGTTCTGAAAAATGCACACAGTAATGTAAGAGTACAGAAAAATAAGTATATCTACTTTATTTCTGACCATTCCAATTTATTTCAGCACATAGCATTGTAGGCTTACACATAACCATGAAATAATTGTCTTTTATATTAATCCCATTAGCAAATCATCATATTATCACAGTACTAGTCAGTCTAAACATAGGCTTTTGTTTTCCTTTCACTGTGATGTTCCCTGTGCCATGCAGGAACAAGTGTCTTTTATGCAAAGAATTAATTTGAATTCAGGGGAAAATTTACTTTGAAGCAGTTAAGTAACTTTCTAATCTATATTGTCTATCTAAGATACATTTTTTTTCCACACCTGAAATGGCTTTCTGTAGCTTTTCAGTTGCATTCTGAGTTTCAAATATAGGTATGAGTACAGGTTATCTACCACGAAAGAATCTCTGAAAAGCCCAAGCTGTGAGCTGTAGTCAGTCTTTGGAATTCCCTAAATTTTGGGTTCAACTCTAACGAATGATCTCTTATAACATATGAGCAGACTAAACATGACTAATTGGGTTAGGAAAATCTGAGGTAAGAGATTTTATTTTCATTGTTTAACTGGTTATTAAACAATTCATTTTTACAAATGAATCACATACTAGCCTTTCAAAATGTTAGTTTTCTTTTTCATGTTACTTGATAACACTTTAAGAATTGAAATGTAATAATTACTGTAATTAAAGCAACGATTTTGTTATAAAGAATGCAAAAACCTAAGCAAAGAGTCTTTTTCCTTCTTTCTTGGTGTTAAGTTCTGCTTTCATAACCACTCAACAACTGCCTTGTGTTTATCAAGTCTGATTTAAGTTGTAATTATCTTCAAGTGAAGGAATATTTGTCTGTTTTTAAAACCGAGATGTAAATTCATAATAATCTCTAAATTCTTTGTTGTAATAATAATGAAGGCATCCATTGCTCTCTGCCATTGATACTAAAAATGTTTAATTGATACATTGATACTAAAGGTGTTTTTATTTTGTTTAGCACACCAGTGGAGAGTGCAGGTTAAAACAGATGGAGATTCCCCAGAGCCACAAGAGTGTAAAAGGACCCTTGTGATTTATGGCTCAAAGGGCAAAAGTGATGAGCTTCTGCTTTCTCCTCAAAACCCAGGATATGTGTGCTTTCAACCCAGAGCAACAGATGAATTCACTGTAAGTCATAAATATGCAATACTTTACTGAGCTTATCATGACATTCCCCTATAGCCAAAAACAAAACCAAAAAAAGATGGAATGATATATCTTTAGATCTTGGGTCATCTTCTGCTGCAGTCCTTTTCTACTACAGCCAGATGCAGTGTTCGCTCTGAATTTTCAGTGCCTCCAAGTATATGGAGAAAAACAGTCCTGTTGTGTAATTTATTGCATTCGCCAGCTGGCCTTCTATTTTTTCTAGTTCTCTAAATATTCCTGAGTTTCAATTTATCTACAATAGGCAGTGTACAATTATTTGCAAATGCAGAAGTTGAAGGATTGGATAGTATTCCCAGGCGATAGAAGTGGGCTTTTCTTTTTTTCATTTCCGTCTTTGTAAAGCAGTACCCACTCTGCCCCAAAATAGTTCTGTCTCTCAGGCCAACAGGCAGAGGATTTTTGTGGATAATCATAAATCACTGGGGAATGCATTCACGCGTATCAAAGTGTGATGAACCCTGAAGCAAAATTGTCTATATGGTGAGTACTAAAATCAACCCTAACACAGTCCTGACTACCTGTACACCTGACACACATCCTTCTGCTTTGAGAAGATTCATCTGAGGCATCTTCTCAGTGCTCAAATTCTGTCCTGGCTTTCTAGGCTAAGTCACTGCAAATTCTGTTGATTGGCATGAAGTATAGCTTCTAGCCAGTGAGATTAGAGAAATAGCTTGCAATTCAAGGCAATTTTATAAAGCTCAGAAAGACTTTTAAATGGCTGCAATAAATATTCTGAAAACAATGGCCAAACTACATTTAGAAAATGTTGTAAAAGCTTAATTGTAACGACCCGATCCAGGCTGAATTTTTAATTTAAATAACAAGCTAGAGCAATTTAGGAACTTAACAGGGAGTAAATGAAAAGATAAATGGCACTTCTTCAATATAACAAAGCAGCTGCTTATCAGAAAACAGTCAGGACACACACTGAACAGCAGAAGGAGCTTCCTAAGCCATTGACATGAACTGAAGAGGTCAATAGAGGCAGAATCTGTGCATGGAGCAACCACACCTGCTGGCTGATTTTTGGCAAGCATTGTTGCATAAAACAGACCTCTACTACATGCAACTTGTTGGCAATTTCCCAAATGGCATATATGCCTTGTTAAGACTGTCTAATTTAAGTGACTTGGTACCATGCTAGGAAAAATTAGTATTTTTATTTGTCAGGCATGGTTGTCCTTCATAGCCTACTATCCTAGTAGTCTATGCATCATACTGGGCTTCTACCCCAATGACTTTCTGAATGCTTGTTCATACTTTGGATTGGCATTGGGTTAGTGCCTATATTTTTTCCTTAGCTATTTGTGTCCTTTTCTTTTGTCGCTTTGTATGAGGAATTTGATAGTACTTGAGCATTGTTTACTGTGCCTGTAGTTTTGCCTCTTTGCCACATAGTTTAGTGTGTTTTATAGGTTTTGTGACATTCTAAGGAAATCAGAATAGTGAGTCTTGTTACAAGAGAGCATTTAGAGATTCACAGATATCTCTTTAAATATCTTTATATCTTCTCTAGGTGGTTCAGCTAATAGACGTAGTTTCATTTTACTCTCACAGAATCACAGAAGCACAGAATCTTAAGGGTAGGAAGGGACCTCCAAAGATCATCTATCCTAACACCCCTGCCCGAGCAGGACCACCTAGAGTAGGTCACAGAGGAACTCATCCAGATGGGTTTTGAGTGTCTCCAGAGAAGGAGATTCAACAAACCCTCTGGGCAGTCTCTTCCAGTGCTCCATCACCCACACAGTAAAGAAATTCTTCCTTATGTTTCTTTGGAACCTCTTGTGTTTCACTTTATACTTGTTGGCCCTTGTCCTATCTTTGGGCATCATTGAGAAGAGCCTGATTCCATCCTCCTGACACCCATCCTTTACATGTTTGTAAATGTCAATGAGGTTCCTTCCTTTGCTCTTCCTAAGGCTATTCGGGAGAATGCAGAAGCTCTTCTCATGTTCTCCCAGGTTCTCACAAGGAGGACAAGTTGTGAATTCAGCTTTCCAACATGCAGGAGTAAATGAACTCTTAAACCCCATCAAGTTCCTGGTCCTAGACAAATGTACTTACTAATATGGTGCAGTAAAAAGAACAACAGATTATGGGCTATAAGCAGCTCACTTTGTTTTGAAACAGTAAGCCTAATTTGGATCTCAGTTACATTTATTGTACAGTGAGGATAGGAAGGCATGTAAATTCCTAATTTTTCTGTTGCTCTCACACAAATGTGTGCACAGATGTGTATCATATTCAGAATGACTATTTGATCCAAAATATTTCTAACCAATTCCTGTGGAAGAACAGGTGCAGTTTAATTGCACAGAACAAGTGTAAGGAATACACTGCTAAAAGAGACAAAATAGCAGCATGCTATCAGGTACAGTTGTTGGGTTTCAATGGTCTCATGCATTCTTAGTACAGTGGGTGAGCTGTTTAAATGAGAATAAATTTATTTAGAACACCTGAGTTCTAATAAATAAATTGAGAAATAAGTGAATGTGTCAATGTTATTGAATCTGTGAGTTCTAGCACTGAGGAAGAAACCATGCCATCTCCAATGCACAAACACATTGAAAAATAACTGGGAAATTTAAAGTAAACTGGCAGTGCAATGGAAGATTTTTTTTTCTTGATATTCCAATGGTTATAGGAATCAAATGTTGATCTCACATGCAATGAGTGATTTTGTAAAGTGTATATATATATTTTTCTCCTGTTCGTTAGTGTTTCTTGGTTACTTATAGAGTAAGCTTATCAGAGCATGCCTTTGGAGAGTCTTAGTGTATTGTGCACATTCTATTATCCAGATAATCCTGAAATGCGGAGATACAGCTACCCTCCAAAGCACTAGCATGAGTAGTATGAAATGAGCAACAGAGCTCTGCAAGTAGGGCTGTCTGTAAATCCACACAAAATACAGAATGTAAAAATTGTCTGCCACCCTCATAGTCCTCACAAAATGTATTTTGTGTTAAGGACTATGAGGGTGGCAGAAAATTTTCATTCATGTAATGCAGTACTCAGTGTGTTGTCTATAGTATGAGATAATGCTCAAAACAAGACGTAGCAAAATTTCTGGAGTTCCTGACAGAAAGCTATGCAGCTGAATATTAGGATTTTTTTATCACATCCTTTTAATTAAACTCATTTATGCTTTTTTTTTTTTAAATAACAGGGTAGTGATAAAAAATTATTTTAAATTTGCACCTAAACAGTAAATTTTACAAAACTTTAATTATATTAGGCATGATATCTTTGGAGAAGCCCTGTGTGAGTCAAAAGGGAAGAGACTTAAAACATGAAATTCTCTAATCTTATTCATCAATTACCTGTTTCTGAGAGATTCAAAACCCCAGCAGCTCTACCAGAGAGTCCTCTTGATGATAAGAGCTATGTTCCTTCCATCATCTAATGGAAAAAACCAATATGTTGCTTCATATATGACAAATCACATTCAACTCAGCTAAGATTTCAAGTACTGATTATTGCATAAAACTGATGAGAAGAAAGAAATGTGTACACATTCATAGAATGGTTAGGAAGTTGTAATAATGAATGAAAACAAGGTAAAATGTCCTCTTGCAAACATTTTGCAAGTTTAAAACTGATATATTCACTGGATATATATTTTGTCATGGATTATTTATCTGTCTCTACTTTGAAGGTCATGTTACATCAATTAATAGACATTGATGGCTAGAAAAGCCAGTTATGGGATCAAAGATAGTATATTGTATTCCAAAGGGAATCTGATTGTATTAAATTGCTTATAAAAGGATTACAAGAATGATGTAATGGCAATGCTGTGTTACAATTATGGAGCTGAATAGGAAGGCTAATAATGGCCAGAACTGTGAGGGAAAAACACCAAACTCACGAAAAGAAGGGCAATAGCTGTACATTTGACTAAAAAAAAATTGGTGTTACAATTCCACAAATCATAGACAGTATGACTACTAATGCTTGCTGGTCCGAAGGCAGTCATGGAATTAATTCAAAATGTGATTTTGGAAACAAAGAGAAAATAGCAGATTTAAAATAGCCTGTCCTGTGTTCTGAAATTATTTTCCAATATATCTCATCAGTCCATTTCCACAAGGATTATAATATGTGTCTTCATGACAATTTAGAAGCCCAGAGAAATGCAGAATTGGGTAGCAGAAGACAAAGTAAAATATTAGGTGCAACTTACCCTGTCATATATAAATAACCAAGTTCTGTAATGTTACAACTCCACACCAGAGAGATTTATGGAATAAGTTGGGTATGACATTTATAGTAGCTGGTATGATGCAGTCATAAGATCCATCTACAACAAGGAAAATCTTCAGGAAGTAATTTTACAAGTCAGTAAACTGGTTCTGAAAGAGAATAAGCCACAATTTCATTGCCTGTGAGGGTGAGGGAGCACTGGAATAGGCTGCCCAGGTGGGTTGTTGACTCTTCTTCTCTGGGGATATTCAAAACCCACTTGAATGAATTCTTGTGTGACCTACTCTAGGTAGTGACCTACTCACACTGGCAGTGTGGTTGGACTAGGTGATCTTTTGAGGTCCCTTCCAACCCTGAAGATTCTGTGATTCTGTGAACCATGGTGTAGATGGGTTAACAGCCTGTGTGCTCTCCTCTCAGTGAACAAAAATAATTCCTGTTAAGTTTGATAAGAGATGAATGCATATTTTAGGAGGAATTAGGCTGCTTAGTCTACCATAGCTAATGATATCTTTGGTGATATACTCTGCAAAATGAACCAGCCTTGACAGTATGATCTTCCTCACGATATTTGTTGCAGGTTGAGACTGGAGATCTGGGAGATGTATACAAGATTCGGGTCAGCTGTGATGATATGCCAGGCTTTGAGGGTTGGCATTTGAAGTCTTTTCACTTAGAAGACCTACACACAAAACAAGCACTGACCTTTGACTGCAACTGCTGGCTCTATCTTAATAGAGAAGACAAGGAACTGGTGAAAGAATTCCCTGCAGTCAATGAGGACCAGAAAACTTTACCAGGTAAAAAAACATTGAGAAGATATAAACAATATGAACTAACCTCTTGAAAAGATATCAATAGCAGAGATATAATAAAGCACTTTCTCTGACTTTGATATCTTTAATGGCTCTATTGCAACTGTTTTCAAATATGTGCTGTAAAAATGCTGACTACTTCAGAAATTTTCATTTTCCAGTTAACTCACATATGGGGCTTCACAGTTGCTAAATCTTCTGTGTGATTCTAAATGTGCAAAACTGAACAATGCAATTCTACTTTTTAAAGATAAGGCACATGTTCAAAGCCATAGAAATTATTTCAAGTATCCCCTCTATTGAATTATTTGGCTTATAACAGCTTTAGTTGCTAACACAAGTGACAGAAGTAAGCCCCGTTGTGCAAAGAATTTTTTAATGTGATTTCCCTTAAGGACTGTTTTTTGACACATTGAAAGTTTCAGAGATGAACTTGGAACGTGAAGGCCTGTAGAAGTACTACATTTGTTCAGACAGGTTGTTACCCATGAAATAACAATTAGAAATAGAACTGCTTTTCTAAACTGAAGTTCCAGAACTTATGGTCCCTAAATATCTCAAACTTATTCACAACCTTAAAAGAAGCTACAGCATTGCGTTAGTAAAATGTTAACAGGAATGCAGGTGAAAAAAATGACATTTGAAAAATTTTGGTTACTCTTTCTGAATGAATATTAATATACATGAAATTTAATGATCTTCTCAGAAGAAAATACAATCTGATTGTGTAGATATTTATACAGGAGCACTATAGAGGCAAAAAGTTTATATTTTCTGTCATGCACTGTAATGTGCGTTTTGTAAATTTTTATACTTGTCGTGCATCCAGATGCTGCGCCATATCTGTCTCTGCTATTCTAGTTTGTGTAAACATTACATAACGTCTTATTCTTTGATCTGTGATAGTTATTATCAGCTGAAAAAATAATTCCATTTCTAACAGTCCCTGAATAAACTCAGGTAAGGTTTTATTTTCCACGTCTTGGAATTTGTGTTGATTTTAGTAGCTCCAAGCTGCAGAAGTCCAAATTGCCCAAATACAATTTCCATCTAATTTCTAAGGTTAGCATGAAGAGATCAGATTAATAAAGAGTAACTTGACTATTACAATCACTTTTTTATTTTGATTTACTTATCAGGTTTTTTGGTATCTGCAGAAATAAAAACAAGCAGTAATCTCACTAAATATTCTGTGTTGCTCTTATTTCAAGTGTACCTTGTACTTAATCAGATTTATTCAAACTCTCTTTTTGTACAGTCTGTAAGTATGTTGTCTCTGTACACATTGGTGACCGCTGGGGAGCTGAAACTTTTGCAAACGTTTATATCGCTCTTTATGGCAAAAGAGGGGACACAGGTGTGAGGAAACTTCACACATCTTTAACAAAAGGAAGAAAATTTCAAAGGAATAAGGTAATGGCACTAAAATGCTTTCATAGGTGTGCAGGAGTTAGCACTATATTAAGTGTCACTGCCTGCTCAGAATACATCTTGCTACAGGTGGGCAGGAACTTGGAAACAGAATTTATCTCACAGATATTCACAGTAGACCAATGCCAATCTTATTTCCTTCTCATGCAACAACATACTCACATGATAATAAGGGCTCCGCATTAATACATAGAAAGCAGATTACTCGAGAGAACCTCTGTTGTCATGCTTCTTACTTCCATTCCAAATATAGGACAATACAGCTAGCAAAGGACGAAAAATCAGTGATTGAAAAGAAGTCACAGAAATTGCTGTGACACTTGTACTTTCAACGAGGTTTCTGTAACCAGAATCCCACAAGAAACACTAACTGAATGTCTAGTCAGTATGTTTAGACAAGAGACAAGCATTCCACTTAGATAAAAGACTGCATAGAAAAACAGTATTTCTTGATGACCAGTTTCCATAAATTTGTACTCTTTGCTTTCCTATGAGAGGTTCACTCACAGACATTGTTTGAAAAAGCTTGATACCAAGATGCAGATTGTCAAGGAGAGTATTAGATTTCTGTGACAAATACCACATTATTTTACAGGGTAAAATTGGAATTAGTAGCAAACAGAATTTCTACATTTCATTTCTGTGTATATCTCAAGGCTATGCCTATATACAGAAGATAGCACTCTACAATATTTATTTAAATTTACTTTCATGCACAGATTTATTTCTAAAAATATCTCTATTAAAAGATTAATAATTTCTGCTTGCAATCTGATGTTGGGTCTTGACTATTGTTAGAAAAAAACACCAGTATTTTCTTCATATGAAAATATTTTTAATATTAGTAGCAGAAAATCTACTTTACTAATATTTTTTATATAAAAAGTAGGAAGATAACACATAGGACCTTCTAAGTACTGATTTGTTTAGAGAACAGTTTGTTATGTATTAAGAAAAGATCATTTTTGATTGCCCTCACATTTGGTTTAGTAAGTTCCTGCTATTGTTTTATTGTGATTCTGGTGTTATTTATAATCCTAGACATTGCTCTTTAAACTCCATCAGTTCATAACCTTGTTGACCTTTATTAGATATCATTGGGTCCACCTGTCCCTAAACTGGGCCATATACAGCACACCTGGTTTCTTACAAAACAAGTCAGAATTTAGTGGGGCATATAATTTCTTGTTTGCATTTTTTATTCTTCTTTATCTTCCTATTGTTGTTGTCATCCCTATTTTCATGAACCGATGCTTGTGTTGACTTCTTTTGTTTCTGACTTTCATTTTGCTTCCTTTCCTTTTCTTGTCTTTTGCTCAATTTGCTGTTTCCATAATTGTTTTCGTTTTGTAAGAAAAACAAAAAGACAGGCTTTTCTGACTACTGGAGAAGAATTTATAAGCTAGTTTGAAGTGAACACATTCTCTGTAGGATTCCAACTTTTCTTTAGGACTATTAATACATAGGTTTGCATGATAAATGTCAGAAAGTAGAAGTATCCTGAAGACAGATACTTGACTAGAACCAAAATCTTGTTGCAACTGTTTGACTGTCAGAAGGCTGAGATATATGCACTATAATGTAATATAAAACAATTGATGAAATGATCCATATTGTCCAAAGATGATGTGAAGTTATAATGGATTGTTAACGATGAATGTGGGATTCATTGTTAGGTATAATCAGTGTATACTCTCTTAGATTCAGAGGGGAGATGTTATGTTAAATATTACAACAAACCAGACACAATTTAAATCCTCAGCTGAATTCAGGACTACATTTTCCCTGATGTTCATGCATATTCAGGTCCAAACTCTGTTTTAAATTAGTATTTCCCTTGGTTTTAGGTGGATTCCTTTTTAGTAGAAGCTGTTTCTCTAAGTCATTTGCAAAAAGTGGTCATAGGACATGATGGAGAAGGCTATGGGGCTGGGATGTATCTCAAGATGGTAACAGTCAAGGAATCACAAGACTCAGACAAAGAATGGGTCTTCCCATTGTGGAACTGGCTTGATACACATCTGGGACTATGTGAGACTGTTTGTGAGATTTTGACAGTTGGTAAGTTCTTGTGCAAAACTGGCCTGGTGGTTTTATGTGTGTGTGTGTATATATATATATATGTATATCTAGTGACAACTGTTCTCTCAGATCCCTATAGTATCTTTTATTGAAAATGTAAATTTTCAATTTGATTTTACTATTGTAGCAAAACCATATCTGATAAGATCAAAGTTAATAAAATTCTATCTTGTCGATGTCTTGTGTATGGAACACTTGCCTTTCAAATTAAATATAGCCTTGTGAATTAAATAAATGGCAATGAAAGATTTAAGTCAGATGAGAGTTTGAAATACTTGCCTCATGGAGATAAATAGCTTAAGTTTTATTCACTTTTCAGGGAGCTTAGAGTCTCATTTGAAATCCAGAGAAAAGTTACTTTAGTGAAATGAGCATAGGCTTTACCTGTGTGTTGTTCCACAGCACAAAGCAACAGTTCTGACATGCTCACTTTCTGCTCATTTCAAGCCTTTTACACCACAATTTGTGCAAATCTAAACCTGGATATATTTGGTAAAAGAACACTTACAGAAGGAGCTTTAATCATTTAAAATTAGTAGAAAAGATTCCTTCTTTCAATGCTACAAAACAACTCTATGTAAAGTGAATGAGCTATAAAAGTTTGTCTAGAGAAAGTAAGATGGCTTAAAAACATGAAGTGCCCATGATAGATATGCAAATATTCAGTTGTGCAGGCTTGTTTTTTTGAGCTGTAGAAAGTACATATTACTGAGCTGCTTCTTTCTATTAAATCATTTTCATTTCCATAGAATGCTTAAACCAGAATGAAAATGAAGTATAACAGCAATTAATGAAGAAAAAGAAAGGGAAACAGTCATATTGATCTTCTGAGGATCTGGCAAATATTTGTGTGTGTTTATTATAGGTTTATCTGTCAGTCTTGCTCTATTACAGTACATAATATATTGTTAGGTAAGATCTAGTTACAAGCTGAATTCGTTATTATTATTCATTTTGAATTGGGTGCTTACATGCTACAGATGGCTAGTGCTTCTAAATGATAAATTATTTTTAGTAACATTGATTGCTTTTTTAAGAACAATTAATTAGACCTCTAAAAGGTGACTGAATGTTCTCTTGGCAATTACATCTAAACACGACAAGGAAAATATCTTGGCATCAAGAAAATACCTCTGAAATGAAATTTTAACCACAGAAAGAACATTAAGCTCTTAAATTCTTGGCAAAAAGTATAATAAAGGTGTCAATGTGTTTTTCTTAGTGACCTGTTGCTATAGATACAACATAACCTGCAAATAGAGCTTTTTTGTGTACCATAAAGGTAACAGGATCCTGTTACATGACATGCTGTCATTTTTCTTCTTTCTCTTTGATAATTTTTAAAGGTAGAAGATTGACTTGTAGTCCTAAACTGCCTGAAATCAACATGAAATCATCAGGTCTCTGGATCATGGACATAACTGGATCTGACTTGAGTGATGAAGAGGATCCAATACACCTTTCTTTTATCTTCTATGGCAACCTGAGTCACAAAAAGTTGCCAGTTCAAGTTAAAGGAAAGGCAATTCAGATCAAAGTACTTACACCTTTCTCTATTGAAAGAAAACATATGAATAATGGAGCCAATTACTTAATTCTGAGATAAATTATTTCTTTAAACTAAACTACCAAGTTAATTTTGAAGTCCTTTGTGTAGTTTGGCACGGGTCATCATTTTTGTTTGTAGGTAGTAATGCTGTCATTTGAACAATGGTTCAGGATTTTTTTTTAATTTATTTTCAAAATATCTCATACTGGTAATGCTTCAGTGAGTGAATTGGTCCCTTGGTGCATATCATAGTATATAACACTCTGCAGGTACTGATTTACAGGTTTTGAGGATCTCACAAAAGGAAGTAATTTGTAAACATATAATATGTCATGGGATGCTATAGAGCTTCTGGGGCTGATGATGGAGATGGAAGAATCATAAATGAGACAAAACTTACAGAAAGATAATTTTTCTCTTTCATGTAATTTATTCATCCCTGCCACTATGTTTCTCCAAGCTAACTGCCTTCTCTTGCAAGATTTCCCTTTTTTATTCCTGTCATTTTCACTTTCTTTTGTCTTTTGATCAACGCCTTTTTAGTTTTCCCCTTCTTTATTCAGTTCTTTTGCCCTTCCATCATTTGTCTTCCATTCATCCTATTACCTGATAACTGAAACAGCAATAAGCATCTAAGGTCCCCTTTCACTGAATTGTAGCCTGTTTCTTTTCCCAATGTTCTTACTTCCATCTTGTAACTATAATTCCTTCCTAGTACCAACATAGTGTTACTCTTAACACTTTCTGGTTTTGCTCTTCATGAAAGATCAACTCAGTAAAATCTGGAACTGACCTGAAGGTAAACATTCAGACACCTCCTCTGTCTCAGGAAATCCCTGAGCCACAAAGTACCTAGTTTTAACCTTGATCGATTCATCCTGCAACTGCAGAAACAGATAGAAGGCAGGACTGAGGGAATGGGAACAAGTTGGGAAACTTCACAAGCCAGCTTTACATCAAAGAAATATATACACCAAGCCACATCTTGAAAGATGTTTCTTCGCGATTGACTACTGGAACCACAGAATCAGGTAGCAAGAGAAAATCACAGAGAAGAGAAAGAATATGAGTAGCAGATAAAAGGAAGAAGAAAATTTCTGTTTTCAGCCTTTTTTTCCCTTACAGGGGAAACTATTGGTTTAAAAACAATAACAATCACTATCTAACATCTCCTGCACTTTCACCTACTCAGACAATGGCATGTCATATAGATGCTGTACTATCCCCAGTAGAAGATTTTCTTTTCAGGCATGAACACTAGAAGGGAATGATTTTATTGGACAGCTTCTATATAAAAATATGATGTAGAATCTCTTGGGATGTAAGATCTCTCGGATGTTTCCTTAAAATCTGATTAATTCTCCTTAAAATTTATATGTAAATACACCATTTTTACGTGGTGTATTTCTAATAGTGCTCAGAATTTTTAAAATTGACTAGGAAGACATGGTTTAGTGGTAGAAGTGGCAATGTTAGATTAACAGTTGAACTCATTGATCTTAAAGTTCTTTCCCAACCTAAACGATTCTATGATTCTGTGAAAGCTTTTGTACCTGCAAATAGTCTACTGAATCAGTGTAATACGTATGAACACTGTGCCTTATTCTGTATACAAATTTCAACAGTGAATGCCATCACTCTTTCTCTGATATCAAACCTCAAACATTCAATCTCCTCATTCATGTTAGAAAAACAATTTTTTATTGATTAGAATGGGGAAAAAATGTAGCCGTTATAAATCTGCCCCAATTCTTTAACTATTGAAGTTTGTTCAACTGTTGCATACAGCTCTTAACTACATTTGATCTGGCACAATGAGAATGGGATCCATTCATCTCTTTTTCCTCACATAGGATGAACTGGCAGATATTGGCTCAATACACAAAGTTCAGGTAACTGGCCCACATAGCAAGCTAAAACAGCCATGGCACTTAGATTTACTGCATATGAAGCACACAGGCACAAAGGAAGACATGCATTTAGCTTTTGACTGCTGGTTCAACCCTAATGAAGACAAATGTGTGGAACTGCCAGCTATCTACACAGATCAGGATCCTTTGCCTGGTAAGTTAAGTCCTTTTTTTGTTACTGGGGTCAGGATCTGTCACTGGAATACGGTATATCTCTTCTGGACCTGAAATTCCATGTGAGGATTTCCACAAGAATTTGATATTAAGGAATATAACAGTTTTGCACATACATTTATCACAAAAGAAAACAAATGATAAATCATTGGTAGAGGGATTATGATAGATGCTGTAACTGCTGACACCAACATAGGATTTGAATTCTTTCATGTTAGGTGGTGTTCCAGTTTTAGCTCTTCATTATTTATTATCTCTTCAAATTAATGCTATATCAGCTAAAGATATATGCAAAATATCATCTCCTCTGTGATATTATCTACATCTTCCTAATCACAAAGAAACATATGTGACCTAGAAACACGGCAAATTTTTTAAGAATGAAGAATTGCAAAGAATGCTTACAAAATAGATAGAATTTTTAAAATGTGTTGCAATTAGCCAGCAAAGAAATATCCAGGATTTTCAACTGCACTAGTGCTTTATTGATGTTGATGAGAAATTTACAGCACAGCAGGTAATATTCCACAAAAATCTATAATAAGTTGCATGTTTCTCTGCTATTAGTAACACATGAATACTATGAGAGATAATAAAGCAGTTTCTCCAAACTCCTCAGGAATATGGAGAGGAATAACCAATTGCATACTGATAACTTGATCACTAGTTATTTAAGAACAGACTTTCCATCTACCCAGCTCATTAGAATAAAGAGGCTTGATGAGCATAGTAAAGATCATATGTTGAAGCTTTTAGTGACAGTTAAGAGGTTTATTGCTAGAGGCTATGGTACAAAGAGTGTTCTGCTTAAACAGAAACTAACAGAAAAAGATGGAAATGGCCCAGAAAAAGGAATAAAATAGTCCATGTGAACTTTTGCACATATTCTCTAAGGAGATTTTCTTAAATACTTCATCCCATTTAAAGTTGAAACTTGAACAAATAAAACAATAAAGACCTTTTAAATGCCTAGTTTTGTGTGGGATTGCATAATTTTAAACAATTAGTAACCTTGTGGTCATTTACTGAAAAAATCTTACCATTTTAAATAACACCCAAAAAATATTGGATATTGGATGTAATGTGGGTAGGATTTACAGTCATTAATATAGTAAATATAAAGCTTGATAAAAAGCTCTGTTTCTCCAATTTGTTTGTAAAACAAATGGGGAAAATGATAAGCAATTATTTTAAGAATTAAAAATTGCAGAATTTTTAACTACATGTAAAAGTTAGAGAAATGTAAGCAAGAAAAATGTTCTAGAATAATTATCTCAAAGCCTTTATTATACTAAGGACCAAATGGAGTTACTGTCAGACAGCATTATCCTGAATTATAAAGCAGTTCAGTTTTGATGTGCATTAGAAAGCCAAGATGTTCTTCTTGAAAATTTCTAGGAAAAAAATGCATATATATATTCTCCCTAAAAAGTTATTCCATAGATGGGTAGCAACCACTAACCTAGGAACTTTCTCACAAGCCAATTTGTGGAGTCCTGTGATCTACAACTGGAAATAGTAATATCAGTTTCATTCTTTGTAGCCCAAATACTAATTTAATCTAAAATTTCTGTCAGCTTCTTCATTTTGTATTGCAGCTTTATTATCTGAGACAAAACAAAGAAAAAAATATTTTCTCTGTTTGCTCTCACTTTTCTTTTGAAAGAGGTATCCATTTATGGAGATATCTGTAATGAATATCTTGATAGAATAAATTGAAAGAGAACTTCCCCTCCCCCCCATTTCTGAAGGGTATTGATCATTGTTATCCCAAGACAAAGCAAATAACATTTACCTGACTTTACAGGAAGCAAAGTAAAAACGAATGTTTCAAATAAACAGTAACCTTCAATGTCAGTTGCCTGGTTGTAATGAAGACCATACTAATATAATTACTTACTTTCTAAACTGAGTGATTCCGTGAGATTTAGCAAGACAAAAATATATGTCCATGCTAATTTGTATTTTTCATGACAATTTCAGTTCCTTTGTTAAAATAAATGAACTATCCCAATTTTTCTCTGCATCTACAAACATATTTGTTCCATGCTTTTTGATCAGTTTCTGAGCTCTAATGTATCCTCTGTCCATGTCTCCTGCATATCAAAACCCTCTGGTGGGACATGAGGATGATTTTTCATGCCCAGTAAATTCCATCACAATTATTAGGTATCATTGAATCTACTCTTAATAATTAAAAAAACCCAACTCCAAACTAATGAAATAAGCAACACTTAAACATGAAACTCTGAAACTGCTTTTTCTTCCAACTGTGGAATAATATATTCTTAAGAATGCTTGTCCAAGCTTCCCTTGGTAAGTTATTGTAGGTAACTTATAAAATTACTTTAAAAATAAAGGTCAAATAATTCTATTGCATCATTTTTTGTTAGGTTCTGTGGGATTATCTCAGAGCTGAATTTGTGTTCTGGATATTAACTAGTATCACAGAAGCAAATAATTTTTTAAAATTCTTTAATCTCTCTATCCTAGTTTTGTGAGCACAGTATTTTAGTCTATCCCTACCATGGGCAAAATTATTTATCATACACCTTTTTGGATTTAGGATTAAAAGACAATGATTAATTTTTTAAAATTAATTCTGTGATAATTCTGTGCAGGACATTAATTTATATATATACATACTGGAATTAACACACTGTCATTGCACACAATAACAATAACAATAATCATTTTAGAAGTTCCAGTTAGAGTCTATATTTCTTGGTGATTTTTAGAATGCCAGTATTTGTGACTACATTTGAAGGCATGCACCGGAAGTTATATAGCCACAGGAGCTGCTTGAAGCTACAGTAAGAACTTTGCAATATATAGCTGTCAAAGTAACTATTGAAAATCAATGTTGTCCTCCCTTTACTAAAGGATTTTTAATATAATTTGTGAACTGGCCTCTTATAGTTGACCTTAGGCTCCTGTGACACAAATAAAGTTGTGTTCTGGTTTTTTTTCTTCTGGAACCTACTGACATCATGTTCCTATTTCCTTTCCCAGTCAAATCTGTTAACATAAGAATGTGAGGAGTTTTTTTAATATCTGTAGTAAGAAACATCTATATAACCAAACATTGATCATTACTAAAATTCAGACAACTTAATTTTTTAACACTAGATACAGTATAACATTTACACTGCTTTGTTAATCACAATAGATCATTATTCCATAGTACTGTACCGTGACGTGTTTGAGCATGAAGTAGTTGCTTACTACACCAAAACGGCACAAACTAGGCTGACTTAAGTGTAGAGCTGGTGAAGTGAATCATGATGTTCCACTTATTTTTACGGATTCAAATTCCTGCTCACTCAGGCTTTTTTCTATCACACGATTGTGTCAGTTAGATGAAGTCTGTAATTTTGACTAGATTCATAAGATCAGATACTCATCTGGCATAAACTGATACTATTGTTTTGAGCAATTTAGCTCTGTGGCTATACCAACTTGTACTGAATCTTTAATTTCATAGAAAGGGTGATTTTAACTTTTTGAGACCTCTTTTGTTATATGTTAGCAAGATTAGACGTGAAACTTAGTTTTCTACTGTTTTTCAACATAGAACCAAATTGAACATTTAAAAAATAACTCTGCTTACTTGCCTTTGATGCTTAGCTGTGTAATACTCATTAAAAGCCAGAACAGATTCAATGGGTAATTAACGACACAAAACTTATTCCTCATATTGGTTTTTTGTATTAATTTTACTGTTTTGCAGAGTAGAATTTTTGCAGAAGTATTGGAAAAAAAAGTCTCTGTCAACTATATCTACTACCTCTGAGACACAGCACCCTGAACTGCCTCATTTGCATTCTCATCCCTACCATTTTATCTTTCACAGGGGACCTGATAAGACACAAAGGAGAGTAGTAAGAGAAAAGAAGTTGAGAGCTCCAACATGAGAACAATAGTTCATTTGGTAGTCCCCTTCCTCCCCACACAGCTTTTCTTACTGTCTTCTCCCCTATGAAAAAATTACCTACATTACATGTCTTCATTACAAAGTTAAAATAACAACGGTGTAAAAGATTTAACTATGCCGCTGACATTCAGAAAGAATGTAATTGTATCATTTAAATCATTCACTCTTGAAAGGCTGTCAAGAGTTCTGTGGGCCAATATTACTGAATTATCATAACAAATTATATTTAAATACACAGTAAATTCAACCACAACAAAAGGCATATTCAAAGCCATGTCTTCTGTCCATTCTTTAATTCTTTTTTTTCCTCCTTTTTAAAGAGCGTTAGGTGATCACTTTTAGTTTCACTCTGTTCTGGCTTACATCTGAAACAGCTTTTATAACTAGAATGCAAATAATGGCAAGGCTGAACAGAATATATTAGTTTAGTAGATTTTTGTTGAGATATGTTGTTCATCTGTTAATCATAATGGTCCCAAACTCACCCTAAAAGATTCTACTTCATTTCCCTGTATCCCTTTTGCTTTGTGCTTTCCTTCATAGGGGTTACTTAGAATATTTTTATTTTGTTCATACAGTGGAAGACATTTCTGTCATACAAAATCTTTGAGAATGAATGAGAAATATTTTCTGTGACAACAATGAATTTTAAATTAAGTATCAATGGAGTCATCTGATACAACTGAAAATACTCAGCAAAAACATTAGATACTTTTGTAATTTTTTCAATGGGTATGTCGTTTGAATAGCACTTGTGTGATTAAAGCTAAGCTTATGATTAATGATTCTGGACAAAAGCTACAAAGATGACTGTTGAGCACTGTGATTTCTATCTACCCTATATGAGTTATCAGATCTGTAGACCAAACTCTTTCAATTTTATTCACACAAGTAGTCATCTGGTTTCAATGACCTACTAGCTAATATAATTTCAGCTGTGTAGTTTTCCAACAAGAGCAAGTCTGTGTAGTGACGCTAACTTAAATGCAACTGTTGTCTTTCATCGGGTAGTGCATATTTAACTGCCTTGAAGAAAAAGGTGAAATACATTACAGCTTTAGTCTAGGAAAACTCTTGTTTTACTTCTTATCATCAAATGTGAGTGATGTCATCAATTACAAGTACTTCACTAGCTCTTGGTTTAAATGATTTAAAAATAAAATCCCAGAGTAAGCCCCTGAAGTAAAGCAGTGAAAGAAATCTATTTTTCAGAAAACAGAGTTTCTCAGATGTCATCCCCACATGGTAAAAGCTGAAGAGAAACAAAGACATTCCAGAAGTTTATTGCAATGAGCACATCTTTATTAGTGGACTGATACAGCACTTATTATTTAACAAATACTTTTAGATATTATCTTTTCAATCCATATTCAAACCCACTCTTCAGAACCCTTTTTCCATTTATTTCACCTTTTTATTTTAGACATATATAAAGAAATAGCTACATAAGATGTCACAATATTTGAATTCAGGCCTTCTGATTATAACACTCAATATGAATAGCACCAACTTGTGAAAAGAGCTATAAGAAAAGCTTAAAAATAAATATCCTCAGAACACATGCTTTTTTCCTCTCTGTTTTCCCATCACCTACGCATGAAAATAAATGACAACCTTAGCTTCTGAATTCTAACAGTCATTCTCAAACCTACCAGAAATTTCTTATAATTACATCTTTTTAAGGGATGCACAGTTTGGTTAAATTGGGCCATTTCTGTCTTGCAATAAATTTGATTCAAGAAGCAAACAGTACTGAAAATATCAGATCTTTGAAGGACATATTCTTAGATGTAATTTGTGTATGCTGTGATGTGCTTTAGGCTGAAATATGTATTTTAAACTTAAATAATATGTATGTCAGTGCTTTCTGGCTTGTGAACTGTGAGACTGAAAGTGCATCTTAGTTCCTCTTTGGTTTCATGTCTGTGTAAAGCACCATTTTTCTTCTTTGCACTTGTCATGGTTTAGCCCAGCTAGCAGAGAAGCACCACAACAGTCTCTCGCTTGGTGCCCCTCATTCACTTCCACCCTCATTAGGATGGCAGAGGCCCCACTGAAATGGGAGGAAAAAGATAACTAAGGTTGTTGTGGATTAAGACAAGGGCAGGGAGGGCTTGCTGCCAATTACGGTTCAGGGCAAAACAAACTCCAGTACTCGACTTAGAGAGGAAAGTAGGAAAGTTTATTCTACTACCTACAAGAAATAGAATGGAATAAAAGCAAAAAGGGAGTAAGATGATTGAGAAAATTACAACCAGCACTTTAAGATCTCCCTCTCTCATCCCTCCTTTATGGGCCCAGCTCACTGCTCCCAATATCTCTACCTCCTCCCCCCTTAACAGCTCAGGGGGGCAGGGGATAGAGGATGTGATCAATCTCTCATAGATGGGCTCTATCTCTTCTCAGATGAGGACGATTCCTGGCATTCTTCCTTTGCTCCAACATGGGGTCCCTCCCACGGGACACAATCCTTAATGAACTTCTCAGGTGTGGGTTGTTCCCAGCAGCTGCAGCTTCTGTCGATACAGGGTCCCTCACACGGGACACAGTCCTTAGTGACTATCTCTGGCTTGGATTCTTCCCCTCAGTTGCATCTTCTGCAGATACAGGGTTCCTCCCTCGGGACAAGGCCTCTTCTAGGTATAATTTTAATGAGCAGCTTTGGCATGGGTTCCTCCCCACAGTTACAGCTTCTGTGAATATTGGGTCCCTCCCACAGGGTACAGCCTCCTCTGGCCATAGTTTTAATGAAGTGAATCATTGTCCCTGGCTTGGGGTTTTTATCAAAATGAGTGTCTGCCCCTGATATGGGGTCATTATCGAAATACGTCTCTGCCACTGATGTGGGATCTTTAGCAAAATCTCAGCTTCACCAGTTCTCTCTGTAGAATGCAGGGGAGTCTCTGCTCCAGCACACCTCTTCCTCTCTTTCCTCACTGACCTTGGAGTCTGCATGGTTGTTTTTCTCTCTCTTCCCACTCCTTGCACCACCACCAGCTGGGAAAGAATAAGAGATAGAAGAAGGAAGAAACAGGAAGAACCCTCCTCTTCCCACTTCTAAAAAAGTGATTGTGGAGGCATCTAATTGGCTCAGCCCCAGAAGTGGGTCTGGCTAAGAGCAAGGGAGAGTTTTGAGCAACTTCTTACAGGAACCATCTTTACAGCCCCTTCCCCCTTATCAGAAAAGGCTATCATGTCAAACCATGACAGCACTTAAACCCTTTCCTGGTAAAGCAGACATTATCCAGCCAGACAGATCCCATGGGCAAGTGGTGGAGTAGGGCTGGTAGACTTTCTTCAGCATGTAACTGTCACATGGTCCAGATGTTGTCTATGTTAGCCAGTGATGAAAGTTGTGGGAGTTGAGGCTGAAGAGTTTGGAGTAGTCAGAGATAGTTTAGTATTTCTAAAATGTTGGAATTTAAAGGTGCTCAGTCCTTAAAAAAAAAAAAAAAAAAAAAAAATCTTGAAGCTTGTGACAAAAAGGTTCAAGAGAAAATATATACATTATAGAATCATAGAATCATTTTGGTTGGAAAAGACCTTTAAAATCATCAAATCGAACTGCTAACCTAACACTACCACCACTAAACCACGTCCTTGAGCACCTTATCTACACATCTAAATATCTCCACAGATAATGACTCCACCATCTTTCTGGGCAGCCCGTGCCAGTGTTTAACAATTCTTTCAGTGAAGAAATTTCTTAAATATATTCCTCATATGTGTGCCTTGCTTATTACCCACATCTCAAATGTGACTTTGCATTTTACAGTGAATAAAAATGTTTTTCTCCTTCTGAGAAGTATTAGAAGAATGTGTTTTACAAACCTGTGTAGCTGCAAGATGATACCTTTTTTGCTTAAAGTAATGATGCTTATGGTTGGAAGTAGAGAAAGATTTAGATGATCTAAGTTTAGGCTAAATTTTAGTGTCTCTCACTAGAATATATAAGAACCCTTCATAAGTGTTTTCTACAGCACCTGCTGACTGCACAAGGATCATGTTCCTAATATAGCCACCGAAGTTAGTTTCTTAAAGTAACAGGAACAACTGATTTAATATTGTAAGTGTATATTTACAACACTAGGAGCAAAAAAGTCAATTCCCAAAATACTCTTCTTACATTTTCCTGGGCTCCTTCTTGGTAAAATGATGCAAATAACTATGAATATTGAGATTGTGACCTGCTTTTGTTTAAGTGTTTCCTTGTTTCCATAATAAACTCAGGGAATAATATAGGTCATTTAAAAAATGAACATTGGAATTTTTCATTCAGTTTCTTTGGAATTAATGCAATCTGGTCTTGTCTGCATCTTGTCTTCATGCACTCCCATGTGCTTGCATCAGAAAGAACCAAAGTAGCAGAAGATCCATATAGTGGCCATAGGTGTCCCTTCATGGTCTGTACTATAACCACAGCTGAAAAAATCACGAATGTGTTCACTTTAACTCAAATTTCACTTAACTGATCTGTACTTGTTCATTATCATGCAGTACATGGAAGATTTTTTGCAGACTGATACAATAGAGGTTTTCCTATTTATGTGTTAAAGCTGATGTTGGAAGAATTTAATTCATTATTTCTGTTTCACATTAACATGTTTTAACTCAAGAGCATTGTAATGATATTATAGTCTGACTATGAGAATGCTTGATTGTCCTGATGCATTTATTCAATGTGAGATGATTACATGAGTTTAAAACTTGAGTCTGTCAAGTCCCAGTGTTCTTTGAAGCCACTGCATAAGTGTATGCTTCCATTTCATTTTAAGGAGAAAATACTAGACTGAGAGGAAAGAAAGAAACAAAGAAATATCAGTAAGCAATCTTAGAAAGCAGAAGTTAGGCTTTCCAAAGAGCATGCAACATGAAGTATTTCTTAGAAAGGGATTCCGTACCTTAGGGGGAAGGGGGCAGAACATAGAAAGTCCAGGTTACTAAACAGGGAGTTTTACAGTGGGAATGTATTTTGGTTATGCTTGTCACCAGGACTGAAGAGACTTGTGCTCCTTGTTCAGTGGCACAGTATGGAATTCAAATGAAATTTGCAGTGATTTCCCTCAGGGGCTGGTACAGAATGAAATGTTGGGGAAAAAGACAAGAAGCATTTTCTCCTGCTGACTTTCTGTTTTTCTATGTGTTTTTCTTTCTTTTTTTTTTTTTTTTAAGTTGTGGAATACGCTATCCATTTGCACACAGGAGATGTGAAAAAAGCAGATGCCACTGGTGAGGCTTATCTTTGTATACAAGGTGAAAAGACTGACTCTGGAAAACGATGGCTTAACTCAAGAAACAGCCTGATCACTTTTGCTAGAGGACAGGTAAAACAATGAGGAGAAGTGTAATTGAATCTCTGAGTGTCTTTTTGTTAAAACTTATGTTTGTTTAGAACATTTCATGGACAGAGTATCAAAACTAGTAATGTTTTATACTTCACATAGACACAATTTTATCTTGTAACTTAAGAGATGATTGTCTCCATAGGTCATATGCTGCTTTTAAGCATCAGCAGCATTGTGCAACAGTGAAACAGTTAAATGGATGAGGTAATTTTGAGTCAGAGTAAATATATTCTAAAAGTTCTATTTTAATATTCCAGACTTTTAAGGCCAGTGAGGTATAAGTGCTCTGTTAAAATATGCCTGATTGATAAAACTGATAATATTTCTGTAGGATATCTTGCCTTGGTATCTACTTTAAACCATGACCGTTTCTTAACTTTCCTGAACAGTAATGCCAGTGTTCTAAGTTGAGTTTTATTTTTTCATGTTTCAAATGTTTCCTTCCACTTACCATTTTTAAATATGGTAAACGTATTCTTGCTCTTTGAGGCTTAAAGGACTTTTCCTAGAAGAGTAATTCCTAGAGTAGTTATTGGCATAAGAACAAAGTAACTAAAACCAAATTTCAAGTCATAAGGAAATAGCAGTTTCTCATCAAAATGAAAAGTCTAGCTGATATTTACTAGACCGTACAGTTCTGAGTTTAGTTTTCAAAGTTGTTTTTAACATTTTGTTTTAAGGGAATCATAAAATCACTTCAAAGTAGATAGGAATCTTCTTTCGGGGAAGGCAGAAGAAAGTATTTCATTGTCACCAGCCAAACCATAGCGGTTCTCTGATGCAGAAATCTAGAGAAATCTGCTTGCAATATGCTTCATTTATTTTTTAAATGTGCCTCTGTTTATTTTATCTGCTTTTCTTTTCACTTCTAAAGTTTGTAGAAGACAATAATTTTCATATGAAACCAAAACTAAATCTTTATTTGTTCATTATATCCTCTGTATTCCTGTTTTGTTTTGTTTTGTTTTTTTCTGTTGCAGAAAAGACTATGTATGCCCAATATGTTTGTCAAGAACAGATTAAACTGCTAGCTCAGATTTCACAAAATAACTTTGAAAATAATGACAGGACTCATCTGGCTTTAAGGAATAATGTAGGAAATTCTACAGATTAATCTTTTTGGTGATATAGATAATAATTATATATAATATATCCTAAAGATAATACCTTATAGAAATCTCAACAGCAAGATTGCTTGTTACAATGGATAAGGCATCAGTACAAACTGAAAGACATACAGGTTCCTGTTTCTTTCAAAAAATATGAACTGTTCTGAGCTTTTTTTTTCTTTTTTTTCTTTTTTTGGTAAGACTATATGTTAATTTTTCTTTTCAAAGAAAAGCTTGTATAGAAAAATTTGTGAACAGAACAATTGCCTTCTCAGTGGATCAAAATAACTTTCAGCACAAGTAGTAATTCTTCTTATTTAGTTATTTCAGTCCATGAAGGTATGACTTTATTGCTTGCACGTGTATCTGATGATCCCACAATTAGTTTTTATTAAATACAACAGCATTTTGAAATTCCAAATTTGTAATATTAACTAGATCAGAAAATAGCAGTTATAGCATGTAATGTTTAGTTATAAATTCAAAGACAATAGAATGACATAAACAAGATAAATTTGCTTCCATTGAGATAGAAAGCAATGACCAGACATACAAAGCTAAACTGATGGATATTCAAAAGCAGGTACATATTAAGTTTAAAAAAAATATAATTTTGATTGTTTTCATATTGCAGGTGGATGTTTTCAAAATTAAAGCAGTGTACCTTGGCAAGTTGAAACAAGTTCTTGTTGGATTTAAGAGTCTAAAAAAAGGTCAGTTTTTTTTTCAGTTAATGTATGCAAATAATAATGTAGGTTATCAGATTGAGAAGATACTGAAACTTCAGAAATGTCTTAAATTTAGGATTAAAAAAGTCATAAGTGTTTTTTTAAAAGTTCTAGAAAATCTCCATTCTCTACCAGACATTATTTCTATTGGACTACCCAGTTTGATTTTACTAGTGTCCAAAGGATTCCTAGGAAATGATGGTGTAAAATGGTAAAATTATACATTAAACCTTTCTCCATAAAAGTTACTATGTATTTCTGAGTGCAATCAACAAAGCTTTTGTTTTTCAAGAAACAGTTTAACATCATACTTTTGCAGGTTTTGACCTTTTTTTTCCTTCCTGTTTGTTTTTAGATGATGGACCTTTTCATTTTAAAATACTTTTTTTCAGGACTAAATACTTCTAGGTAAAGATAAGAACAGAAAATCAGTTCATCAGATTGGGTAGCAGAACATGGAAGAAAGGCTGCTCTGGCCTCAGAACTTTCTTCTACTAACCCAGGAGAACTATAGGGATTCTGTGTGCACGAGATTGAGTGGCAGATAAAAAGGCTCTGCTTCCTGTGACATTTTTCTTGTCCTCTATCCAACTCCACAGCAGCTATAAGAATTAAAGAAATTCTTAAAAATAAATAGCAACAGCAAAGTGTCATGAATTGACATTTTCTTCAATACTTCGGCTATAATTTTGGCCCATTGTATTTTAGATGCAACAGAACAGAGATTTTACAGATATTCTCCGTCTGCAGATAACGTTTATAATGGAGATAAGATTGTTCCTGGGAATAAGCTGAGTGTCTTATTCTTTCATCTTTTTCAAAAAAGGAAGACTTAAGATGACTCTGTAGGTTAAACACACACTCAGAAAACCTGATTTGGAGACTATTTCCCATCTATTTAGTAGATGGTAACATTAAAATGAGTGCTGAAACTTTCATTATCTTCACCAAGAGCTGGACTATGACCAAAGTTATCAAGTCTCTAAGATCTCTGTCTTCAGTTTGTTTCCAGATAATCAACATAGTGGTCTCAATTAGGAAAAAAGTTTTGTGCCTTGTTACATGGAATAGAACCTCACCAGAAAGAAAGTTGTGTGTTCAGTGGATTTTCTGATGGCTAATGTAGTAGAAATACTGATTCTTTTTCTTTTAGGAAACTGATATCATTTCCTATGGGGAATATCTTGTGTCTACAGATTTCTTAAAGATGTCTTTTCCTCATTTGAGATAGTAATAGATCATGAAATCAAATCTATCCGTATATTTATTTTCAGAGACTTTTTTACTTCGTTGAGTATTTTGGAGTACAGAGGAAGAAATAAAAACACATGCACACACAGAGAGTGTATTTTCAGAAGTCTTATTTCTTTAACAAATCCAGCAAAAGAAAACATTTTATTGATTTTCTAAAGATAGAGACTTATGGCTGTATACACAGAACAATTTGTTGCTTAAAAGGTATAAATTAATAATGTCCTGTTTATTTTCAATCAGATGAATGGTTCTTGGAAAAAATTGTAATAAAAGAAATCCTCTACCCTTTTTCGGCACATATCTTTGTTCACAATGACTGGATCAATAAACGCTCCAAGAAAGATTTTGTAGAAGTATCAATTCCACTCAAAGGTAATACCATCAGAAGTATCCTTCATTGGTATGAATCACTACTTTGTGTCAGGGCAGAGCAGAACAGAACCAGTACAAGTCTACCTCACAATGCAGGCAGAACCAAGCAGTGGTACTCTAATGGTGAGGGGCAGGGACCTGGGCAAAGGTGAATCATGCCTGCTGTAAACAAGGAAAAAAAATTATGCCTGGGATAGAGGACATGGAAATGTCAGTATTGAAAGAGTCTCCTCTGGTGGCATGTATACTCTACTTGGAACAATACAGAGAAGACAGGTATATCTCCAGAAGAAGTGTGACAGGGATTCATGAAGCAGATGGCCTGGTTTTCTATATCTCCACAGGGCTGAAATGAGTTGCTCATGCTGGATCCAGCACTACCACACAAGATAATCTTGTATCTTTTGGCTTATACTGCCATATAACTTAGACATGGGCCTTTATATATGTTTGTTTCCATTGCAGAAACATCTGTAACACCTCTTCTCACAAAAAAAATTGATACCAAAAGCAGAGGACGATGGCAAACATGGGTGCACTGTACACAAGTGCTAGAAGATACTCCTGACATTCAAGTGGTTGCATTTGGAAGAAAAGGGAAATCCCCTGCCCAGAAAGTTCAGAATCTGAATAATAATCCATTTTTGGTCAGTTTCTTTTTTTATTTCAAGTAATTTCAGTAAAGTACGAATTGTAGCAAACACATATGAAGTTGCGTGGAACAGTTTTTTGTCAGTTAACGTTTACACTTCCATATTTTAAATACACAGCACTTGGAGAACTTCTCACACATGGGCTAATACATATAATTTATGAAACTGTTCCTGGACATATGCCAACTATGACATCATTCTCCTTCTTAACTTAAGATTAGTAGACCTTAACAGTAAGGCAATAAACAATGAATCTATTCCATACCTCCTTTAAATTCTAATTCTCAAACCTCAGCTAATCTGTTTGTAGTCTTAAACATGACAACAAAAAAAGTTATTACATATCTCTTGCAAAAAAGCTTAACTACTGAAAGATGGAAAGCTACAAGCAGCAGATGATGACTTATGGAAATCAGCTATCCTTTCTTTTGAGCACTGGAATAACAGAACAGAACCAATAGTGAGGGCTAAAAATCATCCTGATTTCAAAATTTCAGTTCAAGTTTGAGAATAAAGATCCGATGGAGAGGAGGTAAATAGGAAAATGAAGATAAATGAGTAGTATAATGCATTTGTCATTGAAATATAGAATGTATCATGCATTTCATTGCTTTTCATGTGTTGGCCTAGGCCCTGAAGCTAATTCTAACAGTTAGAAATAAAAATAAATTATGATACAAATATGAGTCTAAAATAAACTACAGTCTTAATAGGACTTCCTCATCCTAACATTAATGTCCTTGACTAGTATTTTTACCTATTTTATTATCTTTTTTCCTGGGCTAAAGTATGTAAACCAAACTGTTACATACAATGTATAGTTGTTTTTTTTCCTTTATTTTTCTAACAGTTGACTGTTGGTGATGTTGGAGACATAATGAAAGTTTCCTTTGTGTTATCTGGTCCATGCTTGGGAAGAGGAATTAAACTTCACAAGGTATTTCAAGTACACTACATATAAACTCCTAATATTTTTCATAGTAACAGTATCTTCTGTTAAGAGATAGATTGCTAACTTCACTTTATACCATTCTATCAAGGCTCTGCATCTTTTGTCTCCATTACCTGGCATCTACAGATGATTGCCTACCACTTCCAAATCTCTTTGTAAGCAGATCTAACTTGTTTGTGCTTGATGAAGTACATACAACTATACCTATTCACTGATGTGCAGATCCATTCTGCATAGCTCATCATGACAAGGAAGGTAGAATTTTCTGCTGATGTTAGGAAATGTTAATCCCTGCATGGAAATACCAGCAGTCTCCTGACACAGAGCAACTTACTTGTGGAAAACAGCCAAGCTGATACTTTAGTATTTTTTATTACCACAGTCATCAGTGAGCCTTAAACATCTTATAGTTGTGGTGGTTTAACCCACAATCTGGATGTCAAGGGCCCACAAAAACTGCTCTATTACTCCCTCTCTTAAAATGGATACAAGAGAGAGAATATAATGAAAGGCTCATGGGTTGAGATAGGGAAATCATTTACCAATTACCATTGCTGGCAAAACAGTCTTGACATGAGAAAATTAGTTTTATTTATTGCTAATCAGAACAGAGAAGTGTCACGAGAAATAAAAATTAAATCTTAAAACACTTTCCCTCCATCTCTCCCTTATTCTCAGTTCTCTACCTCCTCTTCCAGTGGTGGTGTGGGACAGGGAATGAGGTTTATGGTTAGTTCATCAGAGACTTTCTCTATCACTCCATCCTCTCAGGGGAAGGATTTCTCACACTTCTCATCTTTCAGGATGTGGTCTCTCTCATAGGAGACACTTCTCCACTAGCTTCTCCAATGTGAGTCCTTCCCGTGGACTACAGTTCTTCCCAACCTGATCCAGCATGGGTTCTTTCCATGGGGTGCAGTCCTTCTAGACTTGAATGCCTCCAAAGAAGAACTAGTCCTTGTGGTTTTGAATGTCTCCAGAGAAGGAGACTACAACTCACCTAGGTAGCCCATTCCAGTGCTCCATCACCCTCACAGTGAAGTTTTTCCTTATGTTTCTTTGGAACTTCTTATATTCTAGCTTGTACCTGTTGCCCCTTGTCCTATTGTTGGACATCATTGAGAAGATCCTGGCTCCATCTCCCTGACTCCTGCCCTTTACATGTTTGTAAACATTAATGAAATAAATTGACAGCAAACCTGCTCCAGCATGGGCTCCTTTCTCCACAGGTCCACAGGTCCTGCCCAAAACTTGCGCCAGTGTGGGCTTTCCACAGGCTCATAGCCTCCTCCAAACATCTATTGCTCTGGTGTGGGGTTCTCCCAGGCTGTGGGTGTATCTCTGCTGCCTCATGGCCTCCATGGTTGCAGGGGCAGGGCCTGCCTCACCATGGGCTGCACCATAAACTGCAGGGGAATCTCTGCTCCAGCACCTGGAGCAACTTGTCCTCTCCCTCTTCACTGACCTTGGTGTCTGAAGAGATGCTCCCACATTCTCACTTCTCTCTCTTGCTGCATTTTGCTCCTTCACAGTAACTTTCTTTCCCTTTCTCAAATATATTAATCACCACCATTTCTCATTGGCTCAGACTTGGCCAGCAGCAGGTCTTCCTTGGAGCTTGCTGGTATTCTAGCAGGTTTTCACAGAAGCCACTCCTGTAGACTCCTGCTATCAAAACCTTGCCACATAAACGGCATAAAAAGGGATGAAGAACTGACTTAATGCTGTCAAGCTTACATTTCAACCGGATTTTAAATGTGTACATTTTCCCCAGATGGTCAGGAAGATGGAATAGAAAGCCATTGGACCTGACTATATTTGAGCTTCAGGAAAATACTTGCAGGTTTATGCAAAGAAAAATTGTGTCAAAGCACTGTGCCTGTAGACCAGGGCTGAAAAGCATTGTGGACATAGCATTGCATTATTCTGAACTTACTAGAAAAATGTTTTACTGAACTGGGCCACACAGTACCTTAACTACTTTATGGTTTTAAAAGATCAAAAGGTGATTTCCTAAGTGAATAAACAGTCCAGAAACTGTTCTGATGGGAAATGCTAGAGACAGATGCATTCCAGGCTAAAATTTGAATGACTTTATGGCACTCAAAGGAACATTAATTCTGAGTTTATGAGATCCTCTGAGGTTAGAGGAAGAGTTTATCTTGTTTGTATTTTCTCCCCAAAGACGTCTGTCAGCTAATTTTGTAGTCTCAGTGTAGGTTACAAGAAAGGAAATAAAAGGTAAGCGAAACTATTTCTCATTTTAAATATGCATCTCCAGGCCATTTGATAAAGGATTCAAAAAAATCTGTTGACGTTACCCTCACTTTATCCACTATGTGATTATGTAAAATAGGATTTCAGTCTCCAGAACCAGTGGCTAAAAGTATGACAGGAAATTCATAATGTAATAATTTTCTTTCTGGTTTCTTTTCACAGTCAACCTTCTACAAATGACTTTTGTTCATAGTTGTAAATAATTCCAAAGTTATTTAATAATTGCTTTATTAGTAGTTATAAATTGTTGCAGTCTATATGTCAGTAAGTTGCTATACTACTAGGTAGTCTCTTTACTAGTGCACTCACAAGCCACAACATAAGCTGCAATAATATATACTGATTGTGCCAGTAATATGCTTATAACATCGATTACTGATTTATTAGTCTGTTTATGAATTATTTAGATATGCAAGAATAATCTAAAATGTAACAAGTTTATCTCACTTTAATAGGACTCTTTACAGTGCAGTAAAAATTAGAGATGCTGTGTAAAAATAGAAAGTCGACAGGAGACAATCAGTATGTGTAAACTCACTATGAACCAATGGTCGAGCCCAGTTCCAATTTAAAAGAATTCCCTTCCTTGCTTTGTCCTTAAAGGAAAGAAATAATAGCCAAAGCCTCAGAAATTTAATGAAAATACTATTGCTAATAAAACCGTGAAGGCTAAAGAGCAGATAAAATCTCACATTCCTTTTGCTACTTGTTTTCTCTACCCTAATAGTTACAGAGTACCAGACTTCTTCTTGTTGATCTGTGATTTTCTATGCACATCTGGAAGAAATGATACAACTTGAGCTGAAATGTATTTCTTTTCTGTAACATTTGAAGATTTATGCACTGTAGAATAAGTAGCTTTTTCTTGCTCAAAAATGTAGTTTCTGACTCTTTCCAAAGTAAAAACCAAAATTATTTTTACTTTTGTATGGAATATAGGAACCCTATATGATTTTGAGATGAAGTTCATACTTAGATGTAATCTTGCAACTAAAAAGAATTTGTCAGATATATTTAAATTTAAGGCTAATGCCTGCATAAAATTACACACCTCATTTTTATTAATCCAGTTTCTGCAGGTCCTCTACCTGCATATGCAGGCAGAACATTTACTCCAATTTTAACAGAAACAGGAGTTTGTGATACTTTATGATATTTAGTTAGGAGTGTTGATAAAATTAAGGAGGATATTTAATAGCAGACATTTACTGTGAGAAAATTCAGTTCTTGCAAGTACAAAAGATGGGTAAACAGCTGTCCGCAATTTTAGTGGAATTTAATAATATGTAACAAAAAACATTGTTTATTCCAGTAATTAATAGTTTGAAAGCCTCGTTGGAGTTGTACCTTGCAAGGGAGGTCAAGGACAAGAAGGACTTCTTCAAATATATTGCAGATAGAATTAATACTAGAGGCAATGTAGGCCCATTACTGAATGAGGCGGGTGCCCTGGTGACAGCAGATGCAGAGAAGGCAGAGTTACTGGATGCTGCCTTTGTCTCTGTCTATACTACTGGAAACTGTCCTCAGGAGCCCAAGACTCCAGAGGAAGTCGGGTCAAATAAGGAGTTTTGTTTAGTTGATGAAGACTGGTTTAAGGATCAGTTGAGCAATCTGGATGTACATAAATCCATGGGCCCCAATGAGATGCACCTGCGGATGCTGAGGGAGCTGGTGGAAGCCATTGCTAGACCACTCTCCATCATCTTCAGTAAGTCATGGAGAACAGGAGAGGTGCCTGAGGACTGGAGGAAAAAAAAAAGTAGAATTGTCAATTTTCTAAAAATTTAAGTTATATAATTAAATTATACAGATACTCATGATTTTCAAAACTTGTACTTGAAGTCTATGTAAGGAAATCTGTACTCAGGATGTTCAAACAGTGGTATGTTTATCCTGTACAATGAGCCACAAACATTTGTTGCTGGTGTCAGTAGTGTAGTAAGTTACCACAGTAATTTTGGGAATCCTTAGCTAAGAATTTCAGTTACCTAATGTCCTGAAGAAAGTAAGTTTTTGTTTCATTTTGTTTTGTTTTTAATATCTTGGATATAATACTTCTATACAGATAGATTCTAAAGGCTGAAGAAACAGTTTCTGCAAATGTGTAGTCATTAGCTATGTGTCAGGTTCAATCCTGCTTATAATAGTTCCCATAAATACTTCTACATATGTTTGATGTTTTGCCATTCTGTAGTTTATAACCTGTCTAGGATAAAGTTAATGATCTGAGTTGCTCTCTTGTGAATCTGATCTCCACATTGACTGTCTCAATAGCTAGAACAGACAGGCTCGCAAGGCTGTGCTTCCTCAGTCGCTTTGGAGAACTCACAAATTTGGAACCTAATTTGTTCAGTCTCCACTGACTATTTAAAGGCAGATGGACTGAAGTTGCACCTGAGCTCACACCTTCTATTAGTATTCTTCAAATGACTTATTCTATACAGGGAGCCCTGAAGGCCACTTAACTTCTGATAACCTAATTCTGACACCCAGTTCCTGACAACTTTGAAAGTCCTAGCTGAGATATAACAAGTCACAAATAAACAAATAAAAAGCGCCAAAATAAATATTTTTGCAAAAAGGATATATGCTATTAAGATTGATATAACTGTATTCATTCATTTGACATTCCAAAATTGCAAGTATATACAGATCAATTTAATCTGCATCCTCCACTGGTACTTCACAAATGGGTCCTACACCTGTGTCAATCTGCAATGAAGGGTACACCTAAAAACATCAGGCTGCAGAATTAGTGGCTTGCAGCAACTACTGTTGGTCTTAAGAAGAACCAGGCAGCTTTTACAAAGTGTACGTAGGTGTTAACAATAGGAAGAACTGTCAAGCTGTTAGGATGGAAATAAGAAATGAAATAATTCAGATAAATGAAATTCTTCTCTGATTTTGCTTGCAGCTTCAGCTAAAAGACCTGGACACTAAACAAGAATTGATCTTTCACACTGAAGACCAATATCTATTTGGAGAAGATGGATCTGAGACTGTGACAGAGTTGCCAGCAATCAGGCCAGACATGCCACCGCTCAGGGGTATGCTGTTGAACTAAAAAATAAAGACATTAAAAATGTACAGTCACACATAAAACTGTGAACACAAAGGACAAGACTGCAAAACGTTTAATAGATATTAAATGTTTTAATCTTATTAATAGTATTTTAAAAGTTATTACAAATTAAAAATATTGAAAGTAATTTAAAAAATTATTAATAATTTCATTATTGATAAAATATTAAGATATCTTTTTTAAATGCTTAAAATTTTGTTTGAAGATTCTTTCAATTTACTTGTGTAAACCGTGTGGGGTCTTTAATAGCATGCATTATTAAAGCATTTTTTTCTGTTTTAAAACAACCAATCTGTATTATTTTCACTAGGCCAATTACCAATTTGAAAGTCCGAACAATGAGTAAAGCCTCAGTAGTATATTTCTGTTGAAATTTTCAAAAAGCGACTGATTTACATGGTGAGGGACTAAATCAGAGATTTAAAAGGCCTGTGCAAAGTCATCATGGCATGAATCACTAAAAGAAAAAATAATTCCTTTGTTCTGATTACATTTTGTAACATATTTAGAAAAGAATTCCCATTCATTATATTCCATGATTTTAAAAGATTGAAAACTTTTTGCATTTAATATTTAACTGAAGGCTAGGATGCAAATGGAAATATATCTTAACAGTCTGTTGTAACATTTAATGCTTCACAGAGCTTACAGACCCATAAAAAAATTCTCTGTCATGCTGCCTCAAGGAATATGTACTGTAAAACTTGTTAGTCAAAAGCCATGGCAAGGCATCCTTTGTGGTGAATAACAATAATAACTATTATTATTATAAACAATTAGCTGAGCCATCTAGCATAAACATTAATTTATATTATCCATAATTATCAAAATGCCTGACTTAAACAGAATTCAGCTAATCCAGAACAATAAGTGGATTTCATCTGTTATATCTGTATTTTTTCTTTAGTAAAGTATTGTTAAAGTTGATAAATCCTAATTCAATTTAAGAGCTTTAATTCCTAAAGAATGTAAGCGTTTTTACAATGTCTGGTAAAATCAGCATGATTCTTTCAGTTGATTTCAGTGACCTCTGGATAAGACTTCAGTACTATGACTTTTTTTTTTTCTGTAATGTAAGCATAGATTGTTGCATTGATTCATAAAGGACATTTAATCTTTACTTTGCTGCTACGAAGTAGCTAGCAATCTATATGAAACTCAGATAGAACATTAATGTCAATTATTATCACTTCATTCCATGGTCTTGAAATTTAACATACTTAAAATACATTGTCTGTAATGTTTTGTAATTACACTGCTAAATAATCTGATTTGCTAATGTCTTCTTGTCACTGATTTTTCATGACAGAAGTTCTTTACTTGATCAGCATTCATACTGGAACATTGCCTGCAGCAGGGACTGATGCAGATGTATTTATCACAGTATTTGGAGAGCAGGGAGATTCCTGTAAAAGGAGAGTAAGATGCTCAAATTTTGAAAGAGGACAGGTTAGTACAGAATTGTTTTCTATAAATGTTTGCTAAATGTGTTTAATCTTATTACTTTCTTCCAATACCATATTTCTTTTCAATTATTGAATATAAACACTGATAGTAATACTGTGGTAATCTGTGGAAAAGGTGTGTTGCTTGTCAGGCAGCTATATTGGGATTATGGTTTAGGAAGAGTTCAAGTACCAATAAATCTAAAACTCACAAACCATCAGTAACTGTTCTTAGAAACTGCAATTGGAGACAATGTAACATAAAAATCTGTGTCTTAATATTCAGTTGTTTGTGAAAACAGCATAGAAGCATCAGGGCTCCTTCTAAAACCTGTATTTTAAAATATATAGTTGAAAAAGAGATCCATTTATACATAGAACTACAAACAAATAAAGCTGCCTGTAAGTGTACTGTGATTGCTCAAGATAAATCTTAGGGGACATTTACTGATCAGTCTTTGCTGATTATCATATTAATTATTATATCTACACAACATGTCCACATATGCCCTAGACTTAGCCTCGATATGACTAGACAGGATTTATAGATAGCTTTTAATTGATTAATTATTCTGTACAAGAAAGCAGGATCTTCTGTAATTACTTCGTACCATTTCTTAAGATCTCTTATGGCCAGATAGCAAACTGTTGTGATGAGCATCAACAATCTCTTGTGGTAGTATGGGTTGTTCTTAGTCTACAACCTGTGTAAAATTTCCACATGCTAGTTTCATCTGATTTCCCTTCTTTTACTGGAAGACACAACAAATGTGGGGTTTGTCTTTGTCAACTTCTCTTTACCATTCTTGCTTTTATAGACCTCTACTCTCTGGCCACTTGTTTTGTCCATGGGTTGTTCATTGTTTCTTGTGTGGAAGAATGTCTTTAATCATCCTATTTATATTTTCCTACAACTTTCTCTGACTCTTCAGTGCTACATTCACAACCTGTTTAAAAATTTGCCATCACCTTCTCTGCTTCTCTTTTTCCTTTACTGGGGCTCTGTTAGTTAAGCTCTAGGTACTATAATCAGGTGACTGTTGCCCTAAATGGTCTGTGTGATAAAATCTATAAAAACCTCACAGGCAGGATGTCTACATTCATTTCTAATCTCAGTCACTGGTTTACCTGATGATCTGAATGTATCATTTTACTTTCCTCATATTCTGCTGTAAAAATTTAGATAACCAATAGTTTAGGCAAGAATGAAAGTAGGTGAGCATATATTTTTTCAATGAAGTTTATAATCCTTTTCATTTACTACTGAGGAAAACTAAAACATCCTTTGAAAATGTGCTTGATCTCTCCTTTTCATAGCAAAAAATCTTGTACTAGATACATGAAAATATTTAGTGTCCTGGTACCTAGTGAAATTGCTATGTATTAGGTGATATTTAATAACATGGCAACAGAATTCTCACTCAACGTATTTAAGCATATTTTTCTTTCCTTTTCATAGTCCAAACTGTGTTATTAAAATATAGGAGAAGGCTTGTGATGTTGATTACCTGGATGATATTATTAAAAATACAAGTTAATTCTTGGCATTTTTGAGGTCAAGTGTTTATAGGCAATTAGAAGAGTTAATAAAAGACATAACGGTACATAGCCTGTGACTTGGAAAAGAGATCCAAAACTGAATAATTTACATGGCAGTTTCAAGCTGAATGTTAAGGCAAAGTCACTGATACAGCTGTTAGTGTTAAAGAAATCAGAGCCACTGTATTGAGCAGCAGAGTGCTGAGTCTCTTCCCAAGCAGATCTTTTGTTTATTGGGAATGTGTTTAGCAGTAAGATGGTGAAACGTTCTGATGATACTAAGTTATTTAAGGAAATGAATATGAAAGCTAGTGGCAGAGATTGCAGAAGGACCTCTTGCAGAGTGACTGAGCATTAAGATGGCAGATGAAATTCACTGTAGTTAAATGAAAAACAATGGCTATGAGAGGGAAGCTCCCTTAAATTTGCATGCCAAATGGTGGGCTCTGAAATAGGAAAGTGACCTTAGCGTCTGTATGATCTGTAATGATATCAGCCCACTGTTCAGAAGAGGCAAAACAGAAGGAAAACAGAACAGATCAAAAGTTTAGGAATTTTTAGAAAGAAGAAAAAAACCCACCAGCCACCTCAAAATAGAAAATACAGCCATACCCTCAGGTAATTTCTGTGGTACAGTTGCAAAATAGATGCTCTGTTTTGTTCTGATTCACTTGTCTTAAAAAGAATGACACTTGACAAGAAGAATGTCAAGTGACATGAAATATCTTCTATACAAGGAACAACTAAACAAACCAGTACTCTCTGGCCTGGAAAAGGGACAATGAGAGGAAGAGAGAGAGAGAGAAGAAATATTAATTAGCATAGATCGGTAATTCCAGTTTCTCATAAAATACAAGGGCTCGAGAGCACTAAATGAAACCTGCAGGTGGCAGAATCAAAACAAAAGGAGTTTGTTTTCTACATAGTGCATAATTAATACATTTTACTTTCTGGCAAAAGATGTGTGGACAGTAAAATGCATGTTGATGCAAAAAGCCATTGCATCATGGAAGATGACTAACTTTCCACTGAGGGCTGTTAAGTGCAAAGACACAACCTCTCTCTCAGGAAATCTGAATGACAAATTGCTAAAGCCTGAGAGGCTTTATAATCAAGAAACATCTCTATAGATTTACCCTGTTTTTCAACTCTTCCCTAGAAATCTGTTATTAGTAGATATTGGCAATGGTATACTGGACTAGATGCATCTACAGTCTGACGTACTGATACCAGTCTTACATTCTATTTACATAGAAGTAGATTAATAAAAAAGTTGGAATAATATTTTAGTGAGAGTGTCTAAGAATAGAAGGTGAAAGGAAAGGATGTAAAGGGTGACCTGTCTTAAGAAACAAGATTGTGTCAGCAATATCTCTGGAAAGTATGGAATGAGTAGAAAAAGGAAACAAAGTTAAAGAAACTTGAGATATGAAAAAAGGGATCTCTCTTGACTGATAAAGGACTGGAATATAAGAAAAAGCTAGTAAAACAGAAATTGCAATGAAGTGTAAGGAAAGAGAGTAAAGTTGATTTAATTACTGCAGAAAGTAAGCCTGGTTTATATTTATTTAAGTAATTCTATGTCTAGCTTTTTCACCAGTTCAATGGGTTAAATAAATTGAGATTGTAAATTTGCCTGGCTAACACTTTCTCTAAAGCAAGAAAATTTAAACAAAATCCTTTTGGCTTTCACATTAATTACACTTCCAGTAGTGTGTTTAACACAATTCCAAATGTCTTTATACTGAGGGTAAGAAAAAAAATAATGTAATGACATCAACCAAAAGTACATTCTTGCTAACACTGAGGGAGTAGGCATTTTAATGTATTATTATAAGAATTCATTGTTAACAATGGGTGATTATGACCACTGTTGTCTAATGACTGTTAATTATTATCACAAAGAATGAGACTAATGATAGGTCCCTTTTCAGACAGAGTTAGCTGTGAAGGAACATGAATATTAGCAATACACACTATTTCCTCTAAGTCAAGGGTCATGTAGACTGACAAGAAAATTATATGTGGCTTGGAACTACAAAGAATAAAATTAAAAAGCAATGAGTGCTCCCAAAAAGTTATTTGCAAGATGTTCCTCAAAGCTAGATCTTATTTTGGGCTACATATGTGTTACACGAAGAGGTATAACTTGCCATGGTAACTGTTTGGGGAGATCATGGATATAACAAGATAAGAATGCTGGAAATCCTAAGGCTGTGATAGGAATAATAACTCTGATGTTTTCTTTTTCTGAGCACATTGTGAAGAATAGTCCAGCACAGACAGGAGAATGGACCAGATGACATAATTCTTTCTAAAAACCATCTCTTCCTTTGTTGCTTTCTGGTCCTCAAGCTTTTTCTGCCTGGTGGCAAATTGGTTGGCAACAAATAAAAATTATAGCATCTGTTTCTGCTATCCATCTGGGTTTTTTTTAATGTCACCCACACACATACCCATGTATCTACCCACCCACTCATATTATCTCTTGCACGGAACACATTCATTCTCTCACTCACATAATTTATTCATCTCAACATGCACTTGTGCAGTTGCCATTTAGCTTTTGTTTACTGGTAGCCGTAGCAATATTTAAACAGATGTCTATTTACATCCAAAGAGCACATCAATTTTTGCCTGTATGCGTGCACAGCCTTAGTTATAGTTTCTAATGTCGGTATCTTCCTTTGTTTGCATAGTCATCAACAGCATCAGTATTTCTGTTCAGAGTAGAACAATATGACATTTCCCATTTGAAAAATAAGATGTCTTAGAATATAAAATACTTTGAAATACTTTCAAAATAAAATGCCTTATTTAAAGCAAAGTTCAATTTACAAGGCCTATTCTGATATTTGAAGCACTCCCTTTGTTTCAGTTATGGGTGATTGGTTGAGCTTAAATTTTCATGAGACTTCTAAGTAAATTAATTATAGGGGGTTTTTTTTCTACACAAAATAGTGGAATGTTTTTCATAATAAAGCCTGGGACCATGAACAAGTTAAAATGTACATATTCAAGGATCCACATATTTTCTGAAGAAGATCTCTAAATATGAATGTCAGCCTATAAGATCTTTCTTTACTATTAGAAAGAAAAATATACTTAAGCATTGAAGGGGATCTGTCCTTCCAAACATAATCTTTAAATCAGACAATAACATATATCGTTTAACAAGTTTGTTATTCACTTTGCCTTTACCTTCTCAGGTTTGTATATTTGAAATGAGATCAATAGACCTTGGACAGTTAAGAGAAGTGCTTGTTGAGCACCATAACGTGGGTTATGGAGCTGGATGGTACCTGGATCAAATCATCATCTGTGAATCAGACAAGATTGATGGCCAATATGCATTTCTTTGCCACCAGTGGTTAGATAGTGGAGTTGGTGATGCACAGATGGGACGAATGCTGAAACTTCTTGGAAAAGTCAGAAATAGAACGCTGACAGGAAAGATTTATGGTAAGGTCCAAAACCATTAAAGTTCCTTCCAGGTGTTGTAATTGTAATTCATATTTTAAGACTAAAACCAAAATATAGAAATAATATAGCTTAAATGTGTTTCATGTCTCACACAAATTGTCTCTCCACTTTCCAGAACTAGTAAATACAATTATAAAGTTCAAGGAAGAAGGACTAAAGCCGAAGTGAGATATTAAATAACAGAGGCAACAAAGAAACTATATTTTCAGTTGAGGCTAGAAAAAAGCTGAGGCAGAAAGAGATAGGTTGTTCCATATGGCACTCAATGCAGAGCAGAAGGCTCCTGCAACAGTGATGAAATCACAAGAAGAGATATAAAAACCGTTTTAGCAGAATGAGATTTTCCCTTATGTTCATATATTTGCAGAAAGCATTTGCTTTTATTTGCACTTTTCTTTTTTACTTACATCAGTGGCACAAGTTCTTGCAAACATCCAGTTGACCTAAGCCCAATATTCTATTCAAATTCTTTAACTAAGAACAGATCATAATTCAGAAACAACTCACACATTGAAAACATATGAAGTCTTCTGTTCTTTGGCAAGGTACTGGATTTCTTAGCTCTCACATATCATTTCTGAAGACGTGTAAAACGTAGATTTGGGTCCATTTATGAAATCTGAATCAGAACTGGTAGACCAAACTATGTGAAGTTTAACTAATCTGAAGGTGTGAATTTGCATTCTATATCAGCAGTTTTGTAAGCTGATCTTTATTAATTTTTTTGCTCATGGATATTTCATTTCGTGCTCAAAGACTTTTATATTATTCATAGTTGCAGACACTCTTAGTAGTGTGTATCCTCTTATTTAGCTACTTGTACTTGGTCCACTAGTGAGTATCTTATATCACCTAAGAAAATAGAAAAATAATGTTGCTGAGACAACAGAATGAAGAATACCATGGAAATACAACCATAGGATGAATAGCTAGAGTAGTGGCAATTTCAGAAGAAGGTGTAGCTGTATTGTACCATTACAAGTATTCCAAGTCTCTAAACAGATTCCATAGGTGCCCTACATAATCCACAGAGCAAGGCAGGCATGTCCTGAGGGTAATTCAGAGCAGAAGCCCATGGTTTGTGAAAGTGTGTTGCATCTTTCTTCATTGATAATATAAAAGGTGACAGAAATCTTGCATCCTTGTTTATGCGCCTTAATTAGTTTCAGAATATGGCTATGTAAAAACATTTTCCTTCCTCTGTTTCCCCTACACACATAGTCCTCAAAAATCTGAGTGCAGACTTTCTAATATTTTCTAGCCTATGATTATTAACACTCAGCTCTGTATCTATTGAAAATCAATTTTGTTCTGGGTGTGTAATAACTTTAGAAAGAATATCACAAGTAAGCAGTGAGTGAGGAAAGGAGAAATAAGAAATGGATCATTGAATCGTAGAATGGTAGGGATTGGAAGGGACCTTTAGAGATCATCTAGTCCAACCCCCCTGCAGAAGCAGGGTCACCTAGATCAGGTCACATAGGAACATGTCCAGGTGGGTCTTGAAGACCTCCAAGGAAGGAGACTCCACAACCCCTCTGGGCAGCCTGTGCCACTGCTCCATCACCCGCACAGTAAAATAGTTTCTTCTTATATTTAAGTGGAACTTTTTCTACCTCAGAGATCAGAAGATATGTAGATACAATGGGATTTATTAAATGTCAGACTGAGTCAGATTTTATAAAATAATTAAAACAAATAATAAAGGTTCTTCAGCCATTTACTTATAAAAAGATTCTGGAAAGATTTGTAATCTGTATAGGGACAATAGAATGCAGACTCAAGGTGATGTAGGTGAAATCCTTAAAGAAATAGAACACTAATAGAATAGCAATAGAACATTAAAGAATCATAATGTTGGCAAAGGAAGCAAAACCAAATTTAATAATGGGAATGATGTTATTGGAAATCACCAAATTTGAAATGCAAATAGAATTTTATGTTTCTTATAGTCAAACATTGACAACCAAGAAGTTGTTAGGCCAGAATATTGAAGGAATTGTTAAATGAAGTGGCAGATCTAGTAGCACAAATTTCAAATAATTTTATGAAGATAAAAGACACAATTTGTAAAGAGCAGAGGTAATACCTCCATATTAAATGTAGGTAACTACAGACCTAGTAGTCACACGCAAACCTCCACAATGCACTTTGAAAAAAAGAAGAGTTAAGGTAATAGAGGTGAATAGGAAACGAGAAGGAATGCATCATGGCTTTACCAAAGACAGGCTGTAAAACAAAGTTGATACTCTCTAGAAATATTTTCAGTATCTAATCTGTCTAAATTTTAGTACAGAATTTTATTTGTTTTATGTGAAGTTATTAGGTAAAAAGAGGAGAGTGATAGTAAAAAGAAGACTTGTAAAGAACTGAAGAAGAGAAAATGACTAAACTGATGAAATCTATTGCTACTAGAAAGCTGAGAGTAATATCTGGAGGTGAAGAGATTGTGTGATAAACTTTGAGAACTGGAGAGAAGCCATGGAACTGAATTTTGTAGTACAAAGCTTGAATACTATTAGCTGTAAACCCAACTAAATATTTGAGCTAGTTATTCTAGTATATGTTCCTAACTTCTGTCAATCTTTTGGGAAGAAATTAGGAATTAAGTAGTAGCTAAGAATCTAAAAACTGTATTGGATCTATATAGTCATTTCTTGAACAAGAGTTTCTCATCAGAATACGACTGAGAGAACACTTGGGTTTGTTATATGACTGCAGGATAATTTTAGAGACAGTAATGTGACATAGCCGTGAGTAAAGTGACTGTGATGCCACAATGTATGTAAGCATTATCAGTGGAAACTGAAAAGAATTAATGCTACTACAGAGAAGCAATGATATTTCACTGGGAATATTGTGTGAAATTGTGGTCACCTCTGCCCAGAAAGACTGGTTCAAGCTGTTATAGCTGTAAAGACATAATAACTGGAAATATAGCAAGTCTTTGTTCTGAAAAGGTACTTAAAAAACCTGATATATTCAGACGTGCAAATTAAATATTCATAATGGATAGACTTGTGATATATCAAACTGATGGTGGCTTACACGTCAAGGCAGGAAAAGAGTTATTTAAGATTACAAAGTTGTCATAAAAATCAATGGATTTCAGCAGTTCGTTAATGTCATTCTGAGAAAATTAAAAGATTTCTGAGAAAGAACAAATTAATTTTTAACATAGCTCTCTTTTAACCAAAGAGAAGGAAAGAAGCTTAATGTAGCTGCTCTTAAATGGGATCTTGACAAATTTATCAGATTATACAATATAGTTAACGTGTAACAGCAGCATATGGTACTGTATGATCCAATAGAGACAGTCCTTCCATTCAGTCTTCCTAGGCAGCTATATATTGATAGTTTAAAGGCTTAATATTTCAGTACTAAAGTGCTAAAAAATCTTGGATTATGTCACAGAGTATATGATAAATTTCCATGTGACTTCTTTTTTTCATTGGTATCACTGGTTTCATTTACATTTAATGTTCATAGACTTTAAAATATTAGCTATTTATTATTATCCATAAAGTCATAATATCTGAAGTTATTTTAGATAACTTATTAAAGATAGTGAGTACTAACTTTTTACCTTCGCCAAGTCCTGAATTTATGGCACAGATCCTCACCTGATCTAAAAAAGCTTTATTCACATTAGTTTATATGAGATAAAGATTTTGTCATTGTGGTTAGGAAGCTGAATTTTACAGGGATATGGACATAAACTCGGAAAATCAGTATTTCTATTACTTAAAATACCTTATTTAAAAAAAAAAAGCTACTTGAGATTATTAAATCCAATATTTTTCCTCACTTTGTATAAACAGAGATAAGTTACCTTAATAAAAATAAGGTCATGCTTAATTCTTACCAGCCAAGGTGACCAAAGCCTCTCTGTAGGAGCAATGATTTTTTTAAATGGAAAACGTAGTTTCGATAGCCCCGAATTTTCCATGTATTCTATGGAACACATTAAATTATTCTAGTATCTAAGTGAATTAAAAATGTTAAAACTAGCTAAATAAGTGGTATTTTTTTGATGGATACAAGTTCCCAATCCTGAAACTGTGTTGTTGATTGAAGGTATAACTAAACATCTCTTCAACATAGGGTTACAGAAGTTAGTCAAGAACCTGTCTGGCAGATGCCCACCAAATTGTTCTGTCACTCCCCCTCCTAAACTAGTCAGGGGAGAGTGGAATCTAATGAGAGGTTTTTGAGCTGAGATAAGGATATTAGGAAGAACTTTTTCACCGGGAGAATTATTAAGCATTGGAACGGGCTTCCCAGGGAGGTGGTGGAGTTACCATCCCTAGAAATATTCAAACAACACATAGATGAGGTGCCGAGGTATATGGTTTAGTTTAATGATGGGCTTGGCACTGTGAGGTCAGTGGTTGGACTTGATGATCTTAAAGGTCTTTTCCAACTGTAACGATTCCATGATTCTATGGCTACTCAGCAATGAGCGTCATGAAAAAAAGACTCAACTTGGGGAGAAATGGTTTGATTTGTTAAGGAACAATAAGAATAGACCAGGGAAGATGAGAAATAAAACCAAATCTTAAAACATTTCCCCTGCTCCTCTTCTTGCCAGCAAATTCTCTCCTCTCCCCACCAGTGGTGCAGGGGATGGGGAGTTATGGTCAGTTCATTACAGTTCATTACAGATGGACTTTGCCACTGCTTCTTCTCAGGGGGAGGCCTCCTCACACTTCCCACTGCCACAGTGTGGGGTCTGTCCCACAGGAGATAGTAGTCCATGAACTTCTCCAACGTGGGTCCTTCCCATGGGCTACAGTTCTTCACAAACTGTTCTGACACAGGCCTTTCTCATGGGGGCAGCTCTTCACATCTTGCCTTATGGTGAAAATAGTCCTTCAGGAACAGGCTGCTCCTGCATGAGTCCCTCATAGGCTCACAAGTCCTGACAGTAAACCTGCTCTGGCATGGGCTCCTTTCCCCACAGGCTCCCATGTCCTGCCAGGAACTTGTTCCAGTGTGAGCTCCCCATGGAGTCACAGCCCCCTTCAGACATCCACCCGCTCTGGTGTGGGTTCCTCCATGGGGTGTTAGTGGATCTCTGCTCCCCAGTGGCCTCCATGGACTGCAGAGGCACAGCTGCCTCACCATGGGCTGCACCAGGACTGCAGAGGCACAGCTGCCTCACCATGGGCTGCACCACAGATCACAGGGAAGACTTTCTTTCAGGGCCTGAGCACTTCCTCCCCCTCCATCTCCACTGACCTTGGTGTCTGCAGAGATATTCTCATATTCTCACTCATTTAGCATCTGTACAGCAACTTCTTCACACTTCTCAAATATTCACAGAGGTGTTACCTCAATCACTAATTGGCCAGGCCTTGGTCAGCTTTGGGTCTTAGAATTGACTAGCACTGGCCCTGTCCGCTACAGGGGAAGCTTCTAGTAGCTTTTTTTAAAGAAGCCACCCCTGTAGCTGTCTGCTACCAAAACCTGGCCCCTGCTACAAGACCTTATGAGCCTTCAGGTGACTGGCAATTCCTCTAAACTCTTGGAGCAGACTAAGTGCTCCAAACCTGATTTTTAGTTTCAGCCCAAGCTAGTTTTATTTTCCAGTATAAATTTTGCATTTAAAAAAAGACATAAAACTGATGGTTTTGAGCATTTTCTGGTTCACTAAAGTAGGCAAATGTGTGCTGTTATGTAGGACTATTTTTAATTTCTCAGGAAATATCACTTCTTCACAGAAGAAATGGATAAAGTTTTGTTCTTTGTGGATATAATTGTAGTGATCTGTGAATAAAATACCACATTTCAAGCTCTGAATGAGTTTGTTACATCAGCATCTTGTTATAGAATACATATAGCCAATTTTATCATGATAGTCTAAGTAGCACCTCAAAATGAACTCCTCTGACCAAAGTCAAACCTAATAACCGATTCTATCTAGTAGAAAAAATGTTGCTTTACAGTAGTGATTAATAAGAAAAAAAATTATCAGAGGAAGCCTTTATGAAGGGAAAAAATCAACAGATTGGCGTGGCTCTTCATAAGACTCTAATACAGAACTGTCAGTCATATCTGCATAGTGCTATTGGACTGGACCCTCTCTAAAGGGTCAGCTATCACTATAGAAGGACTGATGTCCACTTCTCACTAAATCAATGCTAACAAGTGAAACTGTTATGTGCCAATATTTTAGCTCAGTGCAAAGATGGAAATGGGTTATTTGTCACTCACTAACTCAGTCTGCTGTATTATTTTGGATATTCAGCAAACCAAATAATTTTCTTCTACTGTTTTGTTTCATCAGGGACTTGGGATGTCCTTGTCACAACTAGTGATATTTCTTCTAGCTGCGTGAATCCTAAAATGTCTCTGACTGTATGTGGTGAAAAGGGTACCTGTACTTCAGTCATATTCCCCAAAGGATCCCTTAAAAAATCCCAGGTTTATGAGACTTCAATAGAACTAAATAAGAAATTCAGTACTATATTCAAAGTTCGCCTAGAAATTGAAGAAGCTGCAGAAGGAGAGACTTGGCATTGCTGTGAGGTAAAAAATAAAACCTAAATTACTTATTGTGTACTTATTTGTTTCACAATTACTTATATGTTTCCCCATATTCTGTGGTTATTGCTTCCAGTTTCCAGTTCTGTCTGAAATTATATAGTTTTTAATTTACAAAAGTAAAGCATCTGGTAGCAACACCCGTAGCACGATAACTTCAGAGATTGCTCAAAATACTTACTAGGAAAGTATAACAAAATCTTGCAAACTTAGGTGTATTTCTGGGGGGCATATATACAGATTTGCCATCATCTATAGCTTATTCAATGTTGTCTTTTCAGAACTGTACCCACTGGCATACATTGCAGTATTTACGTAACTCCAAATTGACTGTTACATGTTGTAGGCCCAGTGATCCAAGGCAAATAATTAAGCCAGACACTAGAAATGCCTTTTGATGAAAATATCTGCCTTTTAACTTGGCATGTGCAAAAGAGAAGTGAATAGCCAAAGTGACAATATTTCTTCAGATGCCCAAGATGCTGAAGCTAAAATCTGACATCGCACTGAAATTGCTGTGGCACTTCACTGTACAGAAAATATCTTTATCCTCTTATACTAGCAAAATAAAAATAAGTCAAAGAATCATCTTATTTCAAATTGCAGACATGCTTTTGACCATTAATATTTGTATTTTGTTTTTATTAAAAACTGGAGTAAAAAAATAATTTTCCAGTTTGATACATGGTATTAATGATTTTAACTCCCTGGCATTTAAATGGCAGGCAGGTGGTTAATTTTGTCTTCATAGACAGATGAAATAGTTATCTAACAGATCTACTGACAAAATTGAATATTGTAGGAGAAAGTGGATTACAGTATAAAATTCAGAACAGAAACTTGGCAGTTGGAAAGTGACATCTATTAGCCTGTTTTATTTCATTATATCAGAACAATGAGTCAAAGCTGATTTAGAAAAAAATCAACATCACTTATATAAGTAAGGAAAGATGCACACGTACATTAGGTAGGTTTAGAAAGAGAAAGCTCCTTTTCTTGTAAAATTATTGGCATTTTAGGAAGCTATTTCCTCTGTTCTTCCATAGATTCCATAGCAGGGGTCCCTGAATCCATGTATGAAATAACTAGGTTGATATAAGGGGTTGTGGATAAAATCTGTTATTAAAGACAGGTTAGCAGTCTATTTACACTGCTGGTTAGAATCAGGCTGGTAATTTCTGCACTATTTTATTTTTATGTGATTGCACCTCATAGAGAGTCTGAATTTTCCCCCTTCAGTCACGAGAAAATACAGGTGCAGTTGGTTGAATTTCATAATTAGATTCAGAATTAATTTTTATAACCATAACGCAAAATAATTACCTTGATAGTTTTGAGGAAATTTAAATCATTATAAAATAATGTCCAGAACAAAATTAATTAAGATATGCTTTGTTTCTGAAGCATGTAATAGCTAATGTCTTTATTCTTGCTTCTTTCCCTTCTTGAAGAAATAAAGCATGATAAAAGAAATCTAATTTTCAAGAAACTGTTCAGGAACGTAGATGTTAGGATGAGAAAGAAGTTGTATTGACATTACACTGTATTTTGAAAAATCTTTTCAATGTGTCTGTCATAATGAAAAATAATAAGAGTCTTTTGAAGACAAGATAATGATACCATCTCCTAGTGACAATTGCTAACCTAAGATGGTTGAGTTTACTAGGTTAAGGGTTTGGCTATTTTAGTGAGTTATATCATGAAGAAATGCATGAATGAATTCCCTCTGCCCTTTGCAAAGCAGGATTATTTCCTGGAATGTATTTTCAAAGAAGTTGTCTGATCTAGTTTTAAATAATTTAGAAAATTGTACTTTATCTCTTAGTGTAGCTGTTAGTACCATAGCGTAAGGCAACCATATTATTAAAATATGTTTTCTTATAGTAAGACTTAAGCTGCTTAGCTCAGAATCACAGTTTCCCTACTTTATATGCAGAATTTCACAGAGATTCAAAATATTTAGTAATATGCCAACCCTACCATTCTACGATTCTATGCTTTATATGTTTGTATAATACATATGTACAGACATATATATGCCATAAAACACTTTTAATTTCTGATTTTAATTTTTTCCCAAAAACAATTTTCTTTCTTCTGTTACTTAGAATGAGAAAACATTCTGCACTGAAAAATATTGTGGCATATTGACATTTCTTAGAAACTAAAATGAGCTTATCAACACTTCTTTTCCTTCCCTATGCTGGATGAACATGAACATTCCTTTATGCAACCTTTTTGAACCATTAAAAATATTTTTCGCTTACTATAGTGTCTACAGTAATAATATTGACAACATTTTAATTATTTTTAATTACAAAATATATCTATTCCTTCTCTTTTAACAGGCTGCTCACAAAAACATTTTAGAAAAAAGTTATCTCCTTTTTTTAATATTGAGATGATGTGTCATAGCTGTTTAATAGTATATCTTTTGCTATAGTTTCCATTAGAGCACAACTGATGCTGAAAATATTTCTTTTTGCTCTTTACTAAGGTAAAGCTTCAACACAGAGAAAGTAAAAATGTTCTAGAATTTCCATTTTGTCGCAACTTTGCAGATGAAGAAGGAAGAAGAGTGGCTGAGCTTCCAGTTCTCACAGCTGGCTCTGCTTTTCCAGCAGGTTCGTCACAAATCAGAAACACTTTAAAATATGTGGTCAGTGATGATGGCTAATTTTCAGAGCAGTCCAGAGGATTTAGCAGATACTTCTGTTTAATTTTAGCTAATAAAGCATGGCTAGATCCAATCTACTCCAGTGTTTAAAAAAAATAAATGTCAGACCCTGTAACTGAGCATTGTGCATTCAAATCTGATTGGTATTAATTTGGGACAGATAAAGGAGCAAGCACACAGCATTGGAAATACTGTTTAAAGTTCTGAACAGTACTCAGAGTTCACCTTTCACTCAATAATATGATTTGGTTCTCTCCCAGAGGAAATAAGGGAAATCCAGAGGAAATAACTCTTGTACTGTAATTTCAGATAAGAAGGAGACTCGTGTCTCACTCAGAGCAGAAACTCATCTGTTTCTCTTTCTAGAATTTCAGGCATTCTTCTTCTGTGACCTAGCAGTTATATGTCATCAGACTCCACCATGCGACTTGTGCCTTGATCACCTTCAGATTGGATTTTTTTTTAGTTTGCTCTGTGTTTCTGAGAAGGTTTTATAACCAAAGCAAGTGAAAAATGGAAGAGCTCTTGTCCTAAATATCTCAGTCTCCTCCACACATTTCACAGGAGTTAAGGATTTAGGTTGATAGCCCAAATAATATGTGTATTCCTTGTCTTTTCTGCTGTGCTTTCAAAGCTAGTCTCAAAAAAAATGCAGTTGGGCAGGATCTCCTTGAATTTGAATTTGAGAAGTGTACTGCTGGGGTATACTCTGGGAAGATCCTTTGCCTTTTAGGGTTTTTTGTTTTTTTTTTTTTTCCTGCTTTACAAATGCTGCTTCTCTTTCTAGGGAGCAATTAACATGAGAACGGATACTGGTTTTTTTTAAAAATTCTCTAATTATTTTATTATATTTTTCAATTGAATTATTTGGGGATGTGGCTTCCTTCCTATTTTGGGCATCAATTATCTGAGAGATACTCAGTTGAAGAGTTGTAAGCTGACATGTTAGAAAACATGCAATGTTTATGGAAATCCTCTGCTGAGTCCAATAGCTGCAACCAATACAGTGTAGAGCAGCCAGCCACTGTCTGGACCAATAGAAACACAAAAGTTGCCATCTTTCTGACAGCTCATTTTAACTCTGTGAGACTCAGCAGAAGTGTGATTTTTGAGTAATTTAGTGTCATCCATCTCATAGGAATGTTGCATGCAAATATGTGGTAGAGTATTGTTTATATGTTTTTACATCAATTTGTAATGTGCTTATTTTTTTTTCATTTTCTCTTCCGCCTCTGTTTCAGGCTTGCTCACTCACAAACTGTTTAGCTTAATATTCCTTATAATAGCGGTTCTTAAATTTGACTTACAATGCTTCTATGTGGGTTTCTAAACATAATTGTATAGTTTGGCCTTTTGATCACTTTGGACAGTACCAAAAAAGAAAATATAATAACAGTAATTTTAAAATAACATATATTTTAACTGATTAAGCTTTGGTAAACCTTTGATCTCTTCCCAACAGTGAAAAGCTATGTTCTCTATATCACTACGGGAACAGCCCCTGGGTCAGGAACAGATGCAGATGTGTATGTCATGCTTCAAGGCCTTTTGGGAGATACTGGCAGAAGAAAGTTAATCAGAAAAGGAGATGATAATTTCACTAAAGGAAAGGTATACTTTTAATTTCTGCATGATATTTCACATTTTTAGAAGTCAGTCCGATTCTTGTGGACTTACCGGGAGTAGAATAGTTTATGAAGTCCAGTTTGTAATGCTCTGGGACTGTAAGTGCCTGTCTATATTAATATCTCTATCCACCTTATGCAGAAAATACTGATGCTTATATAGCTGATGTTAATAATACTCACAAGTGATAAAGTGGCTGTATTAAGTGCTTTTAGGTTTCATTTTGCAAATATTGAAGGTCTTATGTAACATGTCAGTGGTTTTCCTGAATGTTTGTTTCACAATACAGCTAGAAAGAGACTCAACTACTTTTAATACCTCCTTTCCTTGATTTTGCCTTTCCACAGCCCATCTACCTCTCAGTCCGACTTGATCTTTCTCCAGCCAGCTGCTACCCTCCATATTTTCCTTAGGTCTACAAAGAGTCATTCACTCACTGTGCCGGGATGTGCCTCACAGCTCATAGAGGTAGACCTAAGACTATCAAAACTGCCAGAGAATCATTTGCCCACGGCACTGTCAATATAAATAGAAAATAGAGGGAATTTATTAACTGAATGTGCTGCAGGAACTTGGGCAAATTTACAGAAAAATTGAGATTTTTTGACATAAAACATTGTCCCTATTTGGAAACTCCGTAAAGGGAGTGAAATTTTCAGCTAAAGAGTTTACTAAATTTTTAAAACATAAACTGTTTGTAATTTTTTATGGATCTTTGTCTGAAAATAAACGCGAGGATTAAAACAATTTACTAAATATTCTGAGATAAATTTCTGCTAAAGAAAATTTGAGTTTAAATAATTAAAATTTAGAAAAACAAACACTAGTGGCTCACAATCAGAAATGCTGACCATTTTTTACATTAGACAGTGTTACTTGTCTTTCTTATAGTGTGTGCACTCTTCTACCATTCTACAACCACAGTGACTATCACAATTATGGTATTCTAACCTGTTCCTCTTTTGGAAAGACCAAGCAGTAAATCATTTCCTTCTTCCCAGGTTGGCTGCCAAACAGTTTCTCTAAGGAAACAAGTTTGCAGATCATCTTTGATTGATAACTAAAGCAGAAGCTCAGCTCCTAATTACTCCCAGCCTCAATAATTCAGTGGGAGGTGAAGATGGTCATTATTTTACTGGATTTTACCTACTTGAAATGCATGTTCATAAGAAAAGTGACAGTTCAAGTCTTTATTTTTAAGGGACTAAATACTTGTAGATTAGGGTACTATTTTTGATAAAGGCACATTTGCCTTCCCTAATGTTGACATTCAGACAATGGTTTATCAATAAGCTGATTTAATTGGATTTTAGAGCTGCAATCCTTTTGTCTTCATAGAGTAAAGTTAATGTGAATTTTACCGGATTTCTCCTTAAATCATAATTCCACAAGTGAGCAACCTGATTTCTAGACCGATAGTTTTTAATGAAGAGGCAATGAATATCCAGAAACATTGCCTAAAAGAACAGAAATTAACTACAAATTCAGAAAATGAAAGGTGTTTTTATAGTATTTGTATCTACTTCAGTGTACAGCACAAAATCCCATTTTACAAAGAGACAGAGCTGGCATACATCCATCTCTTCATTACTTATTTGACATTTTATAGGCGCAGTGTGTGAATGTAACACAGTATCTTTATATTTCTAAAAGTAGACACCGGCATAGGAATATTTTATGGCCCTAAAAAGAACTTGCTTGTAGATAAGTAACAGAGAAACACAGAAAAGTCTTGATTTGCTCCCCGTTTGGTGAAAATGAAGGTACTTGGTTAATTGACAAAGTGTAAATTGATTCTGCAAGAAAGACCTCTGCCTTTGCCATAACCCTTCATTCATGACAGGTTTTGGAAATTTCCCAGGATTTTCTTCCCTCTATAAGTAACCTCCAAAAAGACTCTCAAGTTTACAACATCTCTTTCTATACCAACCCAATCACATATTGTGCTGAGCACCCCTGCACTCAAAGAGTGGGAACTTGGTGGTTTGAAGAATTTTGGAGTATTTGCATTCTGAATCCTAACAGTCATTCTGACATTTTAAAATGTGCTTTTCCTTGCAATAATTTTTCCCCTGACTGTACAGTAACAGCTAGTGAACTGGAACAGTGTTTTGGTTAGAAATTATATCAAAATGTGGTGTTAGTCTCACAGAATGTCAGGGCTGCTACAAGCAGTTTAGCAGCAACAGTTTAGCAACGCAGAAATACGTAGAAATGTTTAAGTAGTCAGGAGAAATTGCAGTGGATTGGAAGTATGCTTCTTGCATTTAACAGGTCTTTTATTTACATGACCTGGGTTATGTGATAGTAAAAGACTGAATTAGATTCTTATATCTGAAAGGTTACTTTGTGGCATTCTAAAGTCCTCACATCTGTGAAACCATTAGAGAACTGGTAGATAAAGTAATATGCATGATATTACTAATTAATGAGTAAGCTCCCTGTAGCTCATCCAATGTCTGAGAGAGCACCACTGTCACAGAGGGAGCTGAGTTTCTGATGATCCGCTCAGACAAATGAGTGTTAGGACTAGTGCTGCAAGAACTGTATTCTTTCAAATTGCTATGACATTGATGCTCTGTTTGATGTACTCCTAGAAACTGTAAGGATAGATAAAGCAATCTCAACACACTTCTTCAAGCAGTTCAGCTTTCATGAAATCCTAATAGTATTTATTCATACTTTATGAGTCAGCTTAAGTCTGATAAATGTTACCCACTACAAACACTTTCTTGAACCAAGTATACCTAGCAGAGACATTCTGTAAAAAAAAAGGGCCTGATTTTGTGAAATCCTTACAGTATCTCCATATTGCTTCTGGCAACCAAGATTTTTCAGCAAATTAAATTCTTTGTATGGTCTTTGATAGACTTGCTGTATGCTCTGTCATATGGCTGTGAGTTATCCAGAAATTTCCTCTCTGAAAATGTGTCTTTTTTTCAGATCAGTTCCATCAAAGCCAATAAAACACACTGAATACGTTTTGATGGATACTTAATAGTTTAATTTCAGTATAATGAAAGTGGCCAGTATTTTAAGTACTTTGATTTACTGAATCAGTAAAATCTCTGTGATTTTTTTATTTAATTCTATTAGATCTTGAAAAGATATATCCTTTATCCTGCCCTAAATTTAGACATCAGCTGCTCAGGTTGGTACCATGGTAACTGCAGCACATACAAAAATTGTCAGTGAGAGGTGATTGTTGGTGATAAGTTTCAGTATTCACAGATTAAGCATTGGCAATGTTAAAAAAAAAAAAAAAAACAAAACTTCAGGAAAAATTCCACGTGTACCAGAATCACTAAGGGTTAGAATGTGGGATGGCGTGTTGTTGCCATTAGTAGCAAGGCAATATTTGTCTGTAGTGTCCACATCCCATCACATCTAGAATGCTACTGTTTTGTAATTGCAGATAAACCTTCTCTTATGGAAAACATATCTAGCCTAATAATTAAATAATTACAAAATGCTGATGATCCAAATGTATTAATCATAGTGGTAAGCTGTTGGCCAAGGTATAGGGGTATGGAAGTGAATAGTAAAATGGTCTGAGCATCATAGAATCATAGAATTGTTTAGGTTGGAAAAGACTTTTAAGATCATGGAGTCCAACAGTTAACCTAACACTGCCAAGCCCGCCACTGAAATATGTCCCTAAGCGTTACATGTCTTTTAAAAACCTCCTTTTAAAAACTAACCTAAGTTACATGTCTTTTAGAAACCTCCAGGGACAGCGACTCCACTACCTCCCTGTGCAGCCTGTTCCAATGCTTGACAACTCTTTTGGTGAAGAAATTATTTCTTAATATCAAATCTGTACCTCACCTGGCACAACTTGAAATGAGTGTGCCTTTTCCTCTCATCCTATGACTTGCTACTTGGGAGAAGTGACCAACATCTACCTCACTACAACATCCTTTCAGGTAGTTGCAGAAAGCCATAAAGTCTTCCCCTACCCTCTTCTTCTCCAGGCTAAAACCCAGCGCACTCAGCTGCTTCTCATAAGACTTGTTTTCCAGATCCTTTACCATCTTTGTTACCCTTCACTGGACACTTCCACATCTCAGTGTCTTTCTTATAGTGAGAGGCCCAAAACTGAACCCAATATTTGAGGTACGGCCTCACCAGTGCTCAATGCAGTGGGATGTTCATCCCCCTACTTCTGCTGGCCACAGAATTTCTAGTACAAGCCAGGGTGCTGCTGGCCTTCTTGACTTCTAGACACACTGCTGGCTCACATTCTGCTGGCTGTTAACCAGAACTTCCAGGTGCTTTTCCACCAGGCGTCTTTCCAGCCACTCTACCCCAAGCCTGCAGCATTGTATGGAGTTGTTGTGACCAAAGTGCAGGACCCAGCACTTGGTCTCATTGAATCTCATACCACTGGCCTCAGCCTATCAATCTGTCGGTCCTGAACCCCCAGCAAAACCTTCTGTCCCTCAAGTAGAGGAATGCTCCCACCCAGCTTTGTATTGTCTGCAAACTAACTGAAGGTGCACTTGATCCCCTTGTCCAGATCACACCATTGATGACCACCCACCAACTGGATTTAGCTTCATTTACCATTACCCTTTGAACTTGGCCGTCCAGTCAGTTTTTTATCCAGTGAAGAGCATGCCCATCCAAGCTATGAGCTGCCAGTTTCTACAGGAAAACACTATGAGAAACAGTGTCAAATGCTTTACTAAAGTCTAGAAGACAATGTCCACAGCCTTTCATAGAATCATAGAGTGGTAAGGGTTGGAAGGGACCTTTAGAGATCATCTAGTCCAATCCCCCTGCAGAAGCAGGTCAACCTAGATCAGGTCACACAGGAACATGTCCAGGTGGGTCTTGAAGACCTCCAAGGAAGGAGACATCTTCTTGATGCATCCCAGGATGCCACTGGCCTTCTTGCCCACAAGGGCACATTGCTAGCTCATGTTTAGCTTATTATCAATCAGGACTCCCAGATGTCTCTCTGAAGAGCTGCTCTTCAGCAGTTCAGCCCCCAGCCTGTTGTTCCTTCCCAGGTGTAGGACTCTGCACTTGTCCTTGTTGAACCTCATGAGGTTCCTCTCTGTCCAACTCTGAAGCTGGTTGAGATCCCGCTGAATGGCAGCACAACCTTCTGGGGAATCAGCCAGTCCTCCCAGTTTGGTGTCATCAGCGTACTTGCTGAGGGTACACTCTGTCCCCTCATCCAGGTTGTTGATGAAGATGTTGAACAAGACTGGCCCCAGAACCAATCCCTGTGGAACTCCACTGGCCACAGGCCTCCAACTCGATTCTGTTGGATGCCATTGATCACCACCCTCTGGGCTCTGTCATTCAGCCAGCTCTCGATCCACCTCACTGTCCACTCATTCAAGCCACACTGCTTGAGCTTTCTGATGAGGATGTTATGGGAGACAGTGTCAAAAGCCTTGCTGAAGTCAAGGTAGATGACATCCGCTCCTCTCCCCTCATCTAGCCAGCTGGTTATGCACTCATAGAAAGCTATCAGCTTGGTCAAAAAGGATTTTGCCTTGGTGAATCCATGCTGACTTCCCTTGATAATCATCTTTTCCTTCATGTGCTTAGTGATTACATTCAAGATGAATTGTTCCATCACTTTTCCAGGGATGAGGGTGAGGCTGACCAGCCTGTAGTTTCCTGGGTCGTCCTTCCTTCCCTCTTTGAAGACGGGCCTTTCATAAACTCTCCTATTTCTTCCTAACTTCCAGACAAGCTCTCTGTTCAGCCAAGATTATTTTCTTCCCTATCAGCTTGTGTTACAGCACATGGAAATGGCCTGTTCCTGTACCTTTAAGATTACAAAGTCCAGCCTTTCAGAACTGCCTCCCAGGGGACTCTGTCAAGCAGGCTCCTAAAGAGGCCAAAGTCTGCCCTCCACAAATTCAAAATGCAGCAGTTTTGCTGACTCTCCTTACTTCTCCAAGAATCGAAAATTACCATTTCATAATCACTATATCTGAGACAGCCTCCAACCAATCATATCACCCATGAGTATTTCTCTGTGAACAGGTTTAGCAGGGTACCTTCTCTTGTTGGCTTGCTCACCACCTGTGTCTGTTTTCACTCCTCTGTTGTATTTCTAGCAGACATTTGTCAATTTGAAGTCTCCCATGAGAACAAGGACTAGTGATTGTGAGACTTCTCTCAGCTGCTTATAGAATATTTGGTCTGCATCATCATCCTGGTTGGGTGGTCTGTAACAGACTCCTCTGTAGACCTTTTCCCCTGATTCTTACCCTTAAGCACACAACCTTGCCATTACCATCACCAAGCTGCAGACAATCAAAATGCTTCTGGGCTACCTCACTGTCTCTCCTTCCTTGCCTATCCCTTGTGAAGAGTTTATAGCTATCCATTGCAGCACTCCAGATGTGGCAAGTCATCCCACTATGTTTCTGTGACCACAACCATGCTATCCTTTCCTGCTGCACATTGATTCAAGATCCTTCTGTTTGTAGCCCATGATCCATTCGTGTGGATGCACTTCAGTTGGGCTACTAATTCCACCACATTTTTGACAGGGAGAAGCCCTAATTCCCATGTGACCATTCTCAGGCATCTCTCTGTTTTTTAGCTCATTAATAACCCTTGTGCCTTTGCTGCCACATGGATCTTCATCCCCTACCTGTGAGATGGTAGACAGAAGGACCTGGCTAGCACACCAAACATTATCATGTCTCCCCCAGGCTTATCTCTAGTGAACCTGGTTCTTTCTCCCATTTGAAACAGTTGTTGCCATCAGGGCTGGTGTCATGTAAAACAACCCATGATCAAACCCCCCCAGATTCTGGCACTGACATCAATCTTGCAGCCAGGTATTGATCTGCTGACTCTTCCCATTTCTTCCCTCATCATTCCCTGCAACTGGAAGGATGAAAGGGGACACTCAATTGTGTTCCTGATTTCTTAACCCATTGTCTCAAGGCCCTGAAGTCTCTCTTGACTTTCTTGGACTTTTTGTTGCAACTTCATTGCTACCTGCCTGAAAAATACATAATGGATAATAATCTTATGGCCATACCAAGTTCATGTCTTTGAGCTATGACCCAGGGAGACAGTAGACTTCCCTAAGAAGCAGGTTGGCCCTTCTGTTCCCTTCAGAAGGGAATCTCCTAAGACAACAACTCCTTTTCTTTGTGGAAGCAGTTTCAACAAAGGGCATAGGCTGGCATTACCTCAGCAACACCTCCAAGCTAGATGAACCATTGTCCTCATAATTGTCCAGTTCCACTTGCAGAGCTTCACACCTGTTATGCAGGGGCACCGAGGAAGGTGAAATAATCACAGTGGAGATGTGCTCACTTGTCACCATTGCCCCTGTATCCTTTAGGTCACTGTGTTCTACCATGTGGAGAGAACACAGGAAATCTTCCATATCACGTGTCCTGACCTGTTGGGTCTCTCTCTAGGAAGACAGGATGTGATTTCAGTGTCTCTGTCTCTCACACTCCCTGATACCTCCTCCCAGAGCCCTGTCACCAGCAAAGGAGTTCCTCTCCCTGGGCACATCTCCCACAGTGTGCTCACTGCTGCCCTCTGGTACTGATGTAAGAGCAAGGCAGACCCTGCAACCTGGTACCTGCTTGCCAGCATGTTCCACTGGAGCTCTGTCTGGGCAGCTCTGTCGGTTGTGGTGGGTGCAGAGCTTAGAGAGACCATGTTTTTCTGCTGGATGGATACCATTGTTCCCTGGTTGAGCTGGCAAGGCTTCAGCACCCTTCCTACAAGCCTTTCTGTGCAAAATGCTGCACCATGCCCTGGTCACTTGTATTTCCTAGGGGATTTTATACCTGGGGAGGGACTTGGCTGCTGTTTCTCCTGGCCCTTCCCAAGTCCTGTCAGACATTGTCAAGTGAGATATGGGTTTCTAGTGGGTCTTTTGGCTCCCTCTGATGTTTCCCTCTGTTTGGGAACTCACCTGTGCACCATGCTGGAGCCCTCCACTGTGGATCATGCTGGCAGTGGAGCTGCTTGTCTCAGTGCCTGAGTGCTAGTGTCAGTTACATTGCATTTATATCCATTGAGCAGAAGGATTACTCAAATAGAAACATGGAAAATATGGAAAGTTACAGTGAAGGAAAGACTATAGGACATTGTCAAAAACTGTGAGAAGAAATACAAAAAGAAAGAACCCTGGGAGATAGTGGCAAAACTTGAGTCGTGCAGTTCTCAGTGATAGCTCCAGGATGTTATTGCCCAGTAAGTAGTTACAGTCAGTCGGTAATAGATTTATAGGAGGCAAAGCTATAACATACCATTGCAATCACCTTGTAGCTTGCCTACATAACGCTGGCCAATGGATGAGAGCTGCAGGAAAAATTAATTTTGGTATCCCGACATATTCTTATAGGGCAAGAAAAAAATGTAAAGCTATTGCAAAAAAAATTGGACTGAATTAATAGACATTAAAATTACTTAGTGTTCTGTCCATTTAGAGCTTAAAAATGAGTTACAAAATTATATTTCAAAAGCTCAAATATGTCACAGCTTTAGTTGCTTGTAATGCACATATTTGTTCTAACAGGATGATTTGAGTTTCTTCTGCAGAAAGGGAATGAAGTAAGAGCATCCAGGAGGTCGTTACCCTCTCTTCTTTATTTGGACATTTATCTTAAAATGAAATTAATTATCCTCTAGAGTTCCTGCTATCTTCTCAAAATTTTACAGGGAATGTTATGTGACTGAATTCCATGCCACATTTATTACATTTTTAAATAAATAAGATAATTTTAAAATAAAATGCAGCTGACAATGTTTGCTTGATTTATTAACAATCTTTAAATAGTTATAGTCAAACCAAGTCTGCATTTTTCAACAAATAAAGTATTCAGCTATTTTCCTCAATGCAGCAATAACTGAATTAACTTCAGTTCAAGTTAAATAGTTTAGAAAATGTTTCTAACTTCAGTATGAATGACTTCCAGTGGCAAAGCACCCATTTAGTTGGAAAGCTGTTACAAAGCTTAAATATTCCTTATCTATCTATCTATTTATTTATTTATAATTTATTTATTTATTCACACTATTTTCTGTTTAAATTTGTCAGACCTTAACTTCTAAGAACTATATTTTTGTCATGCTTAAGACTGTTAACCTGGATATCTCTTTAATACAAAATTTCTGCTGCCTTTGACAGTATTTATGCCAATAAGCAAACCAGTATGCCTTTGACAAGATAAATAGATTAAGCTGCTTGACTCATTGGAAGACAGGACTTCCAGTGGTGTATTAACTCTCACAAATCTTTTCGGAGTACTCTTCAATTTAGCACTCTGCTTCTTCAAGTATCATAACTAGCAAATGCTAGTCATCTCTAAAATCTTCTTTCAGTTAACTGATGAAAAAATTAAAGAGCATAAGCTTATTAAGTGCCTCACCACAATGAAATGTGCTTGAAAATACTGTCAGTTTATAGCCCATCTAAAAATTATTTAAATATTAGATTATGATGTTTTAATAAAAATATTACACATATACATTACTAAAGTTGAAGAAAATGATATCCTATTTTCCTTGCCTGTTAAACCAGATCTCAAACTCCAACTGTTATTATTTCAATCAAGCAATCAGATTGCATCAGATGGGTTTGAATTTGTCCAAAATTAAGCCTGGCCTTTTGTTTGGTTTTGGTTTTAATTTATGTCAAGTAATAAAATGCGTGTTTATGAATTTTCATTTGGGTGATGATACTGGTCTCTGAGGCAGTCCTTCTGCATCTTATTAAATACATTTTACTTGAAGTCTGATTGAAATGTCTTTTACAAGTTAGTTGAATGGTCTTAGCTGCTGATTATTATAATGTGCAACTATTCTTCCTTACTCCTGTTGCTGTTCTATGCATACAAATCCTGTTTCAAAAAGATTCTGTTCCAGTTATACTAAGCAAATTAACATAAGGTCAGTTCAAGACAAATATTATTTGAGTTTTCTTACTGCCCTTATTCTTTCATTTATTCTTCACTAATTTTGTTGAAGATGGATGAACCATGATAATTGTAGGTTATCAGAAACCTCTAATTATGCATTCACTGTAATTTAAAGTTGTGGTTTTTTCCATGTAAAGATAAAGTATTTAAATTAATTTCTAGATGAGAATTTAACAAAAACCAAAAATAGGCTTGCAAAAATATATGAATTGAGGAAAAATTTGGAATTGGCTTTTTTAGATGCATGAAAAATACTGTTTTTAAAGAAGCATTTGTGTAGAACAAACGTAACAAGATGCTGAGATCACATTCATATGCACCCTTTGGGCCACCAAGATGATCAGGGGACTGGAACATCTTTCGTACCAGGAAAGGCTGCAGGAACTGGGGCTGTTTAGTCTAAACAAGAGGAGACTGAGGGGAGATCTTATTAGCATTTACAAATATCTAAATGGTGGGTGTTAAGAGGTTGGGACATCCCTTTTTTCTATCGTCGCTAGCAACAGGACAAGGGGTAATGGGATGAAGCTGGAACACAAAAAGTTCCACTTAAATATAAGAAAAAGCTATTTTACTGTGCAGGTGACAGAGCCCTGGCACAGGCTGCCCAGAGGGATTGTGGAGTCTCCTTCCTTGGAGGTCTTCAAGACCCGCCTGGACATGTTCCTATGGGACCTGATCTAGGTGACCCTGCTTCTGCAGGGGGATTGGACTAGATGATCTCTAAAGGTCCCTTCCAACCCCTACCATTCTATGATTCTATGATTCATCTTTCCACTGATCTGGACCAAGACAGTATTGGTATTGGTGCTTGTCATCACTGCCACTTATCATCAAATACTTCACCCCTTAAGTCTGCTGGCACAGTGGCATACATTTCCTCTGTCTAAGTATTTAGTTTAAGCAATTCATACTGTTAAGACTTTGGGGTTTTTTGTTTGGTCTACCTTAATAAAATTTGGCGGGATTGAAGAAGCTGGTTGTGTGGCACAGATAAAAAGGTGACGATCTCTGTCTAAAAGCAGGTAGTGATGTGAAAAGCATTTGCGATAGAGTGGAGCAGTTGAGTTGAGCACAACTGGAAGAGCCTGTAGAACCATGGTCTGAAGAATGATGTCTCAGGAAAAAGTTATTTTTCTTGTTTGTATCCTTCTACAGACATTATTTCTGATTTGGGCTCAGGGTAGGGGCTTTTACTTTGCCTACCAGTGCTGAAACTCTTTTGTTTTCAGTGGCGGTTTTCTGGATTAACAAGTGAGATCAAAATAATCAGGCAGCAAATCAATAGGTTTGCCAAGCTTAATAGAAATGTTCCTTTATCTAGACACATAAACTCCTTTTCCAATAAAAGCCTATTAAAATGATATTAACATTTGCAGTATGGGAAATCACTTGTGCATATAGGTTGATGAAATTAAGCATATGGTGTGTCTTGACTTGCCATTTTCAGTTCTGCTGGGAATATCGTCATTAACCAGCCATCAAGTCTCAATACTGATCCTATAAAATGATTGGCATTTATAAAGGTAAATATTGCACAGTGACTGTTCAAATGCTTCTTCCAGTACAAGAGCTATTACAACTGCTACCGATAGTGATATGTTGCCAGTAGTGACATTGAAGTCAGTGAATAAAGTCAAACTGGGTCATTGATTCAAAGAAAATGCTCAAAACATGGGTCCAAGGACAAAAAGAAACATTTGAAGAAAATCTGAAAGGGAGTTTTAAAAAAATGTAAATAGTTTGAACAGATTGCTGGAATGATTGTTTTTAAGGATTTATTCAGTGCTTATTTTCTTATCCAAGAAACAGGAAAAGTGTCAATAGTGGTTTTGCTAGGGTAGCTCTTCTGGGTTGCGGAGGCTCTGTCCCTCTCACCCCATCAGTCTCAGATGCTCAGATTTTGAGAATATCTTTCATTCTCCAGTCAGTATTAGTTAAGACAATTTAGTGAGCTGTACATAAACATAAATTGTTTCAATACTGTTCAGAGAAAATCTAATATAAGTTCTGCCAAATTAGACAATGTCTATTGTTACCAATATTTAAGGTGACTTTTCTCCAAAAGTTCTACTGAATTAGACAATGTCTATTGTAATCAATATTTAAGGTGACTTTTCTCCATTCAAACTTAATCTGCTAACAGTAACTAAAAAAACAATTATTATTTTTTCCTAAGGGAAAACAAAAATTAAAAAGTTTTATATTCTGTAGATTTATCTATCTTCTGTATGCTTTCTCCATCTTTTTCTCCCTTTTTGCAGAAGAATTAAGCCTCCATTTACTTAAAAAGTCCTTGTTTATAACTCGGATAAGAGATAGAGTATCACATGACATACAAGATATGTCAACAATACCTGAGTATTTCCTTATGTTTTATGACTAATCTATAGTCTGAAATGAATAAAAAAATATTAACTCAATTATCAATAATTATTCTATTTCTGAAAATTATAATAAAATTTATGTCATAATCTATTTGCAGACAGTTTGTGAGGAGAAGAGTGGATTAAATTTTGAAAAATATCTCTAATAAATTGTTCATCTAGCTCTAACAATTATAATTGTTGCTCTTTCTCTACTCTTTTTTGGTCTCTTCACTACAATAAAGCTTATTACATCACATAGATTTTCAAATGTATGCATAAATAGAAAATATAATCTTGACTGTGAATTGAGTTTACCCCGTTGTCACAATTCTTAGTCTAGTTAACAGTTTTTCAACTCACAGCTTATTAGATGGCTGAAATGTCTTCAAATTTGACCATGAATTTCTGAGATTTTACATGCCTGAAAATGGGCTCATTAAAATTGCACATCAACAAATGATGAAGTAGGGTGTCTAATACAAACCAAACATCAACGTTTTCACAAATTATTCAGTCAAAATACACCTGCTTTCAGAGGAAAAAGGATTTGGGAAATCTTTCATGCATTACAAACTTGCTGCTACCTGTGGCTGGGTTACCCAGGTTATGACTAACTCATACTATATGAGGCACCTGAGTTATTAAGTGCTTTCAGAATCACTACCACTAGTGAAGATGGTGTAAAAATACTTTCTCTGATATTGCATGAAGATTTTCTAGCTTAATAGAGACTATTAACTGTCAAGCTTACTGTAAGTCACGCCCAACTATTCCTCTGGAATAGTACAAGTCTAGAAGTCTGCAGAATATTGTCTGTGTTTTTCCTTCATTCTTAAATCTCTCTCCTTTCTAAAAGTGGATCACTGACAACAGATTTTTTGGAGATGTTGATGATAGTTTTACTAAATTAGTCACCTTCTGGAAAACTCTTCTTCTCTGAAAAAGAAATATATTCTAGCAAGTATTCTAATCTGACAAAAGCTTCCTCACACATTTCCAATAAAATAAATCATGCATTAATATAAGCATATCCATTTGCAAGGACAAGCAGTAACTTTAAGGATAAATTTTCCCATTTCAGGAACTGAAAATATTTACTTACTAACAGAGATAGGAGTCTGTATGTTTCTTGCTTGAGTTTATCCATGTTTTTCACTCATGTTCTAGCCCTATGTATTTTTAATACATTTTGATTAATAAGTGTAATAAGCCATCTTATTTTATTCAAGCATGATGCTATAACTTTACCAATTCAATTAAAGGTAGAATAAAGCAATGATGAAACTCATATCATGATTAAGGTAAATTAAAAGTTGAGATTAATGGTATTCATCAAGTCATCAAATCACTCCAATAGGTAATACAATATAATTGTGGCGTTGACAATGTTACTCTTTGACTTAATTACAACCCTTCCAACGTATTCACTCTGCTGCTATAGGGCATTATTCTGAGAACCTTTAGTTTCATTTTATGTTTTTATCAGTCAAGTCACTAAGCAGCTGATAACCTTGAGTCATCATAAGGAAGTATAGCTATTCAAGTGCCTCTTCAACACTTTTTCCTTAAAATCAATGTCAGCTTGCCATTCTCATTTTCTCATTTCACATGGTAACTTAGGTGTGACAGTGCAGATGTAATGGTTAGATGATGCACTATAGCAGTTTTTGAATAATGCTACCTTTCAGTCTAGCGGAAGCCATGGAGTAATTCAATGACAAGTTGGTGAGTATTTTTAGGAAACTGTTAAAGGTGCAGTTCATATCTCACACATTCACATTCATAGGTATATATATTAATGAAAAATGAGAAAAAAAAGTTAAAGAAGAAAAACATTTGGTTTCTTGAAGGTTTTTTTATATGTATGGTCATATATTGTCTGCAATTTCAAGCTCGATATTTCAATTTACAGTGAATCTTATTAAGTTTCAATCTGATCAGGCTGGTCTTGGTGACACAAGACTTTTGTCAGCTCTTATATAACTGTGTCTGGTGGAGCAAGAGAACTGCGCTTTTCTTCATCTGGGCATAATCCTTTGAATGATTGCTGTCTCTTGCAGTGACTGATCAACTTCAGTGTGAATTAGGCAGAGAAGTCTTCTCAGGATTCAAGTGTTTTTGATCATTATTGCAATCCAGTCCCCTCAAAAATATCTTTATTTCTTTAATTCCATCACATATGACACCAGTTTTTACCAGTTATCAAATCTAATAGAAATGAGATAATAATTCATAAATCTATAAAGCAAAGCAGGTGGAAGATCTCTATGCCAAGAAATTAATCTTTGTTTTCCAGCTGAGAAAGTAGCTGTAAGACCCACAAAAAGCTAAAAATCACACATTACAAAAATGTTTAATGTCTGTCACCATTTTCTTTAGGGATCTTACTTCAGTGTTCTAAATGTTTTTAAAATACTGTGGACTTTTAAACTAATGGAGAATAGTAGAATCTATGTAAACATAACTTGATCTAGTATTTTCCTTAAATTCAATTACTCTTATTAAAAAAATCCTATGAGCTATTAAAATCTGGAACTAAGCCTGTCATTCTTCCCTGAGAATAAAACACTCAGGGAAGTGAGTGTTTGGAAGGAAGTTCTGAGATGTTCACTTCTGCCTTCTCCTTCTCTGTATTTCATCCCTCAAATGGAGGCCCTAGGAGTCTATTTTGTTGAGAATAAGAGATGTTTAAAACAGTATCCCTGTAGATTATTAAATGCATGATTTAGTAAGGAAAATCACTCAGGAACTGAGAACAAGCAACTCATTGATCTCTCTGGGGAAACAGGTGGTTTAGTGGTAAGTTGCAGAACCGCAAAGGGAATATTGCTTAATGCAGGAGTTTAGTATCTTTAAAGTTGTCATCTCTGGTTCTGTTCATAGTTATTGAATGAATGAAAAATATCTTGATTTTCTTCTCACTGTCATATTTCAAAACACACTGTTAATTTAGCTCAATGATTCAGTTTCCATATTTTTTTTGATTCTGAATTTTTCAGGTGGACATTTTTCAAGTGGAAGCAGTAGATGTTGGAACTCTGCAAGGGATGGTGGTTGAAAAAGGGAAAGGCTCTGACTGGCTTCTAGAGAAGATTATTGTGAAAGATTCAGTGGCATCAGGGACGGAAATATTGTTTATGGCTCAAACATGGCTAAAAGACAGATATGATGGAAAAAGATCTGCCTCAGTAACTCTGAATGCTACAGGTCAATAATATCTTCAAATATTATCTGCTAAGAAATCCCTTCCTAACTGCGAAATGCAGCTATGTGACTTGCTTCTATAAACAAGTTATGGCTTAAAATATTCCAATAGAACATTGTCATTATAGAGATACTTATTGTGTGTGAACACTGTTGGGTTGTAGTACCATTTAATAACAACTATTTGCCAGAGGAAAATTTCTACTTTGTTACTCCAGATTTACAGTGGCATAAATGGTAACAAATTTGGCTTATTCTCTTTACAAAATTGCTACCTCTCCAAGTCTTACTTCTATGTTTCAATTTGCAAACAATTTTTTTAAGCTTCAAAAATACCTCTTCTGGCTACTTGCTAGGCTTAGTGAAAACAAGATGAACAGTGGGGCAAACGTTGTTTAAGCAGTGGAGAAAATGTCTCCATTGTATTCAAGATGACTGTTTTACGTTATTTATGCCACATTGTCAACCAAAAGTATGTCCAGTTTCTGGCAAAAGCTATCCAGATTGACACTGTGTGGGTAGTCAGTCCACAGAGGATCAATCTGGACCTCACAGCCTGTAACTGCTCTCTTTGTCGAGACAAGAAGGGAATGGGCACCCTCCATCCCTGTGCTATGGTTTCAATAAAAACACAGTATGGTGTGCAAGCTGGGATGCAACGAGAGTACACCCCAATCAGATCAGCAGACAACCTAACCTCCATTTGTTCCTTTAAGATTGATATATTTCTTTTGATCCTGACCTTAGGAGAAGAGAACTGACAGCATAGATACATGTTTAGATTACAGGAAACGTTCTAATTCTTTTCCTCCTAATTCCCAGGGCATTTTTGCTTACTGTAGAAGCATTGGCATGATGGTGCTTGTCCAGCAGTAGCCTATTGAGACTGAGCAGAATTCCAGAGCAAATAATTTGTTCTGCTTCATCATCTCTAACTTTAATCATTTGAAATCCAGAAACGAAAGGAGGAAGCTGTCATTATGTAAAAGCAGATATTTTCAGCTTTGTTTTAGATTGTATGTTGGGACTTTTTATTAATAAAATATAGGAACATTTAGTGTATTTAACATTATATAATATGTTTTTATTAAATTATTATTATTAAGGATAAATATAACAATAATAATAATGTTTTTTGTTTCTACCAGAATGCCTTTATCTAGTGGAAGGAGAAAATGTTCCTGTGAATTTTTCATACAATAGTTGGCAAATCTAAACTTGATTGTGATCTCAAAAAAAGGCCTTCCATCTTTGATTGAGGTCTCTATCTAGTGTTTAGAAGTAGTTTTCATCTCCACCAAATCCCACTGAAATCAATGGGAGCTGATATCAATGGGAGAAACACTAGCTCCTAAAACGGGCATTTAAAACATCCATTAGTTCTCATTCATCCAGCGTGTAAATCACATGAATGAAACAGAAATGCTTTAAAATGAAAAAATACTTGAATCTTCATGTTACAACCATTTCATAGTAAAGAGCTAGCTCTACAGTCAGTTCATTAAATAGAATGGTATGTAGGACATGATGCTTAAGTAGAAAATCACATTATACACTTTCTAGCTAAATCTTTAGTCTAAATGATGTAATAGTCAATTGCCTCACTAGAGATGAATACAGTCATTTATTATCATTTAGATACTGTTCCACAAAGTATTCATTTGGTCTTCAATCTTTTTTTTTTTTTTTTAATTAGAAATTCGGGAGAAGAGGAACACTTCTGCCTGGCCTTTAAAAAAAGAACAAATGAATTCAGGTATAGCTTCAGCCATTACATCAACTGTTTTATGAATCAGTTTCAAAATAATAATGTGAGCATGTTTTCATTATGAAACTTCATTATACTTACTAGTACTGACGATGTTTACCCTTTTATAATAGATCTGATGAGCACCTAGATGAAGTGCTTATATATTAATGCTCCCTATGTAGACTAAGACATGTCTTAGGAATTTTATCTCAGGTACCTGAAAAGAGAAACATCCTTAATCTTTATGTTTTCCTCTTTATTTTCCTTATTTTATTTGTTCAGAAGGCAGATGGAGGATTTATTTCACAAAACAGCAAGAAGAAACAAAAACAGACTTTGAAAAGTTGTCAGAAAATACATCCAAGTTGGTTATGGTTTTTTATGGAAGTAACGGCAAGTCAAATCCAGTTTCCATGGAAAATAAAGTGGAACATCAGGCTAAGAACCAAATAACATATGATGTAAAATAATATATAGATTTCTATATGTTTACATTTTCTTTGTGTTTTCTTTTAGTGAAAAATAACTATGTAGTGTTACAAAGATAACACTTGGAGATATTATTTTTTAAATATTCAAAAAAAAACAACTGGAATTTTCAGTTGCATGCTAGAATTAATTTTTAATGTTTTGGGCTTTCTCAAGTTCATTATCATAGAATCATAGAATGGTAGGGGTTCGAAGGGACCTTTAGACATCATCTAGTCCAACCCCCTTGCAGAACCAGGTCCACCTAGATCAGGTCACACAGGAACACGTCCAGGCGGGACTTGAAGACCTCCAAGGAAGGAGACTCCACAACCCCTCTGGGCAGCCTGTTCCTGTGCTCTGTCATTCTCACAGTAAAATAGGTTTTCCTTATGTTTTAAAGGAATTTTTTGTGTTCCAGTTTCATCCCATTACTCTTTGTTCTGTTGCGAGATACAATAGAAAAAAGGGATGCTCCAACCTCCTGTGATCAAGCATATCCTTGATTTTCTTTTTTCCCCAACAAATAGTCATGGTTAATAATGCGTATCAATGTAAATGACATTAACATTAAGTATTCACATTTAGAAATCAGTGCAGTATGTAATTTGAATTTGATAGAATGATTACAATGAATGCCCATAGAATATAAAGCTAATATTTCTGTAAGTGCTTGGGGTCAACGTGGTGGTTCTGCCTTTGAACTGAATGGGACATTTAGCACAAAAAGTGATGTAAATGGAGCTAGGTCTGTGCTGATCCCTTTAGAGAAAACTTCCACTCTTCCTCTAAATTAACTAAGCATATATGTATATATCTCTGTTTGAATGCTAACTCGTTGTTTTGTTGCTTTCTAGGTATATTTACCATCTGATTTGGGAATGCTTTATAAAGTGAGACTTGGTCTCCAGAGTTTGGAAAACAGCATATCCCAGTTGTCTCTTCATCGCTTTAAAATGCAGAACACATCAACCCTAGATACCTTTAGTCTCACCATAAATAAAACACTTCCTTTTTCTTTTAATGGAGACAGATGGATTGAATTCCCTGTAGAGTGGCCATTAAAAGAAGCACTTTCTGGTAAGTATAAATCCACTTTAAAGCAGTAGAATGGTCCAGGAGGTTAACGTGTCCTAATATTGCAACTGAAACCTTTATCAAAACAGAAAATTTTATTGCCTTTATTTAATGATTCATAAAGTCTGGATAAGAGTTTAAAATGTATGAAGGAAAATACCATCCACTCAGCTTAATTTCTGTACCATAAAGTAGGAAATGTAATATTTGTTTGATTCTACAGAACCATTATTATATGCTAAAAGAACAGTTTATAAGAAATATCCTCTCCTTGCAATATTGTAATACTTCTGCTTTCCTTTATTTAGTCCTCAGCTGCTCACATTACTGACATTAACAACATGATTTTTATAGCTCATTTACTATTAAGCAATTCTTTTTGTTTGCACATTCCAAAGATTCTCCATAAATAACAGCTCAAAACTACGTATAAGCACAGCTTTCTTACCTTTATACACTCCAAATATTTATACCTGTTAAAATCTGCTTAACAATCGCCTTACATATGTCACCTTTGTTAAGCAAAATAAATCTTTTCATCAAAAACCCACCATATCTTCTGTATTCTTATAATGTGTTACTTACTGATTGCCACTACATGATGTAAACCTCCTTAGTTTAGTAAACAGACTAAATAATGATACTTAATATTCCAATCATTTGTGCCTGAGTTTTATGCAGAAAACAAATGAGTTGCCTGGGTAAATAATAAGTCAGTTGATCTGAAGAGAGCTGAAATAGGTGCTAAATGAACAATCCCAATATGCTTCCAAGTAGAAGTTATGGGCCAGTTTCAGTGAGTTGTTTCCAAGTGTCTAAATGTAAGCATACAAGTAACCTTGGTAGAATTAACAGGAGTTGAAAGCTTTTCTGCATATTTTGACTGCAACTGAAAATTTAAATTTTGTATTTAAGCTTTGGATTTTATATTGGTTACAGCTGTTATTTTCACTTGGAAACTTGCACAATATGAGTACAGAACAGAGCTTAATGGCTTTCATCTTCTATACATAAAACTGAAACAAAGAAGACATTTATATTAAATAAACCCCATAAGTAAGCCCTTTGCAAAAGATTGATCACTATGACATGTACAAATATTTAGAATACTTGTACAAGCACACAGAAACTATGAGAGAAAGATGCAACATGAGTGAACAATGAAACTAGAACCCTCATGACCTTGATTCTGATTAGCTCTGTGGCTGACTTCTTGGTTAAAAAAATAATTTCCCCATTCTTTGCCTTTTACTATTTTTTTTAATAACGTTTTCCTTCTTTGTAAAATACTTTGAGATGAAGACATAAAAAAAAATCACAAAAAAGGAATAGGTATTATATTACATATGTGTTTAGGTAAAAGAGCAAACAAACAGAATAGCTCATCTCTGTTGCATTTATTTCTTTCCACACGTGTTTTAGAAGTCTCCAAGGAGGGATTTCTAACCACAGTGAAGTAAAAACTAGGACAGTGAAAAAACATATTCCTCCAATCTTTGTCATTTTATGTCCAAGAGAGCTTTAAGCAGCTCCACAGCAGGTGGCACACATGGAGTTCAAAGTGATCCTTTACACACAAACTTACTTGCAATTTATTGTGCAAAACAATCTGCTTTTCTATCATCTTTCTAAATGTAATTTGTTTTCTTTTTCTCAGCTAAAAGCAAAACTAGTATCATATTAATTGGAATGGAAAGCAGCTGATTATAATCACCTTAACCAGAAGGCATGTGCTCTTAAATTTCAGATACAGCTGTCATTTATAGGGGGCCTTAATATTTCATCTCTTAGTAATCTTTTCCCTTTTTCATTTTGTTCTTGGGACTGTGATGAAGCATATGCTAATGAATAGTTGAAAGCATCAAAACACAGTTGATAAAATATAGTGCAGACCCTCGAGACCTGACCATGCACACATGTATCTCTGGGTATATTAATGGGAGAGGCCTCCAGCAGAGTACATACATAAATAGTTTTTCTTCACTGTACCTTCCTTTGAGATACTTACACTTCAGGAATCCCCATGGATGAAACAGTGCTCTCTCTCACACATACAGGGCTGTACAGAAGCTTAATTTTGCATTATTGTATCTTTTAAGGCAAGACAATTAAATAGTGAAAAGTAAAATAAAAATGTTTATGCTACTTTCAGATAGCTGATTATTTCCACAATGGTAACACAGAGCTATAATTCACACAGATTATTAAATCTATAAAATTTAATAAAATTAAATTAAATGGTTTTATAACATTAATATATATCATCCTTATTGTATGGAACTTCTTTTCAGAGATTTCTTTCACCTTTCCCCTCTCCAATCTATTCACTATACCGCAGAGATAAAAGCTTACTTGCCTTTAGTTGCTCTATGATGATTTGATCCCACTACCTGAACAAAGACCACCATTTAAGCATTTTATCTGTCTTCCCTTACCTACATTACTCTCCTTTAATTGACCTTCTTTGTACAATATACTCTGCCAGTTCTATCCAGTGTATAAGCTGATCCAAAGTTCATTCAACAAAATCTCTAGTTAACTACAATGTGTCAGGCTTATGATGACACACTAGATCATACTTGCCCTGGCCAGACTCACCTGGAACCTTCAGCCAGGATGGGCATAGGATGTTCACTTAAGATCATGCCTGAGCTATGTCTGATGCGTATCTGTTTCTAGTCCTCTCTCTGATGCTGTCTTCTGGCTGGACCTTGGACCTGTGTTGTAGCCTTATTTTCAGTCCTGTATCTGGTCCTTTCTCCTGCTGCGTCCACCTTGACTACCAGGATGGATCCCAGCTTTTTTTCTTTTTTTGCTGCATTTAAGACTGTTGATCACTCTGTCACATATGGATGCTTCAGGACTGTTACCTAGTCAGTGAGGGCACTGCCTGCACTGAGGTTGTGCTCCTGTCTTGTCCGCTATCATAGAGCAGGCCCAATGTTACTACCTTCTGACACAGTGATCCAAGACACAAGACTTCCAAATGCAATCCTTTCACTCTTGTTTTGGGCTGATCCAGCCCCACTTCTCAAGTTTCAGATCTGGGAATCTGTGGCAAAAGAGGGCTCAAGTAAAATAAAAAGACAACACTTAGAAAATCATAGTTATGGCAAAAAACAGCACTGAAAGGATTTCTTTGCTTTGGGTAGTGACTCACTGCATTGCATCCCTGACCAACTATATTGTTTCCTCTTGTAATTCTTCATCTTGGTTGTAACACTACCCATCATATTCCATACAGTCCTTGTATTTAATATTTTTTCTTATGTCTTACTTTGCCATGGTTTGTTTTTCCTTAGGCAGCATCAATTTCTGATTTCCATTTTAAACTTAGCTTTATCCTTTACCACTTAGTCTTTCACAAAATTTTACTTTTATAGGTGAACTAAAAAAGCTTTTTGGCACTACGGATTTCTTTCCATGCAACTCAACAGCAGTAGACATATAAGAAGCATCTGTCCTGTTGTTGATGCTGAGGAAATAGGCAATGCCCACAGAAGAGAGTTGTCTCTTTTACTAAACTCAGTGTTTTAGATGATCTAAAGGCTGATAATAACAGTTTGTTATCTGCTTTACCTGAACTTTGTCTTGTTGACTTCCAAAGGATGGTGATAATCTGTTTATACACACAGTCCTGTATGGGATATGTGTCTCACTGATCTAAGGTCTCAGCCTTCTGCAAGGTCAGGATTCTTCCCCTGCTATCACAGCATCTATAAGGATAAAAAGGAGATGATAAGTAGAGGATTAAAAGAGGTAAATATTCAGGACTGTCCCATAGATGATCCCTAAAGGTCCCTTCCAAACCCAACCATTCTATGATTCTATCATTTGGTTCTATGAGTAAAATATAAATGAATATAAACACATACTCTTGTGTATGTATTTTTTTAAAGGTTTTCAGATATTGTCATCTTGTCTTCAATTAAATAACGATAACCATTGCATAAATCATAAACAGCACAAATTCATGGGTGATAACTTCATCTGAGATAGACTTATGCTCCTGAGCAACCTCAGTGGATATGGTCCTTCAGAGTGAAGTGCAAAGCAGCTCTAAGTCAGATAAGGAGCTCTCTACATCTCTTAGTTGATGAAGTCTGAAGGACTAAAGTTAGTCTGTGTAAAGATCCCCAAAGTGATTGACAAGTCTGAGACTTATTATTTCATTTATTAGGCATTCACCTTTTAAAAGAAAAAAGCAACTGACTGCAGTAATCATTCCATAATGTGCTGTTATTACAAACAGTATAAAGCATAGGTATATTTTTCTATCATTTAATGTGCAGTTGTCAGCATTACCAGTGTTTATAGTTAGAGGAAAAAAATGAAAAATTATACTATCATTTTCAAGTGGTTTAATTTTTAATTACATCTAACTGCACATTGCTATGTTGTCAAATAGCTGTGCAAGATTATGGCATAGTCTTAACAAAATCTCTTTCTGTTTGATATTTCAGTGGTTACATATCATCTAACAGTATTTTCTGGAAATATATTGAGTGAGAGGAATTTAGTGCACATGACTGCGTGTATATATGGCACTTACGGTGACACAGGGGACAGATCCCTTCTCTGGTCCTTGCAGAATGTCCAGCAGGGAGAGAACAATGAGGTACTCTGTCTCAAAGTACTTTAAAATTTATCCTTAATCTATTCTTATGCTTCTCATATATTATTTTCAAATCTTCTTATGCACTTAAGTAATATATTTTAAGATTTAATACTGAAAAAAAAATGTTTTAGTCATTTCTAGTTATCGTGGATGCTGTTGAATTGGGACAGCTGGACAAAGTTATTCTCTCCATCAGCAGTAAAACAGGTAAAGTTCTTTTGCTGCTCTCTAAAGTCAGTGATGTGAATCACACAGCTAGCTTCCTGTTAATGGCAGTGAAATCACTTCCAGAGTTAAGTCTTCATGAATTTCCTTTGACTCTTTTTGATAAAAGGTCATATTTTGTAAAGCAAAGTCCTACATTTTGACACAACAAAATCCTTGGATCTAAAGGCTGTATCATTATTGCATCAAAATAGCAAGCTATTCCTTTCTATACAAGAAAGAAAACCAGAAAATTATGATGAATTATTATATTCTGCAATTAATGTGTAATCTATTAATAAGAAATCTAGTAGACCAATTGCAAATCACATAAGAAATTGGTACTGTTTAATTATCCTTCTGTGATTCCTGTGTTTTCACTGTTTTCTCACCTGTTTTGTTTTCTCCCTGTGACATTCAGGGGGGGATTTTACTCTTATTAGGCAATCAACAGTATTGTCACTGAATTTCTTTAAAATTGTCCATAATTTTAACATCTCTTTGACTCATCTGTGGGATAGCTATCATGCTACTAAGGAATATTTAACAACTTAAAGGTAGTTTTTTAAAGTCCTTGAATGAAATTTGCTTTACAATTGCAAATAATTAATTGCTGTGTATTACAGTTGATCATTTCCAGACAGTTTGCTAGGAAAAAACAAGGATTCTATTACTTTATTTGTTATTTTTGTTTGCCCATCTTTTAGATTCATCACCTAATTGCAACCAAATCTATAAAATGTGTATAGGTGTCAAAGACAATGTAAGTGTGTACATTCTGGTTGGCTGGTCAACACATCCTGTGCCACAGTACAGTCTGCCTTGGACACTGGGGGCTTCAGAGGGGGCACAGTGCAGAGATGCAGTTACTGTAGAAGGGGAAGAGAAGGAGACGGAGAGCCCCACCATGCTGCTGCTGGGGAGCAAGGTGTACAGCTCACTGTTTTTGTTTCCCACAGTTTTGGTTGTGAAAGCTATCTAGAGCCATCTGTCTGACTGGCAATTGCTGAATATAGCAATTGCATGTAGCCAAATGTCACCGCAGAGAGCATGACAGGCAAGATTTTCCTAGTCAGGTTTGAAAACATGATTCACAAAAGAGGGATTTTTGAGGCTCACTGGCTCAGTGTGTGCTATGAAGAGAGGACTGATTGGATGTATGATACGTTTCTTCCAAAGGAGTTAAGTGATAAAGCATTTTAGATGAACAAGGGTGTCTCTATTGTTTTCTAGACTTGTTTGTACTGAAATTAAGTTTGGACCAAGACTTTAAACTAAAATCCCAAAGCACAAAATCACTTTAATATATAAAGTCAGAAGTACCTTGCAGGACTAGTCAACCCAGGCAGAGTGTGACTAATGTATTTATGTTTCTTCCAGCATCTGAGCAGGTTTTTAAGATCATTTGGTTCAAGATTGCTTCCTGAAGCTTCTGACACTCCCCATACTCTAGGCAGGTCGTGAGTTCAATAGGATGTCCTGGATTCCTCCCAGGAGCCCAACCCTGTTAAACTACTATGGATACAATTAAGAGGAACTTGGACAGTAGTAGAAGACATTGGGATGCAGTTTGCTGAACAAGGTTGAAGGGACAAATAACAGTAGAAAAGTGGAAATGAAGAGTCTTCATGATTAACTAGTGACCAGAGATTCAGGCTGGTGTTACAGACAGCATGTAGCTTAAGCCCCCAGCAGAAAATTCAAAAGGAAGTGTAAAGCAGAGAGCCATCTTTCTTAAACAGCAGATGTATACAGTAAATTTCTGAACTTCTTTCATACTTGACACCTAACAAGATCCTCTTTGTCCTGCATGTGGAATGGAGCTCCAAACCTCTTTTTAAACAGTCATGGAGGAGGAATCACAAAATGTGTATTTCTACTCTTCTTCTTCAAATATGCCTCACTGAGTTGTGCTAAGTCTTTTCTGCATGCCTCTCCAAGGACAGTGAGGACAATACTCCTTTTCTTCACTAAAACAAAGGAAATGCTTACTTTTAGATTTCTGAGTTGAGGTTTCAAATAGAAAGAAAATAAGGAATGTTGAAATGATTCCAGGATTTTGAAGACATTTGTTGGTGTTCATAAATGAATTAATAAATTATGTTTTAATATAGTAGGAATTACACTATTATATGAAGAACAGACTCTACCTAATTCTTTGATATGCATTTTCACTATGCTTTGTTTTCTTCTTTGTAGATTGCAAACTGGACATTAAAAAATTGCATCTGAAAGAAGCTGATAAAGAGCACCCTATCTATGTATTTGAAGTGAATGAGTAAGTGTGATATAAAGCTAGTAATTTTTTAGTCATTTTTAGTATAATAGTTGAAAACACTCAGCAGTCACTGAATTAAAATGACTGTCACAGAGTGGCATATTTGGATGTTTTAAAAATAAGTCCATCTCTAGCTATCCTACATAAATTCATGGGATTTTTCTTGATTTAACATATGATTTAGTTAACACAAAAACATATGTGGTTTTTGTTTTCCAGAGCATTTTCCATTCATGCAAATAAGCCAGAAATACGGAGAGAAATCCCAGTATCTTTTGTTATTAGAGGAGGCAACAAAGAAAAGAATAACATAGAAAACAACTTACATAAAGAAGGATGTCAAGCAAGAAATCTGGCAGAGTATACTATTAAAGTATACACAGGTGACAAAAGGGGAGCAGGGACGGATGCCAATGTGCATATTATTTTATTTGGGAATGAAGACAAATCTGAGGTATTTCAACTCTCTCAGTCACTGGAGCATCAAGACCCCTTTGAAAGAGGAAAGGTGTGTACATAGATTTTGTAGGATGTGTCTATTTCTGGATGAGGAAAGCAAGCTTTAAATCTATGTGAGATCTTTATGAAACTTAAGGCATTATCCTGTTTTCCACATCACAAGATGAGATATAGTCTCAGTTACCTCTGTGTTTCGACTTTTCCCCAAAGTAACCAATGGACATTTGACTTCTGTCATATCATAGAATCACAGAATCGTATCTAGCTGACTCTGTTGCTCTTCTGTCTCTTCATCCAAAATACATCTTCATATTGCATCCACTCATCTGCCCAGTTATGCATTTCCCTGACTTGAAATGCACGAAGTACATTGCCCATGCATGTGAATGTACATGCAATATTCCTTGGCGTTGCACAAACTTTGAATATTGTGCTTGACAATACATCAGTCTCTTACATCCCATCATTTTACTTTGCCAAGAATGCTGACGCTGTGAGCCCTACTGAATGTATAAGCCTATAACCAGATATAATGGAACCATGCACATCAACCTGATTCTGGTATCCATCATGCTTTAGGCTATTCAGAGACGCCTATTTCAGATACAGATATTTGCATAAGAATGCTGATTCTCTGCATGATATCCTAGCACTTCAGTAGAATGTTCTCCTATGTTAATAAACATATTACTCGGGTAAACTGCTCCATTTGTTCACTGCCTGTGCAATGGAGTATAATGATGGTTACCCTTATTTAGCAAGAAATAAATATATTTTCCACATCTTTCTCCTATGGATTTCTTGAAAGGTAATGACTGAATAATTAAAAATCTAGTTAAAAAAAATCTTCCTTATGAGATCTACCTCATTATCCCCAGCAGTACTAAACATCTCTTTACTTGCACTTTGTGTGTTTCTTCAGCCAGGACATCTGTGAATATCTTCTAAAAGATCTTTACCCGTGTATTGTCTTCCATACTGAGAAAGTTAATAAATCTAGTTACCTATAGGCACAAAGGGCAAGTAAAAAATTGTCTTGTGCAGTTGTTTGTTTTTTTTTTTTTGCCTAGTACAACACAGGAAGTGTTACTGCTCTGTTAGCAATCCAACTAGGTCAACCAGTGATGTCAAATACCTTATGATAAAAGGATCACACTTTAAATAATCTTTAAAATAAAACTAGACACTATTTTAAATTAAATTACATAACATTTGAGAAATATTACAGTACATATAGTAAAAGGCTTAATGTTTTATGTCCTTGAATATACATTTATGTGTAACATACTGAAGACATTTTAAAAGTCTGTATTGAGACTTCATAAGAGAGTAAAAATATTTTTCTGGTAGATGAAAGTCAGGAAAGCAATAGAGATTGTCCTACTAGAAGTTGAAAAGTGAATCTCTCTTGTTTAAACTGAGACCTAGCAAGGGAGGATCTATACCACAGATAGTCAGCAATAAAAATAAACCATATCAGGTGTCAACCACCTATTTTGAATTGGTATTGTTATATTTGAATAGCCTCAGAACCGACTTTAACAAATGTATACATTTCTGGACATTGGTACATCATTTTTAATTACTGTTTTTTAATGTTAAAGGTTGATACATTCAAGATTAAGACAAAAAAACTAGGCAGCCTTCATTCAATTGAAATTGGTCATGATGGGAAAGGATTTGGTAAGTATACTGCATATATTCAATAGCTTTTTAAAAATCTGCTTAAAGATCTGCCTGACATTTGGAAAGACTTGAAATCCTGCTACTGCTACTGGGAGCTAATAGAAATCTGTATATAAATAGGGTCAGTTTGACTGCTCTTGCGTACACAACCCACTCACCACCACATTTCTCTTGACTTTACCTTGAAGAGATTACCTTAAAGAGATCTAATTAGCACAAACTTCAGAAGGTTTTATCCTTCAAACATTGCTCAGCCAAAACTCCTATTAGATGTCTTAAATAACATAGGATTGAATTTTCAAACTGCAGGCTAAACTTTTCACGCTTTGAATCATGTCTAAGACAAGTTCTGGCAACATTAGGACTCTGGTCAAAGCATGCTGTAGCTTCTTTTGACACATATACAGCTTTTCTTCTTGTGAAAGTTAAATATGTAGAACACTAGTCACAGAGATCATCTACTCCAACCCCCCTGCAGAAGCAGGTTCACCTAGATCAGGTTGCATAGGAACATGTCGAGGCAGGTCTTGAAGACCTCCATGGAAGGAGACTCTGTCACTCTCACAGTGAAACAGTTTTTTCTTATATTTAAGTGGAACCTTTTGTGTTCCAACTTCATCCCGTTACCCCTTGTCCTGTTGCTAGCTACTATAGAAAAAAGGGATGCCCCAACATCCTGACATCCACACTTTAGATATTTATAAATGTTAATAAAATCTCCCCTCAGTCTCCTCTTCTCCAGACTAAACAGCCCCAGTTCTCGCAGCCTTTCCTCATATAAAAGATGTTCCAGTCCCCTGATCATCTTGGTAGCCCTGCGCTGGACTCTGTCCAGCACTTCCCTGTCCCTCTTGAGCAGAGGAGCCCAGAACTGGACACCGTACTCCAGTACATATGACGATGAAAAACATTTTTATGTACAATATTTTACACATAACCTCTAAAACCTGTTTTGTTTGTCTTTTTTTAAAAAATAAAAGAAATGAGACATTAGGGCATATAATACTTTGAGCTTGCATTTAGTGTTGCTAAAAAACCCTAGAGATAGACAAATATATAAACAGAATTTTCAGGCAATGTACAGCTTGAATTGAAAAGGTCCGATTGTGTCGAGATATTCTAGTCAGGTGAATTTTGATTAACCAATCTGAAAGAAATAGGTTTAGGTTTCATAAAACTTGATTTATATAAGTGTATGAGTCACTATAAGGTGTAAAGGGTTTGTCATATTGAGGGTGAACCAAGCAAAATTCTGTAAACAGCAGTTCCTATTTAGGCAAAAAATGAATAGGTTTTGAAAAGGTGAAAAGAAAAAAAAACGAAGCCTGCTGAAATACAATAAATAAAGTCCTCCCACTGACTTTCATCTTCTTCTTGTTAACTGCTGTACATGGACACAATTCAACTTAGAATGGATCTGGGAAGGGAACTCCACACTGACAGACTTATAACACTCTCAGAGTTGCACAGAAGTCTGCAGAGATAATATCAATTGAACATTTATTTCCTGGATCACAAACTATCAACAATATCATTATCTTTCTTCTCAGTGTCGTGATCCATACCACACAGCTGCTAATACTGTCTTCCTGGCACAGCTGGTGTGTGTTGTTTCATCTAACATTCATGACTACCTTCCTCTAAATTTTTCTCTGAAATTATCTCCAAGTGTTTTTTGTCACATCAGCCAATACCCTTTACAAGCATCCTCAAATGTAACACCTCTTTGAAATGTTTCATCTGTTTGCTAATCAGTCCTAGCTGCCTCTAGATTTCTCCCTACCTGGAGATTTCAGTGAGGTCTGTTGGGGTTTTGTCAAAAAAGGATAAAGCATTAAATTTTAAACTTTTCAAGAGAGTAAACATGCCTTTATATTAATTTGCAAAGTGTCGTGTAAATTTGAGAGACTGTAAATTTTTATTGCTCATAATCTTGACTCTGAATTATAGAGATTTTGTGAAAGGTCATATATTCCAAGTAGAGTGTATTATATATTAAATCATTCACAAGAATTCATTAAAGAAGTTCCACAAGTACTTAAAAAGATCAGTAAATTACTCCTGTGAATTGAAGATGAAAAATGTACACACCTTTATGGCCTAGTTATATTAGTTAATTGTTTGAAAATATCCATGAAAAGTGAGAAACACCTATGCTTTTATGTTTTATCTAAAGTGATACAATTTGCAAATATTTTTATGTTACATTTTTAGCCTACTTAGAAATAAAAACATTTTTATTGGTTTTAGCCTACTTAGTACTTTGTCCAAATATTTGAAAACAAAAATAATTTGGCAAAAGACAGTATTTTATCTCCAGGACATGCAAAGAATTCCAAAAGCTTTTCAGCTACCAGCAGTATGATCCTGATTAGTTTTTTAAATGTTGTCATTATGTGCATTGGCATACACAATTAAAGATGTTAGCACAAATATTGTGTATTGATCATAAGGTTTTCTTTTTTTAAATCTTCATATTTTAATATTCCATGAAATAAAATTATATACTGCAAGAATGAAGGTATTTTTCACACAGCAAAATAGGAGATTATAGCAGAACATTAAATACATTAAACCAGATGTGAGTGTTGGCATAAACAGAGATGCTATTCCACATCACCACTGCTGGTTCACGAGAAATATCGATACAGTAAGCATTCAGACTCACTACTTGGTTTATATAACCATAAACATATTAATTAGAAAGGAGTACTAGAATTTCTTGTTTCCTATTGTTTAAGGGCTTGGGTTATTTTAAAAGAAATTACATCTGCTTATAAAGTGTATTTCATTTTATTGTTTTGGTGGATACTGAAGATCAAAGGTACTTGGTTTGCATTTCAGAGGACCAAATACAGCAAAATGTGATTTCAAGAATGTATTCAATATTACCATGCACTCTATTTCACTTGTCTTACTGCATGTTCTGCTCAATATGGAAAATAAGTTAAGTTGTAATAAAAATCTCCCTTTATATTTTCTGTCAAAAACATCAAAGACCTTCTCTGTAAAATTGAGAGAAGTTACTAGTAATTTGAGTCATCTACATTTCAGTTTTATTATTGATATTGAATATGTTTGGAAGTACTGAACCACACAGGATTTGGAAATGAAATCAGAAACTTTTCTTATGCTTTATTTGGGCTTTGGTTATATTAATTTTATTTTCCTTCTACAGCAAGTGGCTGGTTTCTAGAAAAAGTAGAAATCACAGATGCATCTAGGAATTCAGTGTATTGCTTCAAATGTAACAGGTCAGTAGATCAGTTCATAACCATTCCGTAGGTGCTGTTATCTTTTTAACTAGAATTAATAGTAGTGTTTTAATCTCTCAGTAGCATCTCTTCTGGTTTCCAAAAACAGTGAGCTGCTTCAAATGTGAACTACCTTAATGTTACATCAGCTAGAAATCCCTTCCATACTAACTTCTTAGTAGACATCACATCACATCAGATAGTCTATCATAAGCCTTGCAGGTGTCCAATTGTCTTTGGAAATTAGTGTCATCTAAGGTCTCATTTAAAAACAATATACCTGAGCTTTGGGCTCAGGATTTTTTGCCATAGATTCAACAGTAAAATCTCCATAGACTCTTAGAAAGAAAAGCAGGGATTCAGCTCACCATGGAGCTCAGTATTTTATGAACCAATAAGGAGATGTGTGAAACAAAAAGTCCCTGTAATGGAATACTTGGACAATGATCTGCTGTCACTGAACAGGTTTCATTACTCCCTCCTGATTTTCTGCCAGTCAATGAAACAATCTACTTGTCACGTACACGACCAACAAAGAAAATGAATATGTATTTCATAAATATATGTACAAAGTTAATGACACCTAAAAATTAAAAAAAAAAATACTATTTTCTTCAGGTTGGTTACTGCTTCAGTATAAACCAATATAAAACTCTCCAAGAAATCCAGTGGTACAGAATTAGCTTCTAATGATTTGTCTGTTAAGTTTTAAATGTGCTGTGTCTGTAACGAGTTTTTGTCTTTTTCTCTTAAGGTGGCTTGCTGAGGATGAAGGCGATGGCCGCACTGTAGTGCAACTTTATCTATAGCTGCTTGATTTCTGATTCTTTCTGAGTGTGTTGCTTCTCCAAATTCATGCTGATTTGATTTACTTGTATTTTAAAACTCTGAAGGTATTGTAATTACTGTGAAGGAATGTCAAAACAATGCATTAAAAACATCACAGTAAATTAAACATGCCTAATGTGAACACAGCATTCCAATCCTGTTAGAGATGCTCAAAAAACTTTGCAAAACCAAAATTTATAAAAAAAGAAACTTAAATCTGTAACATGACTCTGTGGACTTGATCTGAGCATTCATAATGGTAGACACATGTAGTAACATGCTCACATACTTTTTTTTCAGTAATAATTTGTGGGTAAATTAAATTTAGCTCTTGTGTCAAATCTGACAATATTTATTAATTAGATTAATGTTTCAATTCCAACATTTATTAAAATTTCTATTTTCTCAAAATTATTTTCCAATCAAACTGCACAGCTCTTAAGCCCCAATATATGTTGCTTCCTTTTCCTGTAAGACCATAAAAGAGACTAATAAAGATTTTGTTATTTGGGAGTTCATCCTGTGTCGGTAAGCTTCCATTGACATTTGATTGTAAAATCTTGTAGCTGAGCCAGAACCTCAGCTGAGAACCTTTAAATCCAAAGAGTCCCTTAAGAGAGACTGTTATCAGTAACATTGCAATAGCTACCAGGAAGCTTAGTCCACTCTCTCCTCAGCTTGATGACTTTTCCAGTGCCCACTCTTAGCCATCTGACTGACTTTCTACTGCTATTTGTGTGAACACCTTTACTTCCAACAAAAGCCCAATTCTTCTTGAAAATATGCTAGAAACAGAAACAAATTTAGCTATAAATGCACAAATTCATGTTTGGTTTGGTAAGCTTCGACATTGCCAGAATTGACTCAGGAAGCGTTTAGGATACAGATGAGTCTGAAACAAAATTATGACTTGCATATCAGCAGAAGTTTCATGTGTGTGATCAGAATACAAGTATTGTATATAACCTACATAAGACATCCCTCTGTTTACTCAAAGGCTCCACCTTTGATACCTCCAACATTTAAAGTCTGTATGAAGATCTGAATTTTAGAACCCTTTCATCCTCAAGGCACTACTATGTTTTCTAGCAGCAATGTGCTTTCTATAAGAATTAAATAAGTTTCCAATCTGTGCTGATGAAATGTTGTCTGGCTGTCTTTTTAATATGTTTAATGTTTATTTACTCACATTATTATGTGAATTGAGGAAAGTTGGCCAATATCTGCATGGATGATGAGATTTCAGCTGTTTGATGCAAAAAAAAATAATAAACACATACAATGTGTCTTGGCAGGTAATTTCATTTTTATCTACCTTGTACGTCATCAAAGGCAGAGCTCATGTAAGGTGTGGATGTGATCAGAGTAAGCAATGGAACAGTCAATTTCTTCTAAAAGTGCGTTTTTTGCTCATGCTGCTACCACGCACATTGGAATGGATTTGAAATTGTATCCCCAGAGCACACAGTTCACTTACTTAGTTTCAGTATTCATTACACTGAATCATTTTGTTGTGATCTATTATGTGATTTGTTTCATTATTATGTCTTTTATTAATAGTTTGTAATACTAGCTCTCGTTGATGCCATTTCTGATTTATCAAGTGTAAATGATGCCTTCCTAATCTGTTTTTCATTACTAACAGTGAATACTCTCCTTCTGCAGCTGCCTTCCACATTTGAAAATTATTTTCTCTACCTCTACAGTGTACAAATCAGGTTTTGGATTAACTTCCCTGGATCCAAAGCCACATAAACACCTTAACACTTTCACTAATAGGACCATCACAACAGAGGGCTTCACTCCAAGAGCACCATGAGTGCTCGCAGCCCATATTAACAGGAGATTACACTTTGATGAGAAAACTTGAAATACGATAAGAACCTCCTTCTCAGGTCTTGCTTGGAAGACATGCCAATTAGTGTATTTAGCTTGTGACTAGCGCCAACCCCCAGAAGTGTCTCTTCTGCACAGCACACAGTGTCTGCTGTGTTTGGCACAGAAGTCACTTAATCTCTGTCCCTTGCAAGTGGGACAATTTTCAGTCAAAATTGCTGGCCAAAGACAGAGCTATTACAGAGGTGCCACCTCGTGTGCACTCTGCTGTTGCTGCACAGCAAGGTTGATGCCTTGGTTTTTTGATCCCAGCACTCTGCACTGCCTGTGGAGAGCCTAGGCAGACACTGACACAAATGATGCATCCATTTGGATCTAGACATGCCACATGGAAAAGAGATTGCCTGGGTCAATAAGAAACTCAGGCATTTGGCACCCATGGGAGCCTTTTAAGGAGCAGTGAGATAGCTCTATCAGCTGGAAGAGGTACGACTCTGGCAGAGAGAAGGTTTGACTGCTGCTGCCTCTCCCTGCTGCACTCGGTCCTTGAAGATCTGTGCAAGACAGCAGTGGCTGAAGGATGTTGTTTTTCTTGTTCTTGTTCTTCTTCAGCAGGATTTTGCATTGCAGAGAAAGCCTGGAACTGGGTGCTCAAATAAAGACCCTGAAGACCATAACACATAAAAGTCTGAAAGTGTTCATTAAGTGTCCAGTATTATTTATCTCTTACCTTTTTCCTTATTCACTTCTCCTGATGTGGTTTTATATACATTATTAAGTTGATCTAGGTGACATATTTCTGCCCATTGAAGCCCTTAAACGTTCTAGTTTCTTTTGCCAATGATGTTAAGGTTTTGAAAAATATATGACCATATTCTGACTTGTTCATTGGACCATTTAATATTCTCCCAGCAACTTCAAGTATAGCCTTGCTGAAACTCATAATACAAAGGAGAAGATTCCTTCCTTTTAAGTACATATGAGCTGTTATATTGCGTCTATCCATCTTACAGTTTGTCAGTTGTGGAAACAGAACAAAAATAAGAAAAAAGAACGTAACAAGTGCTCCTCAGAGGTCCTTTAGGAGTCTTGAACAAATATTGCCTAGTTCTGGTGGGTTGTTGGTATTCATAAATGTGTTTGCATATATAAACATTCTCTGCTCACATATCAATTTAAAATGACCCCTTGGACATCTTCTCTGTGAAGAAAACCAGCAGTCTGGAAAAGTCCATAAACCCCTCCATGCTGACCAGTGCAAAGCAGTGTCACATTTTCTGTGCTGTGGCCTATCTTTGGTTTATTCTTTTGCTCAACTTGATTTCATATTAAACAGGTGAATCAAAAACAGGAAAGAATATGGAACTTTTCACTTTCTTCTTCAAACTCTTGAAAATTCTTAATCACATCTTAAATATAGTGTCATAGGGCACGTTAATATGCTCCTGGGCATTAATAAATGCTTTTCCATTTATCAACGTGTATGATTGTTGGCTTGTTTCTGCATGCACAATGGCAGTGAAAGACTTGCCAGCATTGTACAAAGCCTGGTTGCAAGCTTGCTTCCTGTGATGTCTTTCCATGTGTCTATGACTTCTGCTGTCATTCATTATATATTTATGTCTGTCTTTGATTATATTTTAAAATACATGATATGAAGCAACATGGAAAGTAACTGATATCTGTTTCTAAATAATAAATGCAAACTTGAGAAATCCTGACTTAAATCTTTTAAAAAATCTAAGAAATCATTTCTTTCATATATAACACTAAAATCCATACGCTATCATCAAAGCGGGTCTGCTCCCAGTCATTGTGGCTACTTATTTTATTTATTTGTTTGTTTGTTTAGAGTGTATAGTTGAATGTATTTACATGCTTCTAATGTTTAGATGTTCTGGAAACATATTAAAAGAAACTACAGTCACAATTCATCACAAAATTTAAAAATGTGCCTGAAAAGTTAACTAACCTTAGACCTAAACCGTAAGTATATAAACAGTCCCAGCAAGTCTGATTTATAGGCTACTTAGAGTTGTGTAAATCCTGTTACTTTACATCTCCTTCTCAGACCTCATGTAATAGGTGTGTATGTGTTGCCATTTCCACATGAATCTTCACATGCTACAGAAAAGAGATTTAAGTGCACAAAATATAAGTATCAGCATATTATTATTATTATAAAGGAAAATAACTTTTGAAACCAGGGAACATTCCAGAGCATTCTTTAAACTATAAAAGTGGGCTAACATATGGAGATACTTGATTGATGCTGCTTTTCTCAATTTTTAAGGCAAGTTTATAGGTCAAAGATGTTTCTGTGTGAATCTACATGTAGGCCTATAAATAAGATAAAATAATCTCAAGCAAAATTAAGCAAGCATTAGCTATCTATACTCAATACATTTCAAAAATATATTTTAATATTAATTTCCTAAACTGTGTACCAATTTACCAATGTATTTCTGATCTGTGCTTTTGTTAATTTGGTAAAATATTGGCTTCACTGAGAGGAAATCCCTGTTCACTTTGTAATGAAGAATCTTAGTTATCAGAGCATACAGTGGCATGGTACTGTTGTGAATTATGCTATTCTGGTAAAAAGGCAATTAAGTAATTTAGTGCATAAATATAAAACGTACATCCTGTATTACAACTTCCACTAACCTGTGTGTACAGTTTAAACATTAATCTATTGAAAACCTAAAACTTCTGAACAATTTTGTAGAATAATTCTTACTTGTTGCTTCTAAGTAATTGATTACATGTGCATGTGGCCCTGAGGGCACTGTTAAATGGTAAACCAGTTAAAGTCAGATGTATAGAAGACAGTAGTGAGTCTATGTCAGAGTGAATGAGGAAATAGATGTTCATCTTGTGTTCCACCAGGTCACCCCAGCTTTATATCACACTTTTTTTTTTGTTCTGTTCTGGTTTTTTCCTTACTTTCATCTCTAAGTTGAGTAGTCGAGTCTGTTTTGCCCAGAACCGTAATTGGCTGTGAGCCTTCCCTGCCCTTGTCTCAGTCCACCACGTTTTTGGTTATCTTTTTTCCTCCCATCTCGCTGAGGCCTTTTGCCATCCTAATGAGGGTCAGGGTGGATGGGGGGCAGTGAGCAAGAGACTGTTGTGATACTTCATTGCTGGCTGGGCAAAACCATGACACTACTTCATGATGTAGAAGTGCTTCCAAAAGGACTCACTAAGGTAAGAAGGCAAGCTTTTGTTGCAAAGCATTGTCATAAGGGGGCAAACCCAGGTACAATGATCTCATTCTAAAGCTTAGGTTACTCAGAGATAGAAGAAAATGCAGAAACATCAAGCACCAAACTGCAATTGGCAAAAGTATTGCCAAACAAAACTCCATAGATTTAGTAATCATTTGAAATGAATACAGAAATTATTTAGAATATAGTATTCTAATGGCAAAATGAGAGAACTACAAGCAAGAGCTTAAGTGTACTTTGATAAGTTAGTCTATACAATATATCTAAAGAAGACTGGGATAAACATCATTGTTAGGAACCTGACGAAATAAAAAATACTTTCAAGATAAGAGGATTGGAACCCAGAAGCATATTTCCCAGACATTTATGTTTGAGTTGATAACAGCTGACAAGGAAAAAAAAGACAAAAAAAGAGAGAAAGTGTGGACAAAGGTGATATGATATTGCAAGGGAAAAAAAATAGGAACAGGAGTTATAACTCAGAATAAAGCAAAAGCAATACTGGTGATATCCATAAAAATGTTTTCTTTAAAGAAATTTAGAGGAAAAGGAAGACAGGAATAAAATCTTCAGAGAAAAATTAGCTTTACAAGAGAAATGAATGTGCCTGTACTCAGTTTATTAAATATGTATTGATGTCTGTGAACACACTTTTGCCCTTCAATTATATTTTGTAATTAATAATTTCTGAGGTTTAGTAACAACATAGACTTGCTGAATGCATGCTGGTTTGTACACCGGCTGTATACAAACTCCTGTGGCCCTGATACAGCTCCATAGAAGCTATGCCAGCCTAACAAAGGGGAAATTTGGTTCTGTTTCTTGGAAGCAATTTCCTCAGTATCTACATATTCTTTGGGTCCCTTTCCATTTGTTATCTTGTAGGTGAGAAAACAAAACAGAAGACATTCCTCTGGAAGTACCAAACAGCCTTAAATTTAATTTAAGTTTAAATGTTTATCTATTGCACTGTCTTAATTTAACAGACAGCTACTTTTAATATGAAAATCAGTGGGAAAGATTATTATTCCCCTCACAAATGCAACTAGCTGAATCCAAGGAGTGAAAACCAAACCAACAAAATAAAAAAAAATAGGGGTGCGGAGAGGAATGAGGTAGAACAGAAAAAATGTAAGGAAGAAAGTGTAAAATCATAACAAAATGTCCAGCAAACTGAATACCTTTCACTTATGGGTCTGACCTAAAGCCAGCTATAGTGAACTGGAGTCTTTGTGGGCCATGAATCAATCACTTTGGCCAATTCTGACCCTGATTGAAGTGGCTGAGGGTAATATACCAGAAAATTTTTCCCTTATGTGGGGCAGGAAGGGCAAATGTAGGGACACTGTGCCTACTGTGTTACTACCTCCAGACTTGCTAGCAGTGGTACAAGCAGGGCAGCCTCAAGCAGGGTACCATGACACTGAGGATGTACTGCTAGACTGACACCATTTATGTTCTCAAACATCTGCTTCAATGATCGGAGCTACCTTCTGCCTTTTTAGGATCTTGGACCTCATTCCTCTCCATTTCATTCCCTCCATCTTGAATCTGACACTTTTGAATTACTCTCTTATGCCACCTGCAGCCTGAGCAGTTTGCATTAGGATATAGGCTCTAGGAGTAGTATAGTTGTTCCCCCTCCATATCCCCTCATGTGTCATACTGTAACCTCCACTATAAACTTGTAACATCTTTTAGACCTGTAATATGTCAAACAGACTCAATTAAAAGTGCACACTAAACCATTTTATTACAGATGTAACTATAAATAGAATAACACTGGAAACTTGTTGGTACATATAAACCACTAACCTGCAGCTAAATTAGGTTCATTATTAAGCACTTTCTCTGCTGACAAGGTAATGTTAAGTGAATATACTGTATTATACATAGGTGCTGACTGAATTATTAAAAGATACCTTGAGAAAGAAGCAATTTGCATTAAAAGTCTAAGGCAATTAAGATCATATGGATTGTAATGAGAACAAAATTAATATGGGGTTACAAAAGGAATAGAAAGTACAGCTATACTCCTGTAACAGCGATTGCAGAGCAAATGTGCATTATTTAAGAACCATTATGTGATGATGTAATTAAAGACTCTTGTAATGTGTGGTAACATGCAAAATAACAAGCCAAATTAGTTTTATGTGTGCTCTTCACCTTTCAAAGTTTGGGGTTTTTGTGTGCTTACACTCTTTGAATCCCACAGTAACGTGTGCTGTAATCTTTTCTGGAAATCTGGGGTATCTCATCTGTACAAGTTCATTTCCAGAAGTCGACTTTATACTTGTCATGTACATTTAACTGTTGGAAGGCAGATTTTTTTCAGCTGTCAATATGACTTCTTTTTAATTAATGAAGTTGAAGGGGCTATATTTAGTCATATATCTCAACGTAACTATGCCCTATCGTAGCTCACTGGCATTCCTATTAAGATGTTCCAGCAACGAGGCTGAACTATCTCAAAGCTCTACTTAAGGAAGGAGAGGGCACGCTTATAAAATATTCTGGAGGCGAAAAAAAGTCGAAGCGGTCGATCGGCTGCTCATCCCGTACGGCTGGAGATGTAGGAGGGCAGAAGAGCCAAGGATGGGAGGCAAACCACATCGGGGCCCGGGTGACTCCCGAGAGCAAGAGGCTGGTGGCTCTCAGAGACCGGGTAGCCACCCTACATCTGCGCTCCCCGTCGGTCTCCAGGGGCGGCGGAAGCTGGCGCGGAGCCGCCCCGGGGGTTCTGGGCTGCTTGCCAGAGAGCAGCCACCGTATCTCCCCGGGACCGTGCACCCCGGGACGACTCGTCCCGGTCTCAGCCGCCTCCAGTGATAAGTGCAGGCGGGGCCTCCGCTGCCACCGAAATACGCAGGCGGGCTTTGAGGAGCGACAGCGCTCCGGGGGCTGCCGGAGCTGCGGGGAAAGGAGCGGCGGTGAGGGGCGGTGAAAGGCATCGTGAGCTCGCCGAGTGAATTTGATGCACGGAATGCGATTTCTCCGTGTAGCGGAATAAAACGGTGTCTCCTCACCTTCCCCCAAACGCCTCTAATACCGCGTGAGTCACGGCGTAACTGGAGAACTGCACCTCACAGTCTCATTTCACAAAGTTAGGGCAACTACGGCGGCGTTTCCTACGGGACGGACGCGACAGCCTCCGCCCGTCCGGAGTGTGACTTGCCGGGCCGGGAGGGTCAGCGCAGCTCCACGGGTCCCGGCCGGCGGCTCCCGTTCGGCGTGCCGAGCGTTATGGGCGAGCACCACCGCCGGTACCGGCCCACCGAGTCACCGCGCTGGGGCGGCGGCTCTCTCCAGTCCGAGGATCCCCGCTCGCAGCGAGAAGCCCCGAGCGGATTGGGGGGGGGCCGCCACCCTCCTCACCGCCCCGTCTGCCCCCAGCCCCGTCCCCCCACTTGACCTCCACCGCCGACGGGGCGGGCTCAGCCCAGATTGTGCCGAGGACACCGGGGGCCACCAGCGGAGCCGCGGCCCCGGGGGGTCGCCGGACACGCCCCGCCGCCCCGCTTCCTCGCCCCGCGGAGCAGCTGCCTTCACGTCGCCGCCGCGCCCACCTCCCCGGACCGGTCAGCCAAGCCGCTGACCTCCCCGCCGGCTCCGGGCTGCACTCTGTATCCCCGGGCCCGCGCCGGGCGCGTCCCTCCCGGCGGCCGAGCGCCCCCTTCCCCGCCCCTGCGCCAGTGCCGGTGCCGGTGCCGGGCGGGGGGCGGCGGCAGCGAGGGAAGAGGGATGAGGTCATCCTCTTTAGCGGCGTCAGTCAACTGGGTGGTGGCGGCGGCGGGTGCGGGCGGAGGCGGGCGCGGAGGCGGGATGCGCTGCTCGGGGCAGCGCTGCCCTGCCTGCTCCCGGCTCGGGCAGAGCGCGGCGGCGGCGGCCCCGGCACCACCGGCGCCCGCGGAGGCGACGGCGACGAGGCGGGCGGGCTGAGCACGGCTCCCCGCAGGCAGGCGGCGCTGCGGGTGCGGCCGCCGCGGAGGAGCCGCCCGCGGGCGCGCAGCCCCGCGCGGAGCGGGGAGAGGGGACGCGGGGAGCGGCGGGTCCGCGGCGGCTGCGGCGGCGGAGGGCGGGAGACAGGAGGCGGAGGAGGAGGAGCAGGGGGAGGCGCGGGATAAAGGAGCACTCGCCGCTCCCGCTCGCTCTCCGGCGGGGCTGAGCGAGGCATCATGGCCGCGAAGTCGGACGGGCGGCGGAAGATGAAGAAGGGCGGCGAGGTGGCGTTCACGCCGCTGCAGAACTCCGAGCACTCGGGCTCCGTGCAGGCGCTGGCCCCGGGGCTGCCCGCCGGCGCCGGGCCGGGCGGCGGCAGCGACGACGACGAGGCGCCCGGGGGCGGGTGCTGCAGCAGCGGCGGCGGCGGCAGCGGGGACGGCTCGGGCGGTGGCTCCCGTTGCTGTTGCTGCTGCTGCTGCGGCGGCAGAGGAGGAGACGGCGCCGGGGGCGCCGGCGGGGGCTCCCGGGGCTCGGGTGGGGGCTCGTCCTCCTTGTGCCTGCGGCTGGGCAGGGAACAGCGGCGCTACTCGCTGTGGGACTGTCTCTGGATCCTGGCCGCACTGGCCGTGTACTTCGCGGACGTGGGCACCGACATCTGGCTGGCGGTCGACTACTACCTGCGGGGCCAGCGCTGGTGGTTCGGGCTCACGCTCTTCTTCGTGCTGCTGGGCTCCCTCTCCGTGCAAGTCTTCAGCTTCCGCTGGTTCGCGCACGACTTCAGCACCGAGGACAGCGCCGCCGCCGCCGGGCACTGCCCCGCCGCCGAGAGCAAGCTGCTGGTGAGCAGCGGCTCGGCGACCGCGGACATCGACGCCGCTCGCCCCTGCACGCCGCAGCGGCAGGCGTCCACCGCCAGCAAGAGCAACGCCACCAACAGCAGCAGCAACGGCGGCAGCAACGCCGCTGGCACCGCCGGTCCCCGCGCCGGCGGCGGCAGGTCGGCGTCCTGCGCCTTCTGCATCTGGCTCCTGCAGTCGCTCGTCCACATCCTGCAGCTCGGGCAGGTCTGGAGGTGAGCAGCCGGGACGGGGCGACGCGGGGTACGGGTGCGGCGCCCCGTCGCCGCGGGGGAGGGAGGGCGGCCGCGTGCGGGCGCTGCGCACGGCCGGCGGCCTCTCGTCCCATTTGTGGTACCTCCGCGGGACGGCGCTCCCGGGCCCGCCGGGCCGCGAAGGGGCAGGAGGGCGGCCGGACCCCTGCGAGGCTGAGAGTGGCCCCGAGTACGAGGTGTCCCGGCCCTCCAAGGATAGCTCCGACGGATCCCGGAGCGCCCGGTGCCTCAAGGGCGGCCGTCGCCCCCAGGAGGTGCCGGCATGCACGGGTTACCCAGAGTTTCCCGGGAAACCTGTGCCAGGGACTGATAAAACAAGGCATCAGGCTTGGGGAGAAGGGGGATACCCCGGTAATCTGCGGCTCCCGGTCTCTTCACGCGTGGCCAGCTCAGCGTTGCCGCCAGCGGGGAACTTTACCAAGAGCCAAGTTTCTTTCCAGAAGCCGTTGATGAACCCCACCATTACTGTGTTTTGATATTTATGTGTAAATATGATGCGTGCAGTCTGTTCCTCACTATGCCTCTGTGTTTTCTATGTATGCAATGTAGTACAGAAATGTCTTCTAAATCAAACTTTTGAGTAGCTGTTCTCAAAAATGTGCAAGTGATGCAATGTGCATTACAGAAGGAGACTGTGAAAGGCACTTACTGAAAAGGGAGATGACATCATAGTTTGCAAAAGTAATGTTCTCCTTTATTTTAAACACGTTTCCAGGAAAAGGTTTATGTGAAGGCCAAATATCTTGCAAATACATTTATTCCTGCTTGAAAAGTGCAGAGTTCAGAATGCATAATGTATAAGGAGTTGAAATTTTCACCTATAATTGTAGCAGATAGATGCAGTGTTGAAGGTCGTGCATTGGCACATGGCACTAGAGCAACAGCTGAAAATACTTTTGGGGTTTCTTGTGTGATGAGCAGAAATTTTTTCATGTTTCAGTTCTGGAAATAGCAGTTTTTCACAATTACTTCCTTAGAGAGTTTAATTCATTGTTGCTTTAAACTTTTAACTCTCTGGTTTTTAATCTCTGTCTTACCCTTTTGGACCTGGACTTTTGCTTTGTATTGATGTGATATACAACACAGCCCTGTTCTGCTTGTGGCCTTTTAAGTAAAGAATACAAGGAATACAAGTGCTGCTAGATAATAGACCAAAGTATTTGGGACTCAGTAACTAAGTATTTCTCACTTTCCAGATTTTTTTTTTGTTTATTATAAACATCTCTATAAACATCAGCTGTGAGAGAACTTGAGAGTGGAATAGAATTTTGAACAAAAAGCAATGCTTTGTTCTTGATCTTGTATGTTTCTGTGCTCTACCTCCACAGTTGAACAAAAGTTAGATTTAGGACTTTCTGAATGTGATGGTTTCATGTAATATTTAGTCCTGGTCCCGCAGAGGCAGAAAAGTAGGCTCAAACTGTACATAGAAATTCATGTTGATACTCGTCCATATTGGAGCTAAACAGGTTGTATCATGCTGAGTGACACAGAAGAGTTTTACAAAGTCTGGCATCGTGACTCTGTATTGGAAAACACAAAGAGGAGGGCTGTGGGTGGAGCAAGGTGCAATCTGATATTGTACAGCACTTCAGTCAGATGAGGTGGCTGGGGTTTAGAGCTCTCCAGCAGCTTGCTTTTCAATGAAGCACAGTCTCTTTTAACATAAGATTTCCTCCTTGTGAACACACCTAGTCCTCTCAATTTAAAGCTAGCTGAGCCCTTTTTTGTAGTTTTTCTTCGTGTGTTGTCACATAAGACTACCAGAATATTAAACTGACAAAGCCTGATAGAACATCTAGTTCTGTTTTAACCTGCTGTGTTTATAGTTTTTTTTTTCTTCAATGAAATAGAGACATAGAATAGTTTGTCAGTAACGTAGTAGTATTTATTTGCAGTTTTCCACAAACATACAAATTACGTGGTCAGTCTGGCCTATCTGCACTTCATAATTAATGAAAGTGATTTCATTTTCATTCCTTAGGTGTATGCCTCATAAGGGAGAGCCTTTGGAGTTTTCTAAAACTAATAATCATTGGTAAAAAGGAGGTCACGTCAAACTCTGAGAAAATCTGTAGATAAGCATGGTGTCACAACTAACACCATTGAGCACTAGCACAAGCTGACCAAAGAGGGTGTGCAGTTTCCTTCTCTGGAGGTTTTCAAAACCTGCCTGGACGCATTCCTGAGTGACTTGATCAGGCGATCAGGGCGAACTTGCTTTAGCAGAGGGTTGAACTAGGGGATATCTAGAGCTCCCTTCCAACCCCTGCCATTCTGTGTTTCTAAGATTCCATCTGTTGAAATTTTCTGGAAAATAAAGTCTCTATTTGGACACTTAATAGTCTAAAATTTTTGCTCTGCAGTGTAACATCTGCACTAGCCTGAGCAAACGTTTCCTGAGCACTTAGACTGAAGGATGATCTGGTGTTTTCCAGTTGCGTGTGTTTGGAGACTGACCCCTTCTTTGAGCAGCTAAACAGACAGTGCCAGTTGTGCTAGTGCTACAAGTTCCCACATGCTGGAGACACCATCCCCACAGTTGACAAGACTCATGTCACCCTTTATTCTGTGCCCTTCTGTGTATATTTACTCTCAGGTTTCAGTTCTTCCTTTTGTTTTTCTTTTGTCCCTCGTTAAAGTCTTCTGTATCTACATTTAAGTTTTCTGTTACTTACTGTATTGAATCCTGCACAAGTAAAAGTTATAGTAATATTTCTGTCATTTCTCTGATGACAAGGAGCCTTGGATAGGAGAGCTGAGGGCAAGAATATCAGGGAATGAGAAGAAAGGTTTGCTTGTGTCTGGTTCTCAATATACTGAGATTGGTAATCCTGCGGATTCTGCTGTCATTTGGTGTTCATTGACCTCTGTCTTCTCTTAAAATGTTGAATTGATTCGTCAAGTCTTTAATTTTTTGTCCCATTGCCTATGGTTTTGGGGTCCAGTGGGTCAGCTGCTTATTTAAAGAAGCCATCCCAAGGAACAAGAGATACAGCTGGCAATCCCTTGTTCTTGGATTTAAAAAAAAAAAAAGTTTTAAACTAACATTTTAATGATTTGTTCTGTCAGAAAGATTTTTAACAATTCCAAAGCCTTGTCTTACATTTGAGATTAATTTTTGTTTACAAATATATTGAAAGCCAGATCATTAAAAATGATTATGTGTTAATTTTAACTAAAACGTGCTAATGGGAAATGAATGAGATTTTTAATGTGGCATGGAACAGTGCTGGAAATAGGCAATCTAAAATTACTGAAACAATTTTTTTCCTAGAGTGTAAAGAAGAGGAGCTGCAGGAGCAGCTCATCTGCCAATCAATTCTGAATTAAAATGTATCTGTTTTTCTTTTGAAATCAGTGTATCTTTTTTTTCCCCATAAATTTGATAAGGCTGAATTATTTTGAAGAATAAGCTCTTTATTTTGGGTGGGGGAAGGGGGTATTCACAAACTTCCTGATAACACTGTCATTCAGTTAAAATTCCAGTGAAGTCTCTGAGGAGTTGCTTGCCACAGCTGACTGCAGCTACCAGGCCTCTGTTGGCAGCTAATTTAATATTAAAATATGATCACTTATGAGTTTCTGCCTTCAGAGATAGCTACAGATACATTTTCTTATCCATATTTCCAGTGTGTTCTGCCTTTTACCAATATAAGGGCATAGAAACTGCAGTGTGGAGCTCTATTCTCTGAAGTAAGTGCTGTGAGAGACATAGCATTTTATTAGCAGACTCTGGGGAGTATGAGGAGGTTGTAATGCATGGGATCTTTATATGCCATTGAAAGGGGAAAAAAAGGAACTGGATACTTTAATTTATAGTCTATAAGGACTATGTAGAGGTATATGGGCCAGTAGGATTCAGGTAAACTATTGCTCTTTGAGCCTGGCATGAAAGTATGTAAACACTGCCCTTGAGCATCCCTTTGATTCTCTAAGCTTCGTAAGCTTAGCCCTGGCTTTCAGATCTCACAGCAGTTAGAGGGACTAGGTGACTGAATGCTAGAGATAATGGCATCTGTGGAGCTGATTCAATTCCTTTAAAACTTTTTGTTGTTGTTCTGGTTGGGGTTCCTCTGAGCTGTCACGACTGGAGAGCCATGCTCCTGAAGCTGGGCAAAGGAGTCCTGAGAGCCAACCCTGAGGGAGCATGGGCTGTGGGAAACTGAGTAGGTGAGAGAAGGAGACTGGAGAAGTTGATGGTGCCCCTCTTGTAGTGTCTGGAAAGCAAGAAGTAAAATCCCCAGCACAACTGTTGTGATTTGTTGGGGAATTGAGTGAGCAGGCTGCCTTGGTGTTCAAAATGCTTGGAGGTTCCCACAGTGGCTGTCATTTTGTCTGAAAAGCTACAGTCAAAGTGCCTGAAAGGGAACTGTCAAGTTTCTGTAGCCAACAAAGCCAGAGGAAGGGTGAATCACTGGGAAGAAGAACACTGGAAATTACCCTTTAAAATTATTTTTGGGTAACTGAGATGATAGTGAGATGATTAAGTATATCCTCCTAAACACAATGAGATTTGCTAGCTGTGTGAGTACTCACCTAGGGAAACAGGCAGATTAATGCTGGTCGTTCTGAGGCACGTATCTTTTCCCTGAGAAGTTATGGTCTGGTTCTCTGGGAAGTGATGCTATGATTTAGCTATATCTATTTCTGTGTAATACTAAGAAATTGTTATCTTCCTTCTTCCTCCTGGTCCTTATTTGGAAAAAAAAAAAAAAAAAGAGTTAGAGACATGTTGTAGAGGTGATGCTGGATACTGGAAGCAGTGTGAGTTGCAGTCCTTCTGTGGCTACGTGGAAGGATTTTTCACAGGGCTGGATCATCCACCAAGGATATGTCATTGCCTGTGCTCATAAGCTTCACCTCTGCAATCAGTTAATGCTTTTAGAATTAAAAAAAAAAATAGTCAAAGGGTGTCTTCACTGTGTGTGAAAAGTCCTTATGACTTCCTCAGGTGTTTGCCATTAAGCGTGGCTGCACCTCTAAGCTGGAGCTATGAGCCAGGCAGTTCAAATTAAAAATGTCATCAGTCTTTAAACTGTCTCAACTTCACCCTTAAATAGGTTCATTTTCTACTTTTGCTCTACATAGTAGTTTTGACACTTTTGTTCAGTAGGAGTGTAGAAGTTTAGTGTAGTTAGGTGGTCAATAATTCCAGCTGCCATTGGACTTCACACCGGGATGTGATAATATCTCAATCTGACACCAGTTTTTCTCACTGTTTTGAAATCTGTCAGATAATTTGTCACATTGAGTCCAAATTTATGAATCATAGCTGTTTCCTAGACAAGATTATTGCATATCCTCCCCATCTGTCTCAGTGTAGCAAAATGCTGCCACTCAGCAATACCGTATTTCTTTTGTTGAATTACTGCAGTGCTTGAGTTAAAGTCATACTGACTAACTCTTTTGCTTGCTGTGTCTTTAGGACTCAAGGAAGGTGATGGACTGTCAGAAACAGAAGTTAAAGTTTTCTTTTTTCCTCACAAAACAAGATGAAAAGGGGCAGCCCACCCAGTTAGGTGGCCTAACTATGTTTAAACTTTTGCTGATACATTCAGTAGAATAAATAATCGATGTTTTCCCTTTTTTTCCTTTTTTTTTCTGAAGACAGTGATATGTAGATAAAGGCTATGCCTTTCAGAATTTTTTTGGAAACACAAAAGTGAAGCTTTACTATGTTCTTAAAAAGCTCTTACAAGTCTGTACGCAAATCTAATTTGGTATTCAGTTTATTCTAAAAACCTAAGATACATGTAAAAGATGCCGATGTATTTTAAAAGAAAGATACTGTACTTTAATAATTAACAAGTGTTTTCTCTGTAGAGAATATTTATCAGTTACATAAGTTTTCAGATTTTCAAAGGACTGCTTAAGCAGTAAAATTTCTGATTGCTTAACTGGCATAGTAGGACAACTAATATTTTATACACAGAATACTTTCTAGAAACCTATATATGGGAAGAATGTATATTTAGTTTTTTCCAAAACAGTGGAAAATCTGTATGATTTTAAGGGTTTGTGTTTCAGAGGATTTTGTGTCATCATGTATAGATATTACTCTAGAGTTCTCCAATGCCGTAAGGGAATGACTACCTGTATATACCATGAATTCAAAGAAACGTTGCACGTCATAATTTGTTTCTAAATATTGAAAACTTGCAGAAGGTTCTTAAAACAAGGCTTTTCTTTGCTAAAATGTCTGTGCGTCTTACATCAGGGAAAGTATTTAGTGCTGAAAGGTCGTTTGCATGTCTCTCCCATGAGAAAGAAAAATAGTGTAACATCATAGCATGATCTTGCAACTTCAGTTATCCTGGTCTGTTATCTTCAAGTTATTTACATCACAATTTACCTTGATCAGAAGAGGACTCTCGTGGTCGACTGGCTTAGTCCTTAGTAATTGTCTATAAGAACTGAGCTGGCTACAAAGATACAAAAGTTCTAGCAACATTGAAACGCAATCAATTCCTGTGTCACTTATAACAGTGTTAGCTTGTTCTTCCATTTCTGTGTTCCAATTAAGTAGCTTTTAATATACAGCAGATTAATCACAACAGGGACTTACAGTTTCAGTAAGCAGGTTTTTTGGGAGGAATTTATCGGGCACAGACAAAATCAATACCTCTTTTGCTCATGTTTCAAGATACATTAGAAATCTGTGGTTGCTAAAGTATATTTACAAAGTGGTGCCGTTTTCGACCATGTTAGCAGAGCTGTCAGTTATATACATTGTGTCAAGTACAGGTGTGGAAGTGGCAAATAGGCTATAAAAAGAACTGTTTTGATTTACTTGATTTTTAAAATGATAGGAGGCTGATATAAAAGAGGACATGAGGGAGGACTGAGGGAGCATATAAAAGGAAGCAAGTTCTGAAAAGACACAGGAATACCAGTTAATCCTTTTACATTGTGTACCTAACTCCAGTTTGTTTCCAGTCAGCCACTGGCCAAAGAGAGATTATTTGAATAATTTTCTAAGTGAGTGCTTGAGTGACTGGAGAAGGAGGTAGGAAAAAAAAAAAAGTTATATGTCTGGGCAAACTTACAGGAAAAATGTGAGATAAACTCTGATTGCAGTAAGTGGTCATCTGAAAAATAATAAATACAAATATGAAGTATGTTTGCAGGGAAGAGAAGTATCTTTTCAAAAATTTTAGAATTAAAAAATCATGGGTCTTAAGTATATATTTTTCCAAGAGATTTTACCCAAATTTTCTGACAACCATAACCTGAATTATCATCTCTCTGTGAGCCCTGACTGCTGAAGAGGTTTCTTGTCACTCTCACTGTTTTCCTCCCTGAAGGGCTGAAATGGGTGATAATGCTTTTTTTTCCCCCCAGGATAAAATAATTGCTATACTATGCTATTATTTCCCTTATTTTCCTTCGACAACATGCTTGTGGTGTTCACTGTGTTCATGGTACAAGATTTTATGGCAAGCCATATAAATCTTTTTGATTGGTAATGATAATCAGTGTGGGTGGTTAACGTTATCAGTTACAAAGGATTTCATATCACAAGTTGGAGCAAATGGAGCGAGACTTTTGCAGGGTGTTTTCAAATGAAGTTTGGCAGCCAATGATGTGACAACAAAAGTAACTTATTGTTCTTCTAAAATTGGAAGGTGTGACTTAGGCAAGACTAATGTATCAAGGATTAATATCAGCTGGTTTAGAGAAAGGTGCAGGTGTTTTAAGGTGAATAAAAAGTGAATTCATTTACAAATGAAAGGACAGTTGTCCTTACCTCTGTCAGCTGTTATGTATTAGATTGATTTCTGCCCTTAAGAATGAAGGTTAGTGGTGGCACAGTTGCCAACCTTACTCACTTTAATGGGATGGGTTTTTTGTAAATATCTGATCTATTCTAGGATCCTGCCAGCTTCTTTGAGTGGTGTTTTTCCATGTGTGGTGTATAGGATCAGTAGATTAGTTCCAGCAGGTCCAAGGAAAATACCTTGTAATGTCAAGTACTAGACTTGAGTTCTCTGTAGAGGGATCAATACATGCATAGAAAACAACAAAAAGGTGCTGTGCTGATACTTTTATGGTTTAATAGTGGCTGGTGTGTAATAATAAGCTTTGTCATTATAAATGTGAGGTCCTTTTTACCTTAAGGAGGGATATGAGTGGAGTTGTGTTTTCTTCTTATTTTAGTTTATATGAATGCTCACTCTTTATGGAAGTCTTTCTGTGAGGCAGGTATGAAATAAGACTTAGCTCTGAAAAACGGAATTTAGATTTTCTTTAGGCATATAAACCTGAAAATATGATCTAGAAAATTGGTCTCAACAGCCTTGATAGGAAATTTCACAAGGAACTGAAACATAATGGGCATACACATTTGCACTCTAGTTGACATTGTGAAGTTTAATTTTTGTAATATACTTTGAGATACTCAGGTGGTAAATGGAAACATTTCAAAACAAATTATCATTTCACTGTGCCTGCTTAAATATGTTTTAGGTTAAACATGTTGAAAACATGGACATCTATCCACCGTGGACATTATTGGGATACTAAAGCAAGCTTTAATATTTTAAGGATTTATTTTTTCAAGGGTTTATTATACCCATAATTTACTATACAGCTTAAAAAGTTCTGTCCTTCACCCTTCCTTCACCTACCCACTTTTGCTGCTTTAAGTTAGCTCACACCTTTTCCATTCTGTTGTTTTCCTTATTTGTTAGTTTGCTTTGTAAACTGAATCCATTATGCTAAGGAGGAAAAAAAGGCCTAGGGAACAAGGATTAGGAATCTTTTTAGACATAATGGAAATGCTAGAATGAAATTCAGCCTGCAGCTTCCAAGCACTGGACATATCAGCTTCAAAGAAATGACACATATGGGTAACAGTGTAGAGTATTTTCAGTAGTAATGGTGGAAACTACTTTCAACACAGAATTATTGGAAAAAGCATAAAGGTAAACAGAGTTCATAGTATATTTAATGAAGATGTTCTATAAGTAAAGACTGGGCAGTTAAAGAAGATTTACCCATGTGAAGCCAAATACAGCACAGAGGATAATTAATGTGACTGAGATAACTCAATAATAATGGCTTTGAACTTTTACAATAGTGTATTAATGCATGTGTCAAAAGGAGGGATTGCATTTGCCGTCAACAACCATTTGTTAGGTATTTTTACCACACAGGTTAATTAAGAACTCATGATAACAGAGTATAAAAATTACCTTACTGAACTAAGGGCTGTGTTTGGTCCCTAAGTATGCCATCCATTACTTTTTCTGTATCTAAAAAATAAAATTGGAGATGTATGTTTTTCTGTAACCTGTCTTCATTCTGTTAATGTCACTTTTATGGCAGAGCTAGTCCATTGATGGTCCAGCTGACTCTGAGAATTAATGAAATGCTAGATGTGTTCTCTGCATGCCTGGATTAAATCAAGAGGGCTGCTGAGAAAGCTAGAGAAGACTTGAAGCCATCCCACTATGAATCCTCAAGGTTTGCCTCTGAAGAGGATGACTCAGTCCCTTGTAGAGCCTACTATTGGGTTTGGATAAGCAAGGCATAAAAGCCCAGGAGCTGCAACAGCTGTGGTTGAAATGGACCTGTTCACTTAACAGGTTGAACCTGTTAGATGCTGCGTGGTAGATTGAGAACCTTAGAACCTGGGCTTATTTTATGAGTTTGGGGGGTTTTGCACTCATCAGTGTAAAGTATATCTCCTCTAGAGGGAGAATGTTGGTCTCATGACCAACCTGTGATTAGAGCCATGGAAGGTTCTTCATGTGGGACTTGCCTCAAACAGCCTAGAGCATGTCTGTAATATTTGTGTCTCCTTTCCTCTTCCTGTGAAATGCTTTAACAGTTTACAGCTTCACCCACATTAGTAAGGTTTGGAAGGATTTCCTTCCATTCCTTTGAAAACTTCATAGCACAGCAGGATTCATGTTTTGGGATATTTCTGTGCTACAATAGTGTAAAGTTGTTACTACTTGTAGTTTAAGTGCATTTGCAAAACAGAGTGATGTTTCAGAGCAGGTACCTTTCCTAACTCATCTCAAAGTAAATTCCAGACCCGGACTCGGTTCTTCTCCATGAGTCTAGCTATTCCTACACTGCCTAGGCAGTGTAGGGTTCTTGCAAGAGAAGCAACTCCATCTGTGATAAGAACTTTTCTACAGGGCTAACATCTTTTAACGTGGTAGGTACCAGACTTGAGTTATATCCTAAAGCTACAGAATTCATATTAATAAGTTATCAATGTTATTTCGGTTGTTTTACAAAGGAGAGATTTCTATAAAAAAATTTCATGATACACTCATAACTTTCTATTATTAAATATTGGTTTTATTTTCTATTTATTAAATGACTTGGGTTCTTTAAGTGCAGCAAGTATTGTATGAGAAGAACCTTTTGGAAAATGTTGACTGTCAGCTGAAATGAAGTATATTTCAGTAATGACTTTAAAAAAATATTTCTAATGAATTCCCTAGGTAAGAAATAGAAGTGTATTACAAGAAACAGTATAATATTTAAATCTAAAAGATATAATACCATGTCTTAAAGGATTTTAAATTTCCATAAAATGATTAATTGATCTTTGAAACAATTGGAATTTAAATTATCCACTTGTATTAATACAGAATATTTTCAATACCTCAGCAAAACCTATCTCCCTAATTTTTATTTTTATACCAGCACCTAAGTAAGAAAGCTGGCTAGTAGCTTTATTTGACAGCTAGCACTAATGTAGGAGTGCAACTTAAAAGGACACTATTCATAACCATCATCATAAAAAAAACCTTACAAGTATTCTTTTGAAGTTCATTTATGAATTCAGTTTGACTGTGATAATAACTTGTACTGATTTTTTGAGCTTGAGCTTTATTAGTGCAAATACTTATGGAAGGTGTATTTTAAGCTTGAGTGCTAGAATATTAATCAAAACCTTAGTTACATATTCAGTAGTAATATTCACAATTCATATGGGTCTTAATTTCATTACTCATCCAATCAAGGATCAGAAGCAATGACATATGATTTAAATAGCAAATTGTTTTGGATATTTCTAATTAGTAGACACAAAGGATTGGTTATTAAAGACATTACCTTTGGCATCTTGAAAACTGAAGAATAACCTTGAAATAAGAATAAACTCAACATTCAGATCTATTCAGAGAAAGTGTTCAGGAAGATTTTATTTATATCTAGTGTGTATAAACTATTTTCAATTAGAGAAACAATATAAATAAAATAAAAACTTGTCTTCTAATGGCATGCCACAAATCATTCTTTGGAAAATTCTTCATGGCTAGCAACATTAATAGTTGTAGGGAAGGAGAAAGGAAGACAGACATTACTTAGTTTCATTTCAAGTAATTGTTTTGGGTTCAAATATTGCAGCTGTCATTCAAGGGTGTACTTTACTGTAGGAATACCTCTTTGACCAGATAAATTTTAATTTGGTCATAATGCAGACTGTGTCACACTGGATTTATCCTATTATGTGGGAGTCTGCTGCTGCTTCATGTGTTTTTACTTCCTCATCCTCACAAACCTGTGAAGATTCCTGTTGAGGGGGCAAGTGTTTGAAAAAATGTGTCTGAGAACTTGAAGGACCAGTGGGACAACTGTTCCTACTGTCACTCTATGCTCAGTTAAGAATCCCTTATTTCCACTACAACCCAAAACTGATTCTGTGATGTACCACTGTTCATGCCAGGGGAAGGCTGCTCTGCAAGTCCTTTGAAGCTGCGTTTCTATAAGCAGTATTGGATTCTAGAGGCAAGGAAGCACAAAGCCGTAAGAACAGCCTAAGACTCCTATTGATTGCCATCACTGAATGTGTATGTAGTTGTGAGTAGTTGCAAGCAATTTCCTGACACAAACTGACCCACATCTTACTATTTTTTAGCATATAGATTTCATAAAGAGAGGAGATGCATGAAGGAGTCAGGTAAAATCTTGGAATTATCTTTTTTAATTTTCTTTTTCTCTTGGCAACTATTTATATCGGATTCAAGCATTAGCTCTGAGAGAGAAATAATGTTCACATCAAAAGCCACTTCCTCCTCAATAAATAATTCAGAGCCATACATCGTACATGAGGAAATATCAACACACTAGTAGTAATTTAATATACCAAGCAATCACATTCACTTTAGCCTGCATATGATTTAAATAGAATATGACAGTTTAGGGTCTCCAATTGCCCCATGGCATGTTGGGATCAAACTTGGCAAGTGATTGTAGTGTTCTCATATCTTCTGAAGAAGTGAATGAAAGTTGCATAATTCAGAGAGGATTTGTTAATTACATGCTAAATGAGAGTTTGCCTGCATGTGTTCTGAATCCAGATCATTGTAGAGGACCAGCTTTAGAGTATGTGAATATTTTCTGTCCTTTGTTAACTAAGATCTCACAGTCTTGTCTTTTTTAACTTGTTGGACTATTACTTTGAAGCACAGTTTCAGTATATTAGTTGCCTTCACTTTATCCTGTGGGTGAAAGGCTGTCCCTACCCTTCCTAAACTGCCTGACTCATGGGATGCATCTGCTGAGGACAACCTCCACTGCTTTTTAAAACAGTGTCTTCTATGTATTTATTTTCATCGTTTGCCACTAGTAGGCTGATGTCCTACACCATGGAGTATTAGCTACTTGTTGTACTGGGAAGGTTTATGTTTCTTTCTGTCTTAAGTACTTATGGTTAAAAATAGACAAATTCCTCTTTAATATCCTTGCCCTGGTGGTAGGTGAATTCAGTGCTGGGAGTACATCTATGATACAGGTACTGTGTGCTGTGAGAAGAAAGCTACAGATCTGTCATACCAGAGCTCAGGTTAGGACTTCTCTTTCACTGCTTCATTCTTTGTGGAGTGGCTCAGTTGTATTTGTGCTGGCTGTGCTTGCTGCATCACAAATATGGCATAAACTTCTGTTTTGGCTCTACACAAACAAAATTAATCTTAACAGTGAATGAGCATGAACATCCCCATGAAGGATTATGGCTATAATCAATTAATCCATAGCAATTTATCTCTGGTTCACATCTGTGGAAGTGGATTTGCACTGAAAGCAAGGGGTACCTATCATTGGGAGATGTTAAGTGCAATGCATAACTCTATGTATTTGTCCTTTGTGTCCTTTAGGGGGTGTATCTTCTAGCAAGCCTTTTAACCATAACATTGTTTATCCCAAAGATATGTAATGAAATCATGCATTGGGACATGTAGTTGTTTTGGTGATAAGATGCAGTCCAAGGCTGTATTTCTCCAGGAAAAGAGCAGATTGAGATTGAGAATTAACATGTGTTTGTGTGTTCTTGGGAATGAAATGATCATCCTCACTATTTCTATAGCATTCTCCAGTTCATCTGAGTAATAAGGGGAAGAGAGAAGAATCTCCTATACTTTATATATAAAATTTGTGCAAGAAGTGTAAAATGGGGAAAATGAGGACAGAACAGTGCAACAGTAACCTGGTTAGTAAAGAAGACTCTAAACTGCAGAGAGTAAAGTGTCAATGATGCATTGCTACTAGGATTGTGCTTAATCTGTTCAGTGGCTGAGTGCTGTCCCCAGGGAAACAGTGAAACATGGACACAGACCTGCCGAAAACCTCTGTGAGAAAATGGAAAAAATAGGACCATCTGTGCAGAACTTGCATCAGGTGAATTCATAACTGTAAATAGGAAATTGAATGTTGTATGCTACTGATGAAAGAGAACTCAAAGTAGAGACCTGCTGGTCTACTACTAGCAATGATTTAATAATTTGAAAGAGAGGGTTATACGTGTTAAAAAATTTAGGTTCTTTTAAAGATCTGCAAAGGTGCTTTCTCTGGCCTAGCACTGGGGTTTTGTAATGAATTGCTGGACTCCTGTTGTGTGAAAGGAAGGTCAGACATTCCAGAAATCTGTGGAAATGTTATCGTCGTGGGGGATTTTAGCTACTTAAATGGATACTGGAGGACACAGCCTATTATTGATCAGCATAGATGTTTTCATGTTGTAGCTCACAGTCTTCAAGTAGATAATGTATTAATAAGATGTGTTTGTGGTGTTCTGTTTTTCATGAGAATGCTTTGGAATTTTTAGACTTTCTCAGCAAGCAATGAAAACACTATGGAAGGCTGATAACACTGAATAACCTTCTATAGAGTGATCACAGGTATCTTCTGTTTCTTGAGGAAATAATAAAAGTTTTGTTTAGTTTTGGTTTTCTCCCCAAAATAGCAAGATTTCGTAACTGAGGAAAATGGCTAGGAGGAGAAATCTGCGGATATGTGTATGTATATAAATAAAGTCTAAATTTCTTGGAAATTAGTGATGCTAACACTGACAGGAATCTGAACATCAAAAAAAGGGGAAAAAAAGTTGGGTGTGGCTCTAAAACAACATGTATGTGTGCAACACCATTAGGGGTATGCAAGAGACACCTTCTACCCTTGCACTCTTTCTTTTCCAGTTGTCTGATCAGCACTAAGTCTCGGAGGTCAAGAAGTTTGAAGATACAGTCAGAATTTCCAAAGCCAAGCTGAGATGGACTTTACAGAAGAAATAACGAATAGCAAAACACTCTTCAGCTGTGTAATAGGGATAGGAAAAGGAAGAGAGAGGGCTGCTATCTTGTGAGAGTGGATATTAAAGATAATCTAGGTATGGTTCGGTGCTTTCCCTCATTTTTCGGTACAGATGATTATGTTAACGTGGTGGGAAAGGGAAGGCAGATAATGTAAATAATGGTATTAAAATAGGACTAACCACAGCTGTAGTGAAAGCAACAGTGAATGAGATTATCTTTGTAAAATCAAAGGGAATTAATAATTTCCATTCCAGGAAACTGAAAGAACTCGTGAATTACATCTATATTTTGAATCTGTTAAGACTGAGATAGTACCATAGGACCAGAGAACAACTGGATATTTCGGAAGTTGAGAAATATAATTATACAGCAACTATAGATCTGTGAATAAGTGAAGCTATATAAGCCCTTTCCTTTAAAAACTTTTCTCAAGACATACAATTAAAGGGGAGAATGGAATAAAGTGTAAAACATTTTTACTAAAGATCAATATTTCCAGACTGACCTGTGAACTTTATCAATACAGAGGACAACTTTTGATGCACCCTGGATGTCTTCATCAGAGCTAGACATAAAGAGAATTAGCAAGGCAGAGAAGAAAGGAACTGACTTGCTAGCGGGTGTATTGAAGTTCAACCCATACAGTTAAATTACTGTGTGGCCACAGCCATGGCTTCACCTAGTGACCCAAAGCTCATGGTGCACTATAGTGAGAACTTTCATACTTCTTAGCCTCTTCCTTCCATGCAAGAGATATACATTTAAATGTCATTGACATTTTGTCAGAAATTCCAACCTATAATTCCTTTTGTTTTCAAAACTAAGACTTTTATATTAGACAGAAGCCTGCATTTCACAGCCTGGTCTGAGTATGTTGGGATTTTGTTTATTCTCCAGGCATAATCTGACCAGATAAAAAAAATTGCTGGTAGGAATACAGTCAAAACAAATTGAGCCTTTCTGTATCTTGATTTTGCTCCATAGAGATGTATTGTCACATACTATGAAATCAGAGGATTTAAAAACTTCAGAGTCAATGATTTGAACTTCCACTAAATATCTTCTCCTATAGGATTAAAGCTTGTATATCTGTGGCATACCCTGAGACCACAGTTAAATTAGAGCTCTCCATATGTTGCAGCATGACAGAAGATTTTGCTTAGACTTTGCTATGAGGATATATATGTGGGACCAAGATTTTCCAAAAGGTACAGTTTAGGTATGTAATCTTGGTGAGAGTTCACTATCTGCTCAGCAGCCATGAGTATTCGGGTATTCAGTTAGGCGTATCCAAAGTGACAGAGAAAATGAACGGTTAAAGATGAAGACCGTGACTAGTTTTCTATCATTTCTATTCAAAGTGGAGAGATAAACTACTTCAAACAAAAGCTATCTCAGGGTATTTTACTTGATCATGTGCTTTGTACTTTATAAGGCTGCCTGCTTGGAGTTTTTAGAGTAGCAGTAAAAGGACTTTCATCAGTTCATCATCAGTTCCTGCAAATTGAAGTGGTGGTGGCTTTTGTGTTTGTAGTGGTTTGTATTATCCTTAAATCAAAATGTAAAAATAACATCATGTTACCATGGAAATGGCTTTATTTTAATTTTTATACTTTGAAATATTTTCACCTGCTACTGCAGAATAAGCACAACAACCAGAGAATAAGAAACAGAACAGTGTTGCTTGACTAAGCCAGATTATATATTCCTTGTCCAAAATTGTATTGCAACAAGTATGTGTTGAGTAGTGTTGAAGAGCTTTCTTTAGGCAATGTTTAGTAGTGTTTGTTGGTTGGTTCATACTAGAGTTTTTCTAACCTCCAGTGTGGCACTGTCCCTTTTCTTTGGTGTAACATAAATCTAGGCATTTCAGAAGTTAAAGTAGTCTGAAGAAAAAAAAAGAAAAGATGTTTTGGACTGAGTCTGGAATACATCTCCTCTCAGCACTAACTGGTTAAGTAATACTTAATGTTAAACCAGTTTAAAGTGAAAGAGGTAACTGGGCATGTTACCCCGTGTGCCTGTCAGCGGGCAGAGACACCCCTGCTTGAGGATCCACAGGCTTAATCATGTGTCTGGCTCCTTAAATCAGCCTACTGACTCCAGTTCAGAAATTCACAAAAGTAGTATCTTACTCATCCTAGGAAAAAACAAAGCAAAACAAAACAGAATCAGGCCGTTAGGTTGTATTGTAAGTTTGCTAATAATAGTTGCAAAAGGGATTACTCAGTCACTGTGAGCAGCAGCACTTTTTTATTGAAAGAGTTGGGATTTTTGTTGAGTGAGTAGTGCTCCAGCAGCTCTCACGGTAAGGAAACACATAAAGAGCTTCTGCAAGCACCACACCACCTATGTTAAGTACATATACAAGTAACTGAAGAACTAGGTCCAGAGCTTACTAAGCTCAAACAAATGCAGTTATATGAGTGAGCCAGAGAAATAAAAGATTTAATTAATAAAGTATTGTGTGTGCAATACAGGAAAATAGTTTTAGGCTTACATAACTTTTTTTTAAAATTATTTTTTTCACTTAAAAAGTATGTAACTACCATTTATTCAGAGGCAACAAAACACTGTTGAGCCAAATGTTCAATTTCAGCTGCAGATTTGGACTCATGAGAGACACCTTGGACAGCAGATGAACTTGCACTGCTAAAGCATCCAGAGAGATATATTCTGCTGATATTCTGTATTTGCATACTTCTTGAAATTAAATTTTTTTAGAAGTCAGCAAAAATTGTTCTGGTTGCACTTTATGGTACTGAAATTTTTGCTGAAAAACAGGTCACATTTCAATAGTGAGATGAGCTAGACTGTGAAATATTACCCCTCAGGGAATTTATAGGAGACCAGTTGCACGGATCATTTAAATGCAATTAGAAAAAGCAGCAGAGGATGGAGCCAGGCAATTTTCCCCTCCTTTCTTTGCTTCCTCCCCAAATAAGTTTGAAAAATGACATTTTGGGAAAAAAATAACAGATTCAAGTTGCATCTAGCAAATAGTTTTATCTGAAAAAGGGCAAATGAAGTGGTTTATTCCAGTAATTTTGTCAAAACATCTGCATGTTTGGAAAAGAAGTTTCATACTAAAAATGTGTCATTTTGAAATTTGGTACTTTCATTTATCAATTAGATCTTACTTGTTCCACATCGATGCAAAAATAGGTAATTATATTTTTCTTTTCCTGCTTCTGTCTTTCCCCAAGATTACATTTTAATTGAGCTAAACTTTCCTGCCTCCCCCTCACCTCTTCTCACTGAACCAAGGAATCAATTATTTGCACAGTTCTAAAAAATATACTGAGAAGTCAGTTTCAGGCCGATAAGACAGACTTCATGTCTTCTCCTGTGAGTTCTTTCATTTAGAATCTGTGTTTTACAGGTTGAGTTGTCTGCCTCAGTTTAAATAAGTGATGCCTTTAGTAGCTTTCAAGTTTGATTTTTCCAAAAATCTGGTGATGTGTATCACTGACTTCAGTTTCATTACAAGGTACACATTCTCAGCCCCTCTCTAAATTAATGTCTAAGTAGTTCAAATTTGGTGCTTAAAGCTGAAGCAGTTCTAAGTAGAAGTTGAGCAAAGACTAAGAGGAACTTTATTGGTTCATAAATCTTAGATTGCTTTTCTGAACAAAGGTGAATTTTACCCACTGAGCCCTGGAAGATTGTCTCCTATGTAACTTTCACTGTATGCATGTCAAATTCTCTGACAGATGGGGAAGAATTGAAACCAGTGAGGCTTCATAAAAATAAAAGTTTTGGGACTACTGGGATTGACACTGGCAATATTTAGCATTCTATAATAAAGCTACAGATTTATAATTCCATATACATAACTTCATTAATCAGTTTTCTTTCTTAATGCTGATAAAAAATAAATATGTGCTTAGAAATGAAAGTTGTCTACAAAAGCTTGGCTTTGCCTTTAGAAAGGTGGTGTTTTTTCCCCTCTGTTGCTGTCTGTCGGTAATTAGGGAAGTGGAGATGGATGTGTAGAATTAGGCTGCACATAATCTCATCTGAATATTTAATCATAAATGATTAAGATGAAGATTTATAACACAGATTTTGACATTCTGGCTCATATAGCAAGGTTAATAGAGCTATATGTTCCCCAGTTAGAGATTGCCTAGGAAAGGAGAAAAGACAATAGTGTCTACGATTAGAAGGCAATAAAATCTCCCAGAATGTCTTTTGCTTCTTCATTTTTAGAAAAACTTGTGCTGATAGTCTGATGTAACACTGAAAGTTCCATGAGAGAAAATTTAAACAGGAAAAACAAAATTGAAAGGAAAATTATTTTCAAATAAAACATACAGCAGTGATTCTGACAGAAAATTAAAATCAGGTGTGCTTTATCTGAAAGATCTCAGATAGTGTTTGATGGAATAAATAGCTGATGTGATATGGTGTGACCCAGGTCAGAAATTGTCCTGTACTTCCCGGTTGTACCTTTTTGGTTTAGAGACTACTGAGTCACAGGTTATACTAGCTCTGTAGAGTATAAAACTGTTGATATGACCAGGACCACGAGTTACATTCTTTTCGGTTACGTTCTTTAGCTATATAAATAACTGGAAAGTTATTAGGAAGTACAGTAGTACTGCAATTATTAGTACATTATTCATACAATATATTATAATATCCCAAACAAGAAAGAATGATTGATTAGTTGTAACTCTGTTCTGGAGGATATGAACTATCATTGGATAACTCTTGATTTGCTGGAAGAACTGAAAAAGATGCCAGAAAAATTAAAAACCCAAAAGGAAAAAAAAGGCACATATGATGGAAACTGAGTAGCTACACCCCAAATTCAATCTGAAATTCAGTTCAGCCACTGTCTCAATATGGAAATGTTCAAACTGTATCAGTATAATATCTTAGATTGCATTTATGTAGGTGAAAAAAGAATTATGTAGAAACATCTGAGCGTTAATATCAGTGGTCAAGTTGTTGCCTGTGTCAACCCTAGCTCTGAAATCTAAAAATTAAGCAGTGCTCCGTGCATCAGTTGTGGGGATGCACAGAGACAGTCTCCAAGGTTGCAAGTGAGTATTTCTGGGATCAAAACTCTGAAGTTATTAGCTTGGATGTTGTGCTGTTTTCAAGTCCTGTTCCTATGATTCCTACATGGTTCCTCTTGGCTTTGTTCAGGTTTGATACCTGCTACGAATCACTCTTTGTCTCTTTTGTCTGTGTTCACAGTAGGTCTTTGGATAGGGCACTGAACAAGTACTTAAGCATGGGAGAGAGTATATTGCCACTCAAGTCAGTGAAAATTTTTACCAAGGCCTTTGAAAAGAGAGTTAGGAGACTGACAGTTTTAAAAAATCTACATTGTGGGAATTCAAAAAGACTGAATATATCCTAGAAAACCTAATCTTGCATTCAGCTTAAAGGAAGGAGTCTCCACCAGGAGGGGAGTTGACAGCAGAAGACTGGTTATATATAGCTGCTTGGTGCTTTGAATTATTATGCTGGAAGAGCCTGTTTCCTCTGCTGCCCATAGGAGGAACCTAGGGAGTCTGGGAAGAAGTCATCCACTGTAAATATCTCCCCAAGTAGCTTTCCCTTCTGTCCTGCTTACTTCTGTCTTTCTAGCCTTAGGTTGTTACTGTCTGCTTCTTGCATCCTCTGATATTCCCTCTGCCTACCCCTATAATTCTTGATTCCTGTTACCAGTTTTCAGGTGAGAGTGCTACTTTTCCTGTTCACAGATGTCTTCCTTGTAACGTTGACTCACCTCTGGTGGTCGTATCTGTTTGTCTGTGAAATTTATCACGTAATTTGTCTCAAGTATGGAAGTATAACTGTTTGGCACCATAGGTAGCAGTCCTTTTTTCATTTTGTAGGAGATGGGGAGCAGTTTTTTTAACCAGACTTCACAACTTTGAGTAATAAATGAGCTATTTAAACCTTTTTGCAAAAGCCATTGTTCTCTTTCTGTTAAGTCAAAAGAATTGATGTATCTCATTAGTCTGATAAGCAGTACAAAGATAAATGCCATATATATAAGAATGAATACAGATGATTACACCAATTAATTGGTAGGCATCATAAATATAAACTGCAGTGTCTATGAAGGGCTTTTCCTTCTAGATTTTCATAAGGTGTTTTTAAAAAAGATTTCATATATGGTTTAAGTGTTTTCAGTAGACAAATACTAATCTGAGGTCATCATAGACTGTCTGTCTACAGTAAAACGCAGATCTTGTCTGTGCTTGTGTTTAACTCCTATTTGTGTGTGTTTCTTAAACAATTGAAGGTTTTGAATAGAACAGGTTTTCTAATGACTTTGTAAACAAGGCATGAGATAATTGAATTCTCATAGGCAAGTGGTGAGTTGTGATCACTGCTTCTTACTGGCTGTAAATTAATTATGAAGCTAATCCATGCTAAAATGTTTGAGGCTTCTTTCTGTATTGTGTTAAACTGGATAGTTATTTACTAGTGAAAATGAAGCTTGATAAGCAAACAAAATCCTGGTGTTTTTTACTCAAGTATATATGGGTATACATAAGGCAGAAAAATATGTTGTTAGCTCCCACATTGTTTGAAATTCAGCCTTTCTCAGCAAATTTTTCTTTCCTTATGTATTTGTTTCATTTACCTTCTGAGTCTTGCCTTAGAATATGTTTTTGAGGGTAATTACACTAAGTACCCCCATTTAAAAGGCTGCTGAGCAGGGCTGGACCTTTAACATGTAAACTGTCTCAGGCACAGACCATAACTAAGGTGCTTATAAAATTTGTGTCTTGGCAATGATGGCTAATATGCCTGGAATTGGAAAATGATAGCGGTAGCTAATGAAGGGATTTTCAGGAAATTAACACGATCAAGTAGGCCATCTCAGCCCTGATGGGAGAACTGCTCACTTTTGTGGTCAGAGCATCCTTTTGCATGGGAATTATGTGAGGTCTGTTGAAGGGGCAGCATATCTTAATGATTGGCTGCTTTTCTCAGCTGTATCAGCAGGACTAATAAAAGATATTTCCCCTTCCTACAACCCTTCTTCCCTGTTATCCTGAAGCCATCATGCTTACAACAGCACTACCAAATTACAGTCTGAGAGAGATTTGTGATGGTTGCTTGGGAGTGAGTTAACAGCAATGAACTGACAGTGACCTGTAACATAACCCAGGGTTGAAGGTACTGAAAGCAGGCAGAGGTGAATGGTAAATGTGTTAAGATACAATCTTTGTAGCAGCCCTCCCTGTGCAATTCCTAAAGGAGAGGCATAGTAAAACCAGATAATGGATATGCCTTTTTGAATGTACACCACTTTATTCATAAGGGAAAAGTAAACACCTTTTTATTATTTGTTTTCAGTGAGTTTGCAAAGCTGTAGGCAAGGGATAGTGTTGGTAAAAAATAAACAAATTACTCATCTGTGTTTCCAGTGTTAGAAGAGCGGATGTGATGGGTTTTCCTAAAAGAACTTTTCTTTCCTATACTGAAGTCAGGAAGAGCACAGTTGTAAGTTAACTGAAATTAAGAATCAGTTTTCTTATTGGCAGCTGTTGGTAAATGTCAGTACAGCAAAAAATATTTGACCACAACATGTACTTCTAAAATTGCTAGCTGCTAAATTTGCTGAGACTGGTCATGGCATTGTTTTGTGGGTTTTTTGCTACTAATGATTACATTTCCATTTTGAAGTAATTTTTATTGCAATATTTAGAAAATATTAAAAGAAATCTTTACTGATACTATTTGCAGGAAAATGATTTTTTTTTAAAGCCACTCTATTAAATACAGTAGAATTTTCTAATAGCTTTTGATTAAAATAATCTTTTGTAAAATTTCTGCATCCTATAAATGTTTTCTGCCAGTGCTTTATTGCATTATTTCAATTTTACTGCTGTCAGTGCAAAATTTCTCTTTAAGGGATGCATAAGTTTTGCAAATAGGCAACACATGCTCTCCTGTTCTGGATAATAATATAAATGATATTTCTTTTTTTTTTTTTAATTTCAGAGATAATTCTATCCAGAAAAATCTCCCTATAACAAAGTTTTTCAGAAAGGCAGTTTTCTAGCATCTTCTTCATAAGCATATACATATGTATGCCTGCAAACACATACAAACCTCCCATTTTCCATGCTATTTGATTGACATAAGAGATGGCATAAACATAAGGATCTGTGCATAGACCTACAAATGATACTATTAGCCATGTCCCAATCCATCCTTTCCTACTATTTTTGCAGGCACCTTTTTGGTACTTTACAACAACTCAATTTCAGGCACTCTTACAAATGCCATCCCTTTATACTTGGATCAGTTCATGACTGGTATAAATTTCCACCTAGTGATAATTTGAGGCCTAGCAGCAGTTTCCCAGCAGTAATGGCTAAGGTGGCAAGAATTGCTTAATAACTGTATATCATTTCAGTTGATGAAATGGGAATTGAGACGTCTCAGTAAGAATCTTATTAATCCTGTCCAATGTATATGAGGAGGGATGACATGCACATTTGTCATCGCAGAACAGTGTGCACTATGGTTCATGGGACCATCAAACTGAGCAACATCTCCCATAGATAACCTGTCTTTCCTCCTGTCATTTGATACAGCAGGAGGAACTTCACTGGGGCCTGCCTTAAATGAGAAATAAACTCTTTGCAAGATGACCTCTTCTGGTGGTTTCCTGGAGAGCTCTCTGGGACATGCATGCTCATGACAGACTCTGAATACCTTTATAATGAAAACTTTCAGACTATTTACTTTCAGTCAATAGGATCACATGTTTCAGATTGTAATGTCATCACAGTGTTGCGACTGTTGAGCTCTGCCTTGCAGGACCTTTGTGTAAGCAGACAGGGAGCCTGAACCTCCAGTTGCATAGTGAAAAATGACTAGACAAAAAGTGTGTCCAATTAAGTAAACAGTCAAGAATGGGGATGAGCAAAAATCAGCTGAATCTTATATAGCTCTGTTAGTAGTTTGGGTTACTATTGATGCCAGTAATAAATACATTAGTTTCACCTGAATTCAGTTCAAGGTTTTAAATATAATATTTCCATGAAAATGTTTATAAATGACTATACTTTCATTTTAATTCATCGAACTTAACATTTTATAAAAGACAGAAAAAAAAAAGTGAGGGTAGCTTTCTACCATGAATTTTATTTTTGTCACTGGACCATGTTTGATATTTTTAAGTGAAAAATTCTCATCCTCTGAATAGTCTGTCCCAAATCCAGCATCAGAGCTATTTTGTACTGGAACCCTTGAAAAAGGTGATCCAAATTAAATAGAAGAGTGAATCCACAGTGGATTAATTAAATGACATCCAACTCTCATGTGGATACTCTGAATCAGAATTAAAAGTGTCTTGATTCAATTTAACTTAATTTCCAGAGCAAATTAGTTAATTAAGTGTGCTGTAATTTTGAATGAAAGTGTCTACACATAGGTTTAATATGTTTTGACTAATCCACTTTAAAAATTAATTCAGATTAACTTTCTTGCGTAACCCTTGCACTGGCAAACCTTTGGTAAATGAGTAAAAAGTTGAAATGAGCAATGCTGAAAGGCTAGTGCTCAAAAAAGTAGAATGTAATCATGACTAGTAGCTCAGACTTGATTTTTTGTCTTGGAATTCTGTAACATCAAGAAGTGGCTTTATTTCTTGGGCCAGAAATTGTTCTTCATTAATAAAATTTATTCTGTCAAAGAAAGGGAAAACTGAAGTGCACGTGATTGTGCAATTGGAATTACCACAGGAGATTGCTATATGTGATATAGCTAGAAACAGGACGAGGGGCAATGGGATGAAGCTGGAACACAAAAAGTTCCAGCAAAAGACTATTTCACTGCGAGGGTGATGGAGCCCTGGCACAGACTGCCCTGAGGGGTTGTAGAGTCTCCTTTCTTGGAGGTCTTCAAGACCCACCTGGACATGTTCCTATGTGACCTGATCTAGGTGAACCTGCTTCTGCAGGGGGGTTGGACTAGATAATCTCTAAAGGTCCTTTCCAACCTCTACCATCCTATGATTCTATATGTTTTTGAACATCAGAGCAGGTAGATCCCAAGTATTTCTGATATCACAAGAACAGAACAGAGTAATAACATTTCTCAAATGGTAAGGAGGAGAAAGTTATGAAGCGTTAGCTGGACCTGGCAGGACTGAAGCTGAGGAGAAAGATATGCAGAGTGACAAACTTAACCTATGCTCATAAGGGTTTCCCTGAGTCACCATGTTCATCTGTTCCATGCTTCATGGCACTGCTGTGATGACATTTTTGATTTCTTGACCCTCTTAGCTAAATGCATGAAGAAGGAGATGTTTCCTTCTCCTTCATCTTATTATAAGGAACAACATATAAGTAGGAGCCAGCTTGATACTATATGAAACCAAAGCAGTACCAAGCAAAGGGCATGGGCCCCATTGGGATGAATGAGGGGAAAAAATGAGGAGAGAGGATTAAGGACTCAGCTGCTATCTTAAAAAAGTAACGCTTCCTCTATTAACCCAGAGACTAACATATTTATTTTGGTCATCTTTTTTTCTTGATTGATATTTTACTATAGTTTTTGTGGTAATTTGTGGACTTTTTAAGACTTCAGGACTCCATGCTTTGTAATGGTAATGTGATACAAAGAAGCTATAGAACTGAGACAAAATCAAATGCAGGCTTTTTATGCTACTTTCAATATTTGTCTGTGTTATTTATCTACTTTTGTTATACTGTGTCCATTGCAAGAGCCCTTAAGACCAAATATCAGCCTTTAGGCACTTACAGAGATCACAGCAGCTACTGCTAGTAAAACAGAGGAACAGGTGCATAAGAAAATGAGATTTTAAATGCCTGCTTCAATTTTACTGCAAGAATAAACTCTAGAAACAAAACCCTGATTGGAAAAGTGCAGAGAATCAAAAACAAGTTGCATGAGTGTCTTCACTACATCTTTTAATTATGAGGAAATTTTGCCACATTTTCATTCTGCATTATTATCAGAGCACAATTTTCATGCCTTTCATATTCTAAAAACTCCAGAATGACACACACATTTATTTCTAGTATTAAATTGTGCTACTAAAGCACATTCTTTTTGACATGACGTTCTTTCAGTTTAATTTTCTCCAAAAATCCGTTTCATCTTTTCAGAATATAAATGGCATACCATTGACCCTTCAACTTCCTGCTATTCCCTCCTGTCTTCAGTACTCAGATGACTAAGTTGGGAACGTGTTCAAGTGGTGGCATCTGGCTCTTTGGGGAGCTCTGTGAGCAATTATGTTGGCAGATTTACAGATTGCTTTTCATGCATTGTGGGGTGAATCTGAGCTTTTATCTTTTAGATATCTGTAATATGGAAGAACTTGCACACTGGTAAATAACTGCACTCTTCTCTTCTTGAGCACCCATTCAAGGCTAAACTAAATGTTGCCGCATTAAAAGCTCATTGCTTTATGAACCAGACAAAAATAAAAGCCATGCAAGTGGTCATCTAAGAAGTGTTTTTCAGAGGCTTGAATACATGAATAGCATCCTCCTCAAAGACTCTGTTCTTTGTCTTCCAGATAACAGGCATTGTCATGCTAGCCAAGTATTTTCGAACAGGAAATTTAAGTGCTAATCCTTGTAAGAGAAACTGTTAACACTTTCTAAAGAGAGTATTTTCTTAGTTTATAGTCCCCTTGAAAGATAAGTTGGTTCAGATGTGTCTGTTTTTTTAAAAAATCTGTATCTGGTAGATATATTAAAAAATAATCAGAAAACGGCCTTATAGAAAGATTCTGTCTTCTGAGAAAACAGTCAGTTAATCCTGAAGAAAAATATAGGGACAGGCTAGGGATCAAAGGACCACTGCAAAAGAGTGATTGCTTCTAAACTTTACAGATTTTAGTTTTTCAACCCAAGATAAATAAAAGTGTGGAGACCACTTTGGTTTTGTTTTTAGAGCACATCTGACATCTCAAGCAATTTACTTAATTTGGTTGGGGGGGGACATGGAGATGTGTGTAGGTAGGATAAGACTTGAAAATTTGTCAATATGGGTAACAGGATTTGCTTGAGCATATAACAGACATCAGTGTCCAAAGTGAGATGTCTTTAAGTGAAGATACCACATTTCACCGTCTTCCTTTCTTGAGTCCAGAGAACAGCAGATGCACACTTGAGAATGGCATGAGTGCACCTAAGACAGTACGCTCAGGAAATGGTACATGAAATCTGTGTACAGCACTGAGGGAGCAGTATGGCCCAGAGCTTTTCACTTGGTGCCTGTGAAGGGAATTGCTACTAGTGTTAGTCTGCTGATCTGCCTGCTTTCTGTCTGTCTGGAAGAGATGCATTTAAGCAAGCAAGAGGACACGAGAAATCTGGACACTGATTACATTAGTGATTCCAATAGATCGATAGATAATAATTTATTCTCAAAAAACCCCTGTCCTGGGTCACAGAAAAACATTTGATATTTAAGTTACTCTTCTCAGTGACCTACCTGGACACGTTCCTGTGTGACCTACTCTAGGTGGTCCTGCTCTGGCAGGGGGATTGAACTAGATGATCTTAACATTCTGTGGTTCTGTGATTGTTGCCAAGATTATGCATTGTCTGTTGGGATCTGACCTTGGTGAAATCAAGAAGCCTTTTTTTTTTACAGACAACACTTTTTATAGATGCACAGCTCCTCCTGGAGCAAAACTGTGGAATGTGGCAATACAGGAAACAGGCTCCCAGAAGTGCTGAGGAAATGTTTGAGGTGTATGACATAACCTGTAAAATCGTGGCATCGGGATGCTGTGTCATTTGAAAAAGGTCTGTAGAATTTTTACTTTGATTAAAACCACTTGATTATAATATTTGATTATAAAATGTTTTATAATGTATTCTTTATGAAGCATTCCAAGAATGAGGAGTTTTACACAGCATTTCTAATGAGATTGATTTTGAGCAAATGCACCATATCTGAGTTTTTATGAGTTCACAATCTTTTTTAATACTTAGAAAAAGCAACTTCTGTCTAATCTTTTTTCCAGTTGTAAGACTGGAATGTACTCATTTGAAAGATTAGCTGATATTTCGTAAGGATATATGAAGTAAAATGTGAATCAGCTTAAATGATTTAACTGAAAGATGAAATTCTTAAATGTCCTATAGAAGACTGGATTGCAGACTCGGAGGGTCCTGTGTTCACACTCCTCATCACAGCCAAGAAACACTAGAAATTGTTAAGGAACTGTGAAGATCGTATGACTTTCATATGTCTTAGCTGATTTGATGATTGAACTTTACCTGGTTTTAAAGAGTTACTTTCTGCCTGAGGCAAACGGCATGCAGAGGAACATGCCAGTGACCTCAGACAACCCTTCTGCTTGCATTTAAGAGAAAAAGTAGGGACCTAGTTAATACTGACAATGACTACAATCCTCCGTTCTGGCTCTCTGGGGAAAGGAGATGAACAAAACTGGCCAGACTCAGAAGGGCTAGACAGGAGCCTCAGGGAGAATGCTTAAGTTAGGGAAGATAAGATGTAACTTGTTTTTGTGTCAGTGTTTTCTCCACTTGCTTTTTCCTATGTTTTCTAAAGAAAGTGTTCTGAGTTACTGTATTTATCATCCAGAGAGATGTCTCTTGCAGATGTCACTTACTATGACCTATCTGGAATATTGTGTCCAGTTCTGGGGCCCTCAGTTCAAGAAGAACAGGGAGCTGCTGGAGAGAGTTCAGCACAGGGCCACAAAGATGATGGAGTAGAGCCATGTCCCTTGCAATGAAAGGCTGAGGGAGCTGGGGCTGTTCAGCTTGGAGAAGAGACTGATGGATGATCTCATTAATGTTTACAGATATGTAAAGGGTGGGTATCAGGAGGATGGAGCCAGGCTCTTCTCAGTGAAGTCCAGTGATCGAACAATGGGCAGTGGGTACAAGCTGGAACATAAGAGGTTCCAAGGAAATACAAGGAAGAACTTCTTCACAGTGACAGGGAACTGAAACAGGCTGCCCACGTGGGTTTGTAGTCTCCTTCTCTGGAGACATTCAAAACCGACCTGTATGAGTTCCTATGTGACCTACTGTAGGTGCCTTGCTCTGGCAAGGAGATTGGACTAGATGATCTTTCGAGATCCCTTCCAGCCCTTAAGATTCTCTGATTCTGTGACCTGAAAAATGAGGCTAGTATCCAGTGAAAACAGCTTAACTGGTGAACCAAGGGGGTTTGTGTTTAGGTGCACAACCTTGGAACTCTTCCTAATATTATTTTGTAATGGGTACATGTCCCTGGTGTCCCTGAAAATAAACCTATGTATATGAGTAAAAAGAGAAATAGGGTACACACTGGCAGATCACTTGATCTTTGTAAGAGCGGCCAAAACTTCAGTAAGTATTGTGATGTGACCCTGTGTGTTAGAAGCAGTTTGGCACTGTAGCTCAGTGAAAGGAAGATCTGTTGAGATAGGAGAAAAAAATGCATTTTGTACCATTAATAAATAAAATAATGTTTTAAATTAGTGTTTATTTCATCTTTATCTCATCTTTTTCAATTTATATTTTTTGTGTGTGCTTTACAATGTACATAGTATATTAGTATAGTAGTGTGTTAATACAATTCATAAATAAATCAAATTTATTTTGCTGAAAATGTTTTTACTGATAGATGTTCACAGTCAAAAAACCTTGGAGACCACCACTCTGTTTGATGTTTCAGGTGAAGGATTATTCGGACATCCTGCAAAGCAGGAGAAGGTAAACTGTCTGAGAGAGTATCCTTAGGAAGATACTTTCTGTAAACTCAAAGACACACCCTCTCTGCTGTAGATCTGCCAAGAACATGTAAGCCATGTCTAAGGGTAACATGTGACTGGCGACTGAAAAAGGACAATTTTTAGCAGCATGGAATAATCTTTGTTTGCGTAGTTTAACTGTTTATTAGTATAAGGTAGTTAAACTCTCATTATAAAAATTTAAAAATTACTACATTTACAAACAATGAATGACTGACTAAAGAGACGTAAATAGAATAATTAATCCTCTTAAGCAGATAAGTTTCTTGATGGAAATTCAATTCTAAATTCATCATAGTGAAAACCAACAAACTATCATTTTGAGATATTTTGTTGCTGATGCTATGTATTATTCTAGTGTATCTAGCAACAGGACAAGGGGTAATGGGATGAAACTGGAACACAAAAGGTTCGACTTAAACATAAGAAAAAACTGTATCACTGTGAGGGTGATGGAGCAGTGGCACAGGCTGCCCAGGGAGGGTGTGGAGTCTCCTTCCTGGGAGCTCTTCTAGACCCGCCTGGACATGTTCCTATGCGACCTTATCTCGGTGACCCTACTTCTGCAGGGGGATTGGACTAGATGATTTCTAAAGGTCCCTTCCAACCCCTACCATTCTATGATTCTAATTAGAAGTGTACAGTTGGGTTGTTTTTTTCTTAAAAGAATTTCCTAGGCAGATGAAGTCCTATGTTATGCATAGAGTAAGACAAAAACATACCTAGCTTCATGCAGCTTTATCAGTAGAAAAAATAGTATTAAAAACAAATGGGAAAATAAGGAAATCACAGAATCTCAAGGGTTGGAAGTGACCTCGAAAGATCAGCTAGTCCAACCCCCCTGCCAGAGCAGGACCACCTAGAGTAGGTCACAGAGGAACACATCAAGGTGAGTTTTGAATGTCTCCAGAGAAGGAGACTCCACAACTCATCTGGGCAGCCTGTTCCAGTGTTGCCTCACCCTCACAGTCAAGACATTTTTCCTTATGTTTCTTTGGATCCTCTTATGTTCCATCTTGTATCCGTTGCCCTTTGTCCTGTCACTGGATGTCACTGAGAAGAGTCTGGCTCTATCCTCCTGCTACCCACCCTTTACATATTTGTAAACATTAATGAGGTCACCCCTCAGTATTCTCGAAGCTAAAGAGCCCCAGGTCCCTCAGCCTTTCATCATAAGGGAGATGCTCCACTCCTTTAATCATATGTGGCCCTGTGCTGAACAGGGCCACAAGCACAACAGCGCCTTGTCCTTCTTGAACTGAGGCCCCAGAACTGGACACAATATTCCAGATGTTGTCTCACGAGGGCAGAGTAGAGGGGGAGAAGAACCTTTCTTGATCTATTGCCCACAGCCCTTCTAATCCACCCCAGGATGCCATTGACCTTCTTGGCCATGAGGGCACACTGCTGGCTTATGGTCATCCTGCTGTCCACCAGGACCCCCAGGTCCCTTTCCCGTGTACTACTGTCTTAAGAGTTCATTCCCCAACCTGAACTGTCTAGCATTAATCAGGAGGATCAGTATTGCAAGCTATCTCTCTGTACTTGCTTTAGAAAACAGTACAGAATGCCATGAAAATTCTGAAAACTACAAATACTTTGTTAGTGGTTAAAGTACTTCAGGTTCAGAAATTTTGCTTCCTTGCTGCTCCTTGACTAGTGCTGGAAAATGTCCAGTAAAAACTCTCTGTGCTCTGAGGTTTTATTATCTACTTATAAGAAAGAGAAAACGGTGGAATATTCACTTCTCATCTTCTTATTGGGTTTTAATTGTTGAGAAATTGAAATATTTGTAGCTTGTACATTAAAAATAGAGTGACAGTAATACACTAAAGTCTACCATAATATGTGTATATAAAGGCAATCAGAATCAAAGCCTATAGGCAATTAATTTCTAAACTCTCACCTCAATCAGCTCAGCTCAGAGAAAGAGATGCTATAGCCTGCAACATGCCCTGGATTTGGCAGAACCTGACAGAGTGAAAGCCAAGACCACACAGGAACTCCTGAGGGCACAGTTTATGGAAGTAGATGCTTTCAGATTATGCCTTTCATCTGCTCCCAGCTGACACTGAATCATTTGGAGAAGTCCATTTTCTGGTTATTTAGGGCCAAAACAATTCTATAGAAATTTCTATATCTAACTATTTGTATGTGCTATAGTACAAAATTCACATTCTTCATTGTACCAGCTTCATATGAGCGTATATTTGTAATATGCATGGTAAAAGCAAGTCCATGCTTTACTAATTTTTGTTTCCAAAAGACTTTGAGGTATGATGCATTAACTGTTTAGTCTGCAGAGTAATGGCAGGGATAGTTAGAGTAAGATACTTGCTGCTGCTTTGTTTTTAAATTAAGTGAACAGTCACATTAAAAGAGTTCTAGGAAATTAATGGTATCTCTTACCCTACTTGTTCTCAGAACAGTGTCATTGTACAAAGGATGAGTACAGGGATACACACATATTATTCTATTGTGTAGTGTAAACAATTTTGGGAGAAGTAGAGAAGCCTGTGTGGTAAATGCACAGCACAGTAGCAAAACTGCCACTAGCAATATTTGACAGATTCAAACTGCAAAACACTTTAAGTAGTTAGTATTTGCTGTCAGCACTGCTGTGCCCTAGCTCAGCCATGTAATTCTCCTTTGGACAGTTGAGTCAATGATGCTTCTCCCAGACCCCTCAGTGAGTTCTTTCCTGCCTCTTCTCACACTGTCAATCATTTGCTCACATGGCCCTTTCAATGGCTTTCCATGCTATTCTACTGCAGAGGGAAAATAAACACAGCTCTGCAGTCCTTCACTGGTTAGGCAACATCGTATAGTGTCCAGTTAATAATAAAATTAAATAACTCCAATTAAGTCAGGGGCTTGGGTTTTTTTTTCCTTAAAGACACATATTGAACTCAGCTTTTGTACCGAAGATTAACAAACTCTAATCCAGAACCAGTCCTCACAATATGTGGTGGAGAGGTAAGCAGAAAACTTGTACAGGAGTTACGGCTTGGAAATGGGATCATTAACTCTACTGACATTCCTGCAGTATTGCCAACTTGATCTTTAGGTGATCTCCATTGGCATAAAGATTGTGAAATTTTAGCTGTAATGAATTTCAGAATTCATTTCCTTCCATTTGTTGGCTTTTTAAGATCAAGGAGAACTTTAAGATTTTTCCTAAGCATATGGCTCAGAATTGTATTAGTTTTTAAAGATGTATTATTTTTATGTAATCTTATTATACCAGCCTTAGGGAAAATACCAATTATTGTGTGATTTGCATGAGTTGGCAACATTGAAACAGTAGCATGGTATGGTGCAGTGTATCTGCTGTGTTAATTCTCTGTTCTGTGGGGGATAACTTGAGAAAACCCTTCCTTGACAACGATAATCTCACTATTGACCCTTTAAGTATCTTACATTTTCTTAAAAGCTCATAGAGAATAATGTGACACTATTTTCTGTTCTCTATTCTGGATCTAATGAGAAGTGGTGAAAAGAACAGATATACAGCAGACAAAAGAAAACCTACAGGTTAATGCTTCTTTTGGATTACTTCATATTTTACACATTACCACTCTTCACAGCATTCTTTCTAGCAGTCTTTTAAAGATAACATTCATACCCCTAAAATAGGCACTACAATGTATCATTCTTTACTAGTTCTGTTAAAACTCACGAATAATGAGGTAAAACTCATTTTGCCATGTTCATTTAGTGTTTCAATTGCCATGTTGAAGATTTTATGGTTTTAGAACATGTTATGATTTATTGTCCTCATGGATTCATTGTCCAAGATCTAGACTGAGTAAAACAGTGGCATGCAAATTCTGATGGCATTTACCCTCTTGTAAATTTGAGGTAACTTTGCTGATTTTAATTAATAATACTGCAGGTTTACACTGACGTCATGTTCACATTCAAAAAGCTTTCCTGATTAAAGATAAACTGAGAGGGAAAATTATGATTTAATTAATAATCTGTAGTCCAAAAGTTTATAATTCAGCATATGATCTCCAGGAAGACTAATAGTTGAACTGGGTTCCTAGTCCACACAGTGAAAGTATTCATGTCAGCTACTTTGAGACTAGAGTTCAGGGCCTTTGGAATCTCCCACTGGGTTTGTGTTAGTATTAAAGCTTTTGCAAGAAAAGCTTCCAATACCTGGGTATTTTCAAGACAGTGTGAGGGCACATGAGACATTCTGAAGGTGGATATGACATGAAATTGTACCTTGTAATCCTGAGGTTGTTGATCCTGAAACAACAAAATTTGCCCATAATGTATTTGTTAACACATATTACTCTTGCCATGTTTCTGATTTTATTTCAATATTTAGTTCACAGAAATATTCAAGGGCCTTGTCAAATAAAGGAAATAGAAGACTAATAACTGTCTTCCAAATGGCAGAGTAATCACCTATTCTCAGTGGCTGAGTGAACCAAGAAATCTTTAAATTGGGATGCATATTAGGAAAGACTTCATGTGTGGAAGGGAGTGACTGAGTGGATAAGATTGCTTTGTCCAAGAAGTAGTGCATAGCCTTCATGGTGGTGTTATTTTGTGGTAGGGAAGCGGAACAGGAACTAGAACAAGTTAGGTGAACATTTGTTGAGGTGTTTGATCCCCTTGGAAGATCCTCATAGTATTACTGTCAAATAATCGCAATATTCTGATGTCATGATTTTGCCCAGCCAGCAATGAAGCACCACAGCAGTCTCTCACTCAGTGCCCCCCATTCACCCCCACCCTCATTAGGATGGCAGAGGCCCCAGCAAAATGGGAGGAAAAAGATAACCATGGTTGTTGTGGAATAAGACAAGGGCAGGAGAGCTTGCTAACAATTAGGGTTCTGGGCAAAACAGACTCCCGTACTCAGAGAGGAAAGTAAGGAAAGTTTATTTGACTGCCTACAAGAAACAGAACAGAACAAAAAGCAAAAAGAGAGCAGAATGATTGAGAAAATTACAACCAGCACTTTAAGATTTCCCTCCCCTATCCCTCCTTTCTTCCTGGGCCTAGCTCACTGCTCTCAATATCGCTACCTCTTCCCTCCTCAACAGCAATGGGGGACAGGGAATGGGGAATGTGGTCAGTCTCTCACAGATGGGCTCTGCCACTTCTCACTTCTTAGAGGAGGACAACTCCTGGCATTCTTCCCCTGCTCCAATCAGGAGTCCCTCCCATGGGACAAAGTCCTTAATGAACTTCTACGGTATGGGTTCTTCCCAGCAGCTGCAGCTTCTGTGGATACAGGGTCCCTCACACGGGGAATATCTCTGGTGTGGGTTCTTCCCCACAGTGACATCTTCTGTGAATATTGGGTCATACCCTCGGGACACAGCCTCCTCTGGCCATAGTCACTGCCCCTGGCATGGGGTCTTTAGCAAAAATGAGTCTCTGCCCCTAATGCAGGGTCTTTAACAAAATGCAAACAAATCTCAGCTTCACCAGTCCTTTCTGTAGAATGCAGGGGAGTCTGCTCCAGCACATCTCCTCCTGTCTTCCCTCACTGACCTTGGAGTCTGCACAGTCGCTTCTCTCTCTTCCAACTCCTTGCACCACCACCAGCTGGAAAAGAAGGACAGAAGAAGGAACAGAAAGAACCCTCCTGTTCCAGCTTTTTCTTAAAAAGTGATTGTGGAAGCATCTAATTGGCTCAGCCCCAGAAGTGGGTCTGGCTCAGAGCTGGGGAGAGTTGCCAGCAACTTCTTACAGGGCTGTAAAGCCCCTTCCCCATTACCAGAAATGGCTTCATGTCAAACCATGACATCTGATAAAAAGAGCTAGGAAGATGTCTTATTTCAGGCAGCTAGTACAGCAAAATATTTATGAGAAAATAATATACGTATTCCTGCAGTCTCTTTTCAGCTGAAGGAACAGTGATGCTGAATATGTTTAATTGGAAATTGGAATAGTAAGTATTAAAAAAGATATTCTGAATATCGGGATAGTGACAGTTCTAGGAGTATATTAATGAATCTATGTGAAGGAAGATAGGGCTGGAAAATGGCTAATCAAAACACAAGCTATTTTAAAGTTATTCCAATTTTATCTCATGACCTTCACGAAAAATGTGTATCAGTAAATACTGTGCTTTTTTTTTTCCCTTGCTTACTTAGTGCTTCTAAAAATATTTTCTTTATACTCAGGAAATAGAGAATACATAACGTTTTGGAATAAATAATGGTCAAAATACTTTTCTTATCATTACCTGTATTTGCAGAGTTCTGTCAATGGTTGACACCATCCTGATATTTTCCAGAAGGGTAGATTTAAGGTGACTTTAAATATTATAGAGTGGTTTGAGTTGGAAGGGACCTTTAAAGATCATCTAGCTCAAACACCTCTGCCATGTTCTGGGACATATTTTGGTATATCAGGTTGTTCAATGCCCCATATTCATGTTCCATTTATAGGTGATAAAATTAAGAGGGGATAAAGACCCTACATAATGTCTGTTAGAATAATTTTGAAACATCCTAAATAAAACTTTAAATATATTAGAAATTTAGTCTTATTTTATGAGCTTATGAAGCCTAGAATCATCATAATCTCGTGATTGGTGAGATACTGGTTAATATCCTTCTCAGTGTTCTCTAGGGATGGAATAGCAGTATGTTTAAGAGGTAAATTGGCATTTTTTGGTGATCCTAAATATGGTACTTCATGAATCCAAAGAGAAGTAGTGGTCTTCTGAAGCCTTGGAGAGCCTTTACCATAGAATCATAGAATGTTAGGGTTGGAAGGGACCTTTAGAGATCATCTAGTCCAATCCCCCTGCAGAAGCAGGGTCACCTAGATCAGGTCACACAGGAACATGTCCAGACGGGTCTAGAAGACCTCCCAGGAAGGAGAGTCTACAACCCCTCTGGGCAGTCTGTGCCACTGCTCCATCACCCTCACAGTGAAATAGCTTTTTCTTATATTTAAGTGGAACTTTTTGTGTTCCAGCTTCATCCCATTACCTGTTGCTAGCTACAATAGAAAAAAAGGATGCCCCAACCTCCTGACACCCACCATTTAGATATTTGTAAATGTTAATAAGATCTCCCCTCAGTCTCCTCTAAACTAAACAGCCCCAGTTCTTGCAGTCTTTCCTCTTATGAAAGATATTCCAGTCCCCTGATCTGAAATCCATAACTGGAAACTGAGATTGGATTATGCTCATGGTTAAAGGTCTTTATGGTATGCAAGATGGGAAGTTAACATAATTAACACAGATAGATGTTGGCTTTCATTGTCACCTCTCACAGATTCAGAAAACATGTGCCCCATGGAAAGTTTTGTATTCTGCTTAGTGCAATACTTCAAGTTTAAATTAAATTATAGAGGTGTCTGTGAAGAACTTCCTAGCTCATAGGTATTTTTTTTTTCTGTATATCATCGAATTCCATCAGATCCTAGTCAATGCAGTAGAAATTTGAAATATTCAGCACCTTTGAGAAATTCTCATTTCCAGATAGAAATTTCCTGATAGTGCTATTTTTGTTTGATTTGTTTTAATACAGGACTTCCTGGGTTTTTTTTAGTTCTGCTTTGATTTTGGAAATTGATCTTGCTTTGACTATTTGAGTACAACTCCATCAAATTTCTGATACCTTTGTCATTCTGATTATCTTTGTGATTCCATGGACAGCTCCAGAATCAATTGCATACCACAAGTTACAGTCAGGAGGTCTGGTGAATGAAGGACTACAACAAGAGGGAGATCAAATAATCTAAATTTGCTTTTTCTGTCATATAAAGTCAGCTATCAGGGAAAAAAGATCAGTTGCCTTAAGTTGCCTTGTATATATTACCCTCCATTCTGTTATGTCACTATTTTTAAATAAGCCTTGTCAGGAAAGACTTCTCAAAAAGGATTTTGATCTGAAATGCTGTTCTGGGGAAAGCTGGGATATTTTCTCAACCTGTTTGTTTTTTTAAAAAAAATACTCATAGGATTTTTCAATGAAGTCAAGAACAAAATTCCTGATTCAAGAGCAAGAAAGTATAGTAGCAGTAACAGCACAATGATCCAGATTCACTTTGTACATCAGTGTTCAACAGTCTGGCTTGAGTTAAACACATAAAAGGTTTATATACGTTTCCTCAATCAAAAAGAGAACTGAGAAGAGCCGAAGCATGAATCTGAGTCTCCATTATAGTCATATCATAGTATAAATCTCCTTCAGATTGGGTTTTTTTCACCCATTCGAAATTTTTGTTTCACTTAGCTAAATGCTCATAATACTGGGAAAAGGAATGGTGATCCTAGAAGTGGTGGGAAGATCCCACATGTTTGTTTTTGTCCCACTGAAATGTTCGTTTGGTAGTATGAAGCCAAATGGTTCCAACAAGAGTGACTAGGGGAAATTTATATAGTATCAAGTAAAACTCCAGGGAGATTATCACATGTGCCTTCTCCCTTTTCCTACCTCCTCTTGCCCAGCTTTCGTTTAGCAAATTTTTATTGTGTATAGATGTGGAATAAATATAATTTCTGAAATCTTGCATTTTTATGCACTTTTGTTTACCACCTAGTTTTAGATGTTAAGACAACAATGGAAAATATGCATGTGTTCTTGCATATTTTTAAGAAATGAGAATAAAAATAGTACGAAACTGATTTCAGAGTTCATCTCTTTAATGTCTAAGCTGGTTTTGCTAAGGCTGACTTATAAGGCACTTAACGTTTTATAATTCATTCTAATATAGTACTTTGTACTTTTATAACACCTGCTGTAAGGTCTTTATCCAATTCACAGAATGTAACAATTTCTGTCTTGTTCCTTTGAGATAAGTAATAACAAATATTTTCTTGTATAGCTTCCTTTTTCTTTTCCCACTGGAAGGTTGAGAAAAAAAGTGTCTCTCCTTCTCAAAGCGTTCACTCTCTTTGATTTCACAGTGGTTTGGTTCCAATAATTTGTTTCTTCCAGGCAGTGCACAGCAGGATCTTGAGCTTTAGGGTCATAAGCTGGAATAAAATTCAAGATCTTTTTAGCCAGAAACCACGGGTACTTCTCACTTGAAATCAAACAGAATTTCCATTAACATGTAATAAAAGTTTTCTTTTAGACTGAATACTAGGGGGCAGTATAGCTGAACCAAACTCTTAAATTTTACTAACATGGAGTGTAGTAGCCTATTCTCATGGACAAGGCAGAATAAACAGCAGGTCATAGTAGCTTTGCATATTGGGGCTTATTGAAGAGCCAATGAAAGCAGAACTCTTACCTCACCTGAGTAGCTCGCACATTTACGGGTCGCTCTCCCTACAGTGTTACACTCCGTAAGTCTTGAGTGTCCCTCAGAGTGGTCACTGCTGTCCTGGGAAGGCTGGGCAGAAAGTCATGTTGGTTCATGTTGTGTTGCTTCATGCATTCACCTGTTTCAAGTATCACCAGCCAAGGTCCTTGAGCATCCTTCTGCATCCATCTCCTTAAAATGGTCTGGCATTCAGGATCTTCTCTGGCTTCCAGGCTGTCTCTTTCCTCCAGCCAAAATCTTCCCCCTCTTTCCAGATATCCTTCTTCTTTCTGACACCAGCTCTTCTGTTCTGCAACCCTTTCTGGCAGCAGCAATTTTATCCAGAACCCAAACGCCCAATTTCCCAGTCTAAATAGTCTGTGCGGAAGCACAATGCGTGACCAGCCTCTTAATTGGTGACTCTGTCTCATGTCTCCTTATTTAATAGTAGGATTCAGGACATGCCACTTTAGATGAGATGTTATTGAAATTTTCAACTTTGCAGATAGTGAGCAGTAGACTCCCGCTTGAGGAGTCATAAGTTCAGTTTTGGACACTCACTGTCTGCACTCCCCGCCTTCCCCCCCACCAGCAATTATCAGTTGTCTGTTGGCATTCACAGTTTGAGCTATTGTTTTTTTTCTGTTATGAAAACCATTTACATTAGCTAAGATCTAGTATAAGAGGCCTCAGGATCCCCTTGGTTATTTTCACCCTACCTATCCTCCCAGCTGTTAGCTATAATATGCTTAAACCAAATTGAATTTGTATCTGCGGAGACTGTACCAGGATTCCTTATCTATAATCAAGCTGTTGTCTCTTCTTTTTCTTTTTTGTCTTCATCTCAACCCTTTAGAGATTATGACAGCATTGGAGTTTTTCTTATTCTCCTGGGCATATTCCCACACCAGCCTTCACATCCAATGTTTCTCTTCACTCTGGACACCTTTTGTTAATCTCAGCATTTAGCTGTGTTAAACTACCTTTTCTGGTCTGAGAAATTATTTATACTCTTGGGTGAGTTTTAATTGCACCATGCAAGGATGGAATCACGTGATTCCCATTAACATTTGTGGGAGTTTTATAATTAAATCCCTGTGCACCGCAATGAAAATTTACCCTTCTATCTCTTTCCCTTTGGTGGGAAGTTGAATGCCAAGTAGTTAGAAGATATTAAAAGAAATGTAGAAATACATCTCTTTCTTTCCTGTTTTTTTTCTTTCTTTCTCTCCAGAAATTGCCCCTTTGAAGGAGGAAAATTCTTAGGAAATTCTCCCTTGTCATCATGGAATATGCCAGAGTCAGGATGTGAGTTATGAGTATAGAAGGCTGTTGCAGTTATCTAGTGTTGTCATACTTCCAAGACTCATATAACTTGGATGTTCTCCCAGCAGCTGCCAGATTAAGTTGAATTTAGTGGCCCTACATAATGGAAGGAGGTCAAGGTTTTCACCTTATTTTGGTTGCTGATTTGAAGCCACCTAGGCTGACAGTAGCCAGAATCATTACTATATGATAAATTATCAATTTCTTATGAAACAAACCCAATATTCTTAATAGACTTCCAAGTGGATAGCTGTCTACATGGCAATTAGTAGTGAAGGAATTATTAGTGTTGTTGTAAAGAAGCCAGAGACAGAAAAAAAGCATTGAGGTTAGACAGACCTCTGATCTGAGGTTGTGGTTGCTCATGGTAAATGGTGAAAACAAAATAGTTACTGTAAAGGAACTTTTACTGTCATTACATATGCTACCCTGATATTATGGCTAAATTTGATTACTTTGCTGTCATGATTATGAGGTTTCAGAACAGTCACCTTTTTATCTGTATATTGCAAGGAAGACGAGTGAATAGCACTTACTTCCTTCTCATAAAAATCAAACTGGTCTCACTGTGATTTCCCCACTTCTTATTAGCTAATTGCACATTGCTGTGGCAAAAAGAAGAGTTTGTCCACTGCAAAAGGAATATTCCCGTTTCTCATCTACATAAACTATAACTTGTCTTCTGATTCAGATAAGCAATGTTTTAGTAATCATCTGCTGTTAAATGCTGAGTCATTTGATTGCTTTTTCTGCAGTCTTTTGCTGACTCCAGTAATGCTTCAGCTCTTTGCTTCCTGGTCTAACAAAGACCTGAATCAGAAGTGGCAGCAGCAAGTTAAATACTGCAAATGCACTTTTAATTTAGAAAAGCCCTCACTAAGAGCAAGTTTTCACATGTTCCTACATCAAAACAAGTTTGAGGGAATTTGGATTAATCTTTTGTTTCCACCTGATTGCTCAGGACTTTTAATACCTTTTAATACAGATGTGCGTGTGTATTTGTGCTTATCATAGAATCATAGAATGTTAGGGTTGGAAGGTACCTTTAGAGATCATCTAGTCCAACCCCCCTAAATCAGGGCGCATAGGAACATGTCCAGGTGGGTCTTGAAGACCTCCAAGGAAGGAGACTCCACAACCCCTCTGGGCAGCCTGTGCCACTGCTCCCTCACCCTCACAGTGAAATAATTTTTTGCTGGAACTTTTTGTGTTCCAGCTTCACACCATTACCCCTTGTGTTGTTGCTAGATACTATAGGAAAAAGGGATGTCCCAACCTCCTGACATTCACTGTTTAGATATTTGTAAATATTAATAAGATTCCCTCTCAATCTCCTCTTCTCCAGACTAAACAGCCCCAGTTCCCGCAGCCTTTCCTCAAATGAAAGATGTTTCAGTCCCCTGATCATCTTGGTGGCCCTGTGCTGGACTCTCTCCAGAAGTTCTCTGTGCCTCTTGAGCTGAGGAGCCCAGAACTGGACACAGGACTCCAGATGAGGCCTCACCAGGGCAGAGTAGAGGGGGAGAAGAACCTCCCTGGACCTGCTGGTCACACTCGATGCATCCCAGGATGCCATTGGCCTTCTTGGCCACGAGGGCACATTGCTGGCTCCTGGCTCATGTTTAGTTTACTATCAACCAGGACTCCCAGGTCTCTCTCTGCAGAGCTGCTCTCCAGCAGGTCAATCCCCAGCCTGTACTGGTGCATGGGGTTGTTCCTTCCCAGATGCAGGAATCTGCACTTGTCCTTGTTGAACCTCATGAGGCTCCTCTCTGCCCAACTCTCAAGCTGGTTGAGATCCCGCTGAATGGCAGCACAGCCTTCTGGGGAGTCAGCCAGTCCTCCCAGTTTGGTGTCATCAGCCAACTTGCTGAGGGTACACTCTGTCCTCTCATCCAGGTCATTCATGAAGAGGTTGAACAAGACTGGCCTCAGAACCGATCACTGTGGAACCCCACTGGCCACAGGCCTCCGCCTCGACTCTGTGCCATTGATCACCACCCTCTGGGCTCTGTCATTCAACCAGCTCTCAATCCACCTCACTGTCCACTCATCCAAGCCACACTGCTTGAGCTTTGTGATGAGGATGTTATGGGAGACAGTGTCAAAAGCCTTGCTGAACAAGGTAGATGACATCCGCTGCTCTCCCCTCATCTAGTCAGCCAGTTATACCCTCACAGTAGGCTCTCAGGTTGGTCAAACAGGATTTTCCCTTGGTGAAGAAATGTTAACTCCCCCGATCACCATCTTATCCTTCATATGTTCAGTGATAACATTCAGGATGAGTTATTCCATCATTTGTACATTCATACATGTGAGTATAGATATAATTAGTTTAATTTTTTTTTTTTTTAATCTCGGTGTTGACTAAAGAGGTTGTTTTATAAATCAGGTTCCCCATAAATAAAATCTGTGCATAATATAAAAAAAAATTACTTAATTCTAAAACTGCACCTACAATTGATTTGCTTAGGCAGAGCCACCATAAGGCAGGCTACATCTTGGTCTCTTGAAACTGCAGTTTATAATTTTTAAAGGTTGTAGAAATTTGTCTTTGCTTTCCTAATTAAGACTTGTTTCATTTACATTAACTACATACAGATTGCATACCTTGATGTGACAGTGGAAAAATCTATATGGACAAAATGTTCTAAACCATTTTTATTTTTTTATGAATATGACTTAAGATTTTGAAAGAATACAGTGTAAAAACTGGACTAATGCTGAAGAAATCTTTCATAGAGTGTGATAAAAACAAAATGTGAATTCCTGAATGAATACTTAAACCTGGAAACACTATTAGTAAGCAGATCTGCTTGCTCATTCCACATAGATTAATCTAAAAGTTTACATTATTTAAGTTCTTTCATGCAATCTTTTTCAAATTCCAACAAAAGTATTTATTGTCCTGATAATATGTCCTGTTTTTCTGTGTAGCCATCATTTGTTCTTGTAATGAATAGATATATATTAAAAGTCCTTCTTCAAGTACACAGGAACTTTATTATCTGTCTTTAATTTCTGTTAATTTTCTGTGATAAATTGCAATTAATTTTGAAGACTGAGACATTTATATATTTTAAAATGCTAGTGAATATTATTTGCTCAAGAGTTTGACTAACTAGTGGGAATCGTACTTCAAATACAGTTACTAAAATATTCTGGTTCTTCAGTGGAAGGATAGTACATATTACAACAATTAGTGTTGTTTCATATGAAGAACAAACCTTGCCCTGTGGTCCTCTGATGACAGTTTTATAATGACTTGATCATTTTTTGTTCTGTAATTCAGCAAGCCTTGTAAACATTTATCCATCTGAATTCAACTCTAAATAAATGAGCCTTTACCAATTGAACAGTGATCAGTGACCTGTACTTGGTGCTGTGTTTAGTCACACATACAAATCTTAAATTTTGGTCTTAAGTGATAGCAAATAATACTTCCAGTCTTTTTCTTGCTAATCAATCTCCCATTATATCAAATATATATCTTGTGTAAACTATCTTAATGTGTATTGTCTTACTTAGTATTTCAAATAGAGCTTTTACTGAAAGTTGTAACATCTGTCAAAGCCTGTTTTCAGAAGCCTCAGAGCTTAATTTTCAAGTCAGTTAATGATTTCAGGGCACTTAATAACCCAGTTGGTCACAGAAGAACAAATATACTAATTATTAGTAATTTTATTTTAAACTTCCTCTTTAGTTCATCTTCTGCTTTTAATAAAGTCAGTTTAGTGGGTTGTCATTGATATACAAAGCAATATTTGCTTTTGTTTTGCAAGTATTGCTGTAATTTTTTTTTAAGTCTCTTGCTAGAGAAGGCTTCTTCTGTCAAAAGTGAATTTTTACCCTTTGTGATTTTGTTTGCAGGATGCTGGAAACTAATACTCGTCCCCTAATGGACCAAAATGTGTGTGCTATTAACATAATGAGCTCAAAAAAACCCCTTGTAGTTGCATCTTCCATTATCACCCTAACTGAACACAGGTCAGCCATGATTATATTCCTACTAACAGAGGGGGAAGCTTTTTTGGTAATATCTTCATACTTAAGTAGTTATCCTTTTTGCATGTAATAAGGGATTGCATAGTGTGACTTGAGTTCCCAGGCTCTGGCTACTGATGGGAATCTGTTCCTATTTGCGTTGTGAGGAGATGGATGAGATGAAAAAAGCCTGGTGGCTCTGAGGGTATGTTCTGTAAACACGTAGACTTGTCAGAGCACACAAAGTAGGTAGTTTTTGCTGATTCACTTCTGTGTGCAGATGTCTTCTACAGTAACGCTGCCTTTGTTTTTTCCTTGAAAAAAAAGGTGTAAGAATGAGCTTATGCATAAAATGTGATAAAGATGAATTAATAGACTTGCTGCTTGCAATGCTGCCAGGACTCATCTGCTTACGTTACTGAAATAAATTTATGTTACTACAGTTTGTACTAGCATGGAAGAACTGATTAAACTACAAGGGAGTGCACTGAATTTTGTTCTAGCTGAGGTAACATTAATAGCTTTCTTAACATAGTGATACATAGCTACTCTGCATTGCAGTGGGGAGGTGCTTGAGCTAAATTAGCTAACTTGCATTAAAACAAAAAGAAATTCCAACAAAAAACCACAAAAATCCCACACCTGCACAATAAAAAACTATTTCCTCCTCATCTTGGTTAACCTGCTTCAGACCACAGTGCCATTTGGCCATGCTACACTCAGTATTTTACCCCTAGCTAGCTTGGTACATGAGCTACTTCATTGACATCTAGCCTGGGCATCTTAAGACTCTTCTGCAGACTGCATTGTGAACTTCAGATAAAACAGGGATAACATGGGGACCAGAAGACACTAAATTCTACTTTACAAACCCAGACTAACTTAGGAAGACCAGCACCTTTCCCATGTTATCTTCCGCATAAGTAATCTGGAGACACTTAGCATGCAACTCAATGCAATTTTCTGATTTAAAAAAAAATAAAAATAGTGTATGTCTTTATCAAAACAAGTGACTGTTACAGGAACTGAGATGTTCAATATATTTTATGGCAACATATTGGTTATTTAGTTAAAAAAATAAAGGAGACATTTACATTGCATGCATCAGAAGAGAAGGTACTTTGTTTTAATGCTCAGGTAACACATGATAGTCATCTGCTGAGCCCCAAAACTACCAGTTAGCTCACTTTCAGTTTGGCCAGAGGAAGAACGTGAACATCCAAGTGAGCTGGGCAATGCATATCACAGATTCTGTGCTAGACATTGAACAATTATAGAATCACAGGGTTTGCAAGGGACCTTTAGAGATCATCTAGTCCAATCCCCCTCCCAAAGCAGGTCCACCTAGATCAGATCACACAGGAATGTGTCCAGGTGGGTTTTGAAGACCTCCAGAGAAGGACAATCCACACTCTCCCTGGGCAGCCTGTGCCAGGGCTCCCTCACCCTCACAGTAAAATAGTTTTTTCTTATGTTTAAATGGAACTTTTTGTATTCCAGCTTCTTTCCATCTGGAAATGCTCAAAATTAGTGTTTTTAAAAGAAATATATATTAATAATTTGCTTTGTTTTACAGAGATTTAGGATTGTGCCAGATCCTACTTTCTCCACTGGGCATTGTCTTAAAACAAAAACTTAAAACTTCTTAAAACAAAAAACCCTCCATTCCCCAGTAATCAAAAATACTCCCACAGTAGCCCCTTCCTTTATGCCTGAGTTTCCTCTCTTTCACATGGCAGATAATAGTTGGATTCCTAATACTGGAAATTCATTTAAGCGGTGCAAAAACAGTCAAGAGGGCATCCTTAAGATTTGTTCTGAACTTCTTTCAAAAGAAGATATCATGTTGTGTAAAGGGAAGCCAAAGCCACATGTTTTGTTGGAGCATGGCTGGGAGGAAAGACATGTTGCTGCTTTGAGAGCTTGTAGAAATCTGTAATAGCAAACGGTGGAATACCTCTGATTAATCTATTTTAAGGTTTGGTTCATGATACATGCTAGAATAGAATGAGGTGAAACTTACAGTGGAAGAGATAACAACAACTATGCTCTTTTAAATGGATTTTATTTATCTTTTAATTCTAGATAACTACTTAAGCCCTCTGAGTTGTTGAAGATACTAGATAAGGCACAGATGAGCTTAATATAGCTTTAAGGAAATCTTAGATAGCCACTCCCTTTGTATTTATGTATACTAAATTTAACAATATCTAAACGGTATCATATGCAGCATTGGCTTAAGCTAAACTTTTTTAAGCAGTTCAAGAAACATGGATCGGTTTCCTAATGTGACAGATGTCTGAGTAAAAACTATTTCATTCTTTCACAAACAAAAATAAAGGTGATCTGGAGCTTTGTGTAACTTCCTCCTAACTCTGATGCTGCTTTCTGCCGGTGGAGCAGGCTGTGTCTTTTGTGACTATTAGCACAAATGAAGTTAACTCAAAGGCTTGAATTCTGTGAAACAGTGTGTGCATATTTAGTAACACAAATGATTTAGAGCTATTGTTAAATCCCCTGAAGCATGCAAATTTTTGTTAAGCTTGATTAGTTTTTGTTAGTTCCATATGTTGAAAATCTTTCCATTTTAGGACAGCTGTTGTTCAGTGAGGAATTAATTTCCAATTTAATCTTTCTATCTCCAGCCTGTCCTTTACTGGTAGAGCCCCAGAAGATAATTTCAGTGATTGTTAAAGACAGTAAATTGTACTATGCATATTAAAATACTGAATAATTTTCAAGATTATCAGCTACAAAGCTAATGGACTTCAACAAGAAGTAGATCTGCACTATCTCTACATAGATTTTAAGTAATATTCCTATGCTTTCACAAATTACATCTGGAAAACTTGTCGTTGAGGAACTCTCAGTGTCTATGGGCAGCATTTTCTCTCTCTTAGGAAAAAACTTTTTTTAAAGCTCCAGTAATGTAAACTGTAGAGATTAGAAAACTTATTTTGGCTTTTATTGCTTCTGATTACAGTCAATATCTCCAAAACTATAGAAGAAAACTATAGATCAAAAAAGTTGATTTAAATTTCATCTATGTGCCTACAGATATAGGCTCACTGTTATTGAGCATCTGGAGTTAGCCACATCTTCAAGCAGAATTAGTTGGTAATTTTAAGAACTCAAATCCTGATGTGTTCATCAGGGGGGTTGTGTCTGTACTTCTCCCTGTGTAGAATCCAGGTCTGTACATTGTTGGAGAATGTAGCTCATCTAGTATCCAGTCCTGTAGCCATTTACAGTTAATATGCAGTTGAGGAATTTGGGCATTAATTGCTAACTTGTCAATTGTGATTAACAACTTTGGAAGGAAGCTTCTGCCCACAAGTTATGAAGAGTTAAATTTAAGCCCTTTCTTATAATTAGCCTGTTCATTGATAGTAGGGGTTTGTATCTGTTAATTCTGTGCAACCAGGACTATTATTCCACTGGCCAACATTGAGAGCAGACCTAGGCTTTTTTGCTATAGATTTAATAAAAACAACAGAATTAATTGTGGGATACAATTCTGTTGTTTGCATTTTTTTTTTTTGTAATTGATAACATTGGGTAAACTTTTCTGTGTGTTGGACAAATAGGCTTTTTTTTAACAGAAATATTCAGTCCACAGTTACAAAGTGATTTAACTGAAAGGTCAGAACAGCAATTGCCAGATTTGCATGAACTTATAAATGTCAGAGGTTTGTCTGGTCTGGGTTCCTATTTGAAGATATTTTGTATGGGATTTTTGGTGTTAAATATCTGCATTTTTCACACACAAGGGGTCTTGGGTTGATTGGTTTCCTTGGTAACAGCTCTTTGCTCTGATTACATAAGCACATTGGAGTGGTGCAGAACAGATTACTACAGAAACACACTGGAAGTAGTCTGATGTAATGGGATGTTGTTTGAGCTGTTACTGAGTTCTTAATTCCATTATCCTTTATGTTATGTCCATTAATAGTGCATTGTAGTGAAATAACAAGTACCTTACTTAAGACTAATAAAATTTCCTTTAACAAGTTAGGTGTTGGCTTCTGAAAGAAGATTTTTAGATGAAGGAAAGAAACCTTACAAAACTCTGAATAAAATGTACTGTCACAATTGGTGCATAAGAACACTTAATTATTGGCAAGTTATCTTGCAAGACAAAAATATTTATACATCTTAAATTTGCATTGATGGATTGTCTCAATCATCCGTTCTCAGTCCATGGAAGAATTCCCTTGGGTATTTTTACTAAATTCTTTGTGTCAATCTCTGGTAATCTTCAGAATAAGTGTATTTTAATAAGAATGGCATTATTCTGGAGATTATTATTAAATCTCAAATAGCTGTTTCAATCAAGTGAGACACAAACACAGCAGTGGGATTCTTGAAATGATTACATTTGAAACTAAAGGACATTAGCTGCAAAACTTAGAAGAAATTGCATGCACGTGTTGTCACCTACCACATGCCAGGTTGCTGCCCCACTGCACTACAAGCTTTTAAGTTTTCTGGAGTCTTAGGAAACTGTTCAGGCACAGTCCCCAGCATTACCCCTGTGCTGAAATGAAAGTATCTATGATCAGTCCTAGGATCTCTGGCTGTGGAAATCTGTAAGGTGGTACTTGCAATACAGCATTACAAGAGGAGCCAGTCTCTGGAGTGAAATATTGCTGAAGTCCTCATGTCTGCACTGCCAGCATTTCCCTTGTCTCTCTTTGGACTAGCTCACTGACAATTCAAGTGGATTAGGTGCACTCTACAGCACAGCTCTAGAGGTTTTTATGTCCAAAAGAAATCCGGTTGCATGCCCTGAGACCTCTTTATGATCAACAGATAAATAAGCCTCCTTAAAATAAATGGGAACAGCAGGGAGGTTTGCTTTAGAAACACACTCCTGATCAAAGCCAGAACTCCTACAGAAGGACACCATAAACATCCCCCAGGCCCCAGAGATGTTCAAAAGACAGATGAAAGCTGAACTGACCAGAAAGAAAACGTTTGGGCAGAGAGAAAAGGAATCCTCTCTAACTGATAAAAGATGTGTATACTTTTGAACAAAGCAGCAGATCCTTATGTGTTTTCCTTATCTTCTTCACCTCAATTTGACTGTGATTAGTAGTAGAGAGAGTCATGCCTGGGATATGTGACTGGTCCTGTTGCTCTTCCCTTTTGAGTCATAGGACACTTTTTTATTCCACTTTGCAACCAATTTACTTTATCCATAGTCTGATAAATACAGTAGATGTTTGTATAAAGGCAGCAGAGCTGTCTTCATTTTTTTGTGACAGTTCTTTTCAAGTCACTCATGCTTTGAGGCCTCTGAAATCCAGCAATATATCTGGTCTTTGGTTTAGTTTTGAGGAAATTCTACTCCTCCTAGCCTGTTTCCTTCAGAGAAGCTCACCAAGTTTTGGGGGTGTTTTTGTTTTTTTTTTTCCTGAGTTATCTCATAATTCTAAGGTGTTTCCATTTAAATAGGTCATTCACTTTTTCCTGGTTAGGGAGACATGACACTCAGAAGTATTCAGTGAAATAGCGTTTTCATTAATACAGACAGGGTCTTTAAGCAATACACAGGTGTTCATACCACACCTGTCATCTAGGTGATCCTGAAAATCACTAAAGTTAAATATGGGAATGCTACTTTGAGTCAACTTCAGAGATTCAGACAGAATATTATCAATATATTGTATAATGTCAGCATATATAATAGCACATGTTTGAAGGTCAACACTTGGGTTTATTCACAAAGTTTCTTTGCAACTTTTAATACTTCTCCTGAATCATATCTGTGTTGCAGATGTTGGAAGAATGTTTTTACTCTGTTTAAGTTTTATGATCCAGTTTATGGAATAACTGGGGGCTGACCTGCTAGAGAGAGACCTGGGAGTTCTAGTTGGGAACAAACTAACCATGAGCCAGCAATGTGCCCTTGTGACCAAGAAGGCCAATGGCATCCTGGGATGCATCAAGAAGAGTGTGGCCAGCAGGTCAAGGGAGGTTCTCCTCTCCCTCTACTCTGCCCTGATGAGGCCTCATCTGGAGTTCTGTGTCCAGTTCTGGGCTCCCCAGTTCATGAGACACAGGAAAATTCTGGAGAGAGTCCAGCAAAGGGGCACCAAGACAATCAGGGGACTGGAGCCTCTTCCTCATGAGGAAAGGCTGTGAGAACTGGGGCTGTTCAGCCTGGAGGAGACTGAAGGGGGGACCTCATTAATACTTACAAGTATTTGAAAGGTGGATGTCAAGGGGATTGGGTAACACTTTTTTTCTGTAGTGTCCACTGTTAGGACAAGGGGTAATGAGCAAAAGCTGGAATACAACAAATTCCACTTAAGGAAAAACTTCTTTACCATGAGGGTGAGGGCGCCTTGGCACAGGCTGCCCAGGGAGGTTGTGGAGTCTCCTTCTCTGGAAGTTTTCAAAACCCATCTGGATGTGTTTCTGTGCAACTATTATCTAAAGGTCCCTTTCAACCCCTACCATTCTATGACCTGATCTAGGTGATCCTTCTTGAGCAGGGGTGTTGGACTAGGTTATATCTGGAGATCCCTTCCAACCCCTACCGTTCTATGATTCTGTGATAGAAGCAAGGCAAGAGATTGAGGCTCTGGCTGTCTACTTGTATATGCATATATATATAAAAGTCAAGGCAATTACATTTTGTGATTCCAGCTCAGGCTGTATGGTATTCAAGAGTTATTAGTTTTTCCAGAGGTACTTTGGTCAAATCTGAGTACTGAGTACTTCAATGCACACTTCATTTTGTTGGTTCAGCCTGAATTTTCACTGTGTATTCATACAGGGATAATCTTGAGAGAGCCTTGGTTTTATTTTGTATTTCTTGGTGATGACTTCATATAAATTAATAATGACATCATGAGACATGAGGAAGGGTGAGAAAAGTTAACCTTGAAAAATATTCAAGTTACAAACTCTATGCAGAATTGAGAAATGTCCAGCTTATAAATAATACTATAGTTTATTATTCTTATTGTTGCTTAAAGTGATGCAGCATCAGATGGAAAAATTAATTTTTGGCTACATCACAACACAGTCAGAAAATTGATCTTCTTAACTTTTGATGAATACATATTTTGTAGGAAAAATCAAAAGGCAGTCACAACTTTACAGCCAATCCTTTCCATGCCACTCGTTCTCACATCAGGCTGATACTACCACTTAGACCAATACAAATCCAAAGTAACAACAAGTCAGTGGACTTATATCTGCTTGAAACTTGTGGCTGAGAGTGAGGATTTAGCATATCTATCCCCACAGAGGGTTGGGAGTCTTAAGCTTCCTGCAAGCCATCCACAATACAGTTGTGTTGTTGAAAAGCAGATGCCTTATACAGCACACCATAACTCTGTCTTTTCTTCTCCTGTCAAGTGTAAGGTAGACATGGGTGTTGAAGCTGTAGGGCTGCAGTTCAATCATTTTCTGCACTGCCCAAGTAGAATAGGCAGGTGAAATGTGTTCTTTTGCATTTCTCCTGTTCTTTCTTGCTTATCTAATTTTACATCTCAGTTCCCAGCAAGTGGGTTAGGACTTTCTCTTTTTCTATCCTTCAGGGAATTTAAGTAGATTGAAAGACATTGTATATAATTTTCCCGATTATTTACCCTTTGTAACAATTCTGTAAAAATTAATATTAACACTAGGGAATGAGATCAAGGTTCACAGCATGTGAAAGCCAGAGTTAGGAAGAGAAAGAATGCGTAATCCACAGGAAGAGTGGGGATAGTTGTTGCTGCAGTGAACACTGTGAATTCACTGTTCTTTTCCTTCTGCATGAGTAAACTGTATTGCATCTTTAGAGGCAACACCAAGGTTTCTCTGAAGGGTCCTGAAGGAATTAAGTAGCCTATTCAGACATCTTGATGTTAGAAAAAAACACGAAAGCATAAAGAATATAAATGGCAATTGCACATTTTAGCTGTTAGACATACTTAAAAATGGGAAAAAGTTATGTCTGCAGCAGTGAAAGGAACCTGAAGAATTATTTATCAATTCCTTTCTAAAACCAACAAGGTCAGCCATAAGACTGTTTTGATTGTCACAAACTGCTGAAAAGCTCTGTTATTTATGGCTCTGAAGTCCGACTTTGTACAATGTTCCTAAATGAAGAACACTTTATCAATATAGTATGTGCATTTGAATAAAAATGTCTGACCAAATACTATTGTAGCTTGATGACAAAATTTGATAGTGTTGACTTCATGAACACCTTATGCTTCCATTGACAGGTACAGATTTTAACTGTTCAAAATAATACTGTTGCCCTTAAAACCTCTGTTGATATTGAATGCTGCCTGTTGAAATTAAATAGAAACCTATTGTAGCTGTTGTCACGCAGTGACTTCGAAATCAACTTTGGTCATGTTATGATTAAAATTTTTACCTTATGGAGTATATGCTGTCAACTAAATGCAGTTATTTCTTCCTCTGTCTTCAAATAAATTTGTCATTGGAGGACTCTTTAAAAGAACTATCCTTCAGGAAACCATTGCCATTTTTTAAAAAATCTATACCCATATAAACCAGCTCTGATGATGAAGCAAGAAAAATTCCATCATTTTCTTAATGCATACATTGCACATTATCAGTAATTATACAGTATTGTGATGGATTGACCTTGACTGGCTGCCAGGTACTCACCAAACTGCGCTCTCCCTCTTTCTCCTCAGAGAGATGGGAGGGGAAATAAAATGAAGAGCTTATGAGTTAAGATAAAGGCAATTTAATCAAGAAAAGCAAAGCCATACACGTAAGCAAAGCAAAGCAAAAAGATTTAATTCTCAACTTTCCATCATCAGACAATGTCCAGTTAATTCCTGGGAAGTAAGGTCTTGGTACACATAGCAGTTTCTTCAGAAGACAAACACCTTGATAATGAATGCCCCTGCTCCTCCTCCTTTCTTTTAGCTCTTATTGCTGAGCACAGAGTCGTATGGTATGGACCCCTTAGTTGCTTGGGGTCAGGTGTCTTGGCTACGTTCCCTTTCAACCTCTTGCCCACTCCCAGCCTGCTGGCCTTTTCAGGAGGTGGTTCGAGAGACATCCTTGATGCTCTGTGATCACTGCTCAGCAGTAGCCAAAACACTGGTGCTTTGTGGTTGAAGAAATATAGATTGGATATTAAAAAAATAATAGATTGGGATAAATTCCCATGTCGGCTCCTATAAATCTTCAGACATTCCCTCTGCTGTTATTAGTAATGTAAAGACAATATCATCTTTCCTGTGTTTCAGTTACCAGATTAGATGATGAACTGAGTGGCACAAGAGCTAATCTCTGTACACACAGGAGGGGCCTATAGGCCTCTGTGTTTCATTTAGGGCATCTCAAGGCGATATGGGGTGCTACCCCCATTTAGTGGACCTCTGTGCTAGTATAGTAACACGAGTACAAATGCAATTAATTATTAAAAAAAAATCATAATTTACAATTCTGAATAGATTGGTTGAAGAAAACATTGATTAAGTATGTGGCATTTTTACAAGTTTAATCTATATATTGTCTTTTTTTTACCTTTGTACTTCATCCTGTCCTCTGTCCCTCAGTTTCCTTGGCTGAACTGTATTGGCTTCTGGGCAATTAACAATAAATACAAACCACTGGTAAATACAACTTCACAGCTACAGGAAATTCTAAGCTATTTTTTTCCTGTAACTTTAACATTCAGACTTGCATACAGCGTCAAGCCCAGTCTTGTAACTATAAAAGAATGGAATTTGGTTTCTTGAAAGTAGCATATATATTGGTATTTAAAGTCTGCTACATTTGGTTTTGTGTATTTGTTCTCTACAACCGTTTTAAAAGTTATAAGGTATTACCATCTTCTCGTGAAAGCTGACCAGTATAAGACCAAAGGTCTATAATCAGAAGTCTATCTTAACTGTGTGTGCCGTATTTCATAGCTGTGCAGCAAAGATAGTTGCTTTCTGAGTGTTGTCCCAAAAGACATGTCTGTTTTCTTTCTCCTACCACTGCAATACAGAGTTGTCTCAGCCATGACCCAGCTCCTTCTGTTATTCTTAAAAGTGAGTGAGAGAAGACACCTGTGATTGTTTTGTATTATTTCAGGATTTGTGTAATTCAAACGACCTTTCTAGTTGGGGTAGCTTTTGGCTGTTTTTTGCTACTGGTCCACCATATGCAAAGAAAAGTTTTGAGGGAGGGAATACTGTCTGCAGGTCCTTCACCAAACATTCCACTGTCCAGTTATGTTATGAAAGGTACACTCCTGGTCATAAAGGTTGCAATATGACCTTCTGTAGTTAATCTGCTGCCAATTTTCGTATCTAGGGCAGCAGAAGAAGTGGAGAAAAAACCCATATTTTTGTCATTTTACATTTTTTAAAAAGCTGTTGTGCTAAATTGTGAGCAGTGTTTATTTTTCTAATGCACATCAGTGAACCTCCATGTAGCTGCTCCTCGGGTTCTTTCATGACACTGCTGTGGTTTCACAGTACTGCAGACTCATTGAGGACACCCTGTATTTAGAAGAATTTGTGAGGTCCTGCACTTAGTTATGCAGTGCTTAGTTATATATACTACTGTAATGGTGACTAAGTAATGAGGTGGAATTTTCATTATTATCAGAGGACATTTTAATAGAAAATTACTGGTGTTTGAAAACACCTTTACACAAGCAGCATAACTGTGCCCGTTTCTCCTGCTTGCTCCTGTTTCTGTGGTTTGCCAATACAAATGCAGGTTTAAATGCTTCTGTATTGACTTTGTTATTTTTTTACATATGTCTCCAGAAGTTATGGCTTTCTGAATGCTAATTATTAATTCACTGGCGATCAGAAAGAGTACTTGCAATGCAGGAAGTGGAAATAAGCTTGTGAAACTCCTCACGGGATGGCAGTGTAGGGAATGTACACATCAGGTTTCCTCCTCTCCTCTTCATATTCTGCTCACAATGCCTCTTGCATTTCACAGATTTAGAGGTTTTCTGCTGAAATAGTAGTATCCTTGGGAATCCTAAGTAGACTTATATAATTAGCTGCTCAGTTTAAGTAATTTTATTTGATACTAATCTTAACAAAGATGCTGCCAAGGAAGTAAATAGAGCTTTATTTTGTTGATTCTGTGCCATGTGGACTGATTAAAAGATATATTTTTCACTGATGTAGTAGATCCAACTCCACAGTCTACCGTATACGCTGTTAAGCTGTGGATAAATATTGTTTCTAGTTCCTTCTCTAAGTGGTATATTTTTTTTTCTTTTATTGTGTCTGACATATGAGATTGGTACATAAAAATCTTACTTTTTTGAAAAAATATATATTTTTTAAAGCAAAATGAACTTTGGAAAAATATCAACAGGTGCTGTTTGTAAAAGTTATGCTGAACTTGCAATTTACTTTTAGTTGTGAAATGCCATTAGTAAATTCTTTTGAAAATCAAATTACTGAGTTTTTAAATATTGGAACTGGATTTGGGTAGGGATTGAATTTCAGCCAGAAAGATGTAGAGAGAATGTGACTACAAATAAATAGCAAACATTTCTATATTATCATCAACTTTGTTTCTTTATTCTATATGTTATTTCCTGGTACTTTGCCCTATTGAAGTTTGTTTTATTCTTAAATAGCTATTGACTGTCCCTTAAATAAAGTGGACATAAAAATTTTGCCTATTAGATCTAACACCATTTCTTCTTAAATTTGTGTGCTAAATAATGCCACCAAAAAACATGTCAACATTTCCTAGTTAGCAGCAAAGGATGATCAATTGTTCTATGATAATTAGTATAGTTGACAGTCAATCAAAGTGATGAAAATAAAAAGCTCTGATCAAAAGACCTTTCTTCTGCAGATTTTAAATTAGCATAAAAATTGCCATCCCTTCATAATGCCAGTAAAACAGCAAATATTGCTCAGACATAAAAAGTATTCTTATATAGTTAAAGAGCAATGAATTTAATCCACTGCAGTAGTGTTGTTTTGGGTTTTTTTCCAAATTATTTTAATTTAGATTTGTTAAAACAATTCAAAGCAATTGTTAAAAAAATAGTTACCTGTTCAGGGGTGGGAAGGGGGTGAGGAGATGTATATGAGTCATAGAATGGTATGCTTGCATTACTTGTTTTTAATGGCTGGGATTAGCAGAAGAATGTGTGTAAAGCAGTCACCTATAAACCAACCAAAATTAGTGATGTTTTAAGAATTGAATTACTATGGCAAGAGCGAAAATAGATTAACTTAAAAATGTTTGTTTCTTACTTCCATACCCTGATCTCCGGGAAGCTGTGAGAGCAGAGCTTTGACAGGTGCCATAGATAACGCGTTTTTTACTTTGACACCATCTCTGTTTTCAGTGTAGTACCTGTGATTTTCATTTGTTTAAGTTCACTGCCATTAGTGGGATGACTCATAAGATTTGTAAGTACTCACATGATTGAGCCCTACTATCTAACAGTAGTTTGATTTTTTTATAATAATAATAAAGAAAATACCAAAGACAGAACCTTGTTATAAGACCCACCTTGGTGTGGATCTTCCTTTTAAGAATCAAGGGATGGATCTTTTATGAGCAGTCCTCATTTACATTTATCTCCCTAATGATTAGAGCTAGGCACTCAAGAGCTAAGAACATTAAGCATGGAAAAAGATTTGTTTTTCTTGACTTCTATTGATATTCAGTGCATTCCAGCCTATTACTTAAGTACTTCACTACACAGATAGATGCAGAGATCTTTAAAGAATAATCCTCTTTTGAATAACAAAGTATCTATTTCCTTTTCACTACAATAATATGAACTATTATTATTATTATTATTATTATTATTATTGATTGCTTATCACATGAGCTGACAAACATTGAAATAGTTTCACCAGTCTCCCTTCCTAGTCTTGTGGCCATTACATATTGTGATTTCCTTGTTTTTTGATAAAATACCTATAGTAAAACTGTTAGTATTTGGTACTTGAAAGCTGACCTTAATGGCAGTGATTTCCTATTGTAAAACATAAGGCATCAGTTACGAGTGAAGTAAGAAAGCAGGGCCATGTATTGGAAAATTGCCATTTACTTACTACATACTTTGCAGTATTTTCACTTGAGGGGTGGAGCTACACAATCAATAACAATTTTTGGATTTTTTTTCTTTCTTTTTTAAGTCAGAAGTAATGTAGTCGGATATGGTCAGGTTTTTATTTAATTTGTTTGCATCTTTCTACTTATGATCAATTTGCCATGAATTGTTTCTTTTGCTTGGAGCCTGATACGTAACTGAGCAGGTAATGAAAAGGGGGCATTTTGGTTGTCATCTAGAAAAATATAAGAATTAAGGTTTTTTTTATCTCAATGAATATACTGCGTGCTTTGAACTCTTCTTTTATGCCAATGAATGTATGGTCAGCACAGATCCTATGAGTTCTATAGTTCTGTACATCATTGTAGTCAGTTGGCTTCATGCCTGAAAAATGTGACAATGGTTTACAAAGCAGAGTAGAAAACATTTGATCCTCTGAATGTGATATTAGAAGTGTAATTTACCAGCAATTAAAACCACCCAAAATGTAAACTGAATTACTCTTCTCTTGGGATTCTTACCACCATTTAATTTGTGTTTGTTTTATCCTTTGGCATTTCATCTTCTAATAAGCCTTCAAGGGGGAATGGAGTATTAGCTTTCTATTTAAAGGAAAGGACAAATAAATGCAGAGTAAGTGCTCTCTAATGGCCAAAATGATTCAAGATTTTTGGCTTTAATGGCATACAAATAAATGTCCGTCGGCATTTACTGGGTTGGAAAGTTTTGTTTGTTCTACAAAATCGTTTTCAAGTGATTTACTTACAGATAGTAATATTTATTTACAATATTTTATCTATTTAGGTAGATACATATTTCCTTAGGCTGTTTGTGGAACACCAGCCGTGTCACTATACTTCTGATTCAACACTTAGTATTCCTGTGTTCCCATACTTCGAATATTTCTTTGATGGAGAAGCTGACACTAAATTTAAATCCTTCTAGTTTTTCATTTATCAGCTTTCCAATGTGTGACCCACACAATTTCATGACTTGGCCTGCTGGTGGTGAAAAGGGAATATCAAAATCCTACCAAAAAGTAGGATTTGTCTTCACATCTGCTTTTTATATGTCAGATTCTCAGAGAATGCTTTATCTTGTGTTATATACCGTCTTCTCTTTAGAGATATTTTCTGAACAGAAGACTTGCAAACACCTCATTAAAGCACCCAGCCTCCAAATATTTGCTTGGTACCCACCTATCAGTTGCTCTGTTTTTCTCCTAACAGTAGGATGAGGCATTTCCATAGATTTATGCTGAGTTGGAGTTTCCAGCCTGAACTCTCTTGATGACCCATGCTGATGGAGTCTGACTTAAGGCCATGATCATTAAGCCTAGATGGTCATCTAAGGTATAGAATATTTCTTAGCCTCAAATCTACATTGAGTGAAGGAGGTTGCTGGTAGGTTGGTGCTCTGCAATCATACGTATGTTTAAGCATATTTTAAATATGCTTACATGCTATAAATTCCTTCTGCTTTTATGGTATATCATGTAAGACCCCTTCCAGCATGGTTTCTACACAGCCATATGATATTCAGAGGTGTGTGATCCAGGGGCAGCATATATCTCCTATGCAGATGGAGGGAGCAAAGCTTCCACCTCACCAACATCCAGGAGTTTTCCCTGGACATGTGCTTAGAAATAGACTTGCACTGACGTACCAAGTTTGAGCTTGAGCTCTTGCAGCTGTTGCAGTCAAAATACAACCAGAATGAATTTTCTGCCTGTGAAGAAATTTACACAAAATAGTGCCTAATTATTGGCTTATGATGCTTATCTAGTAGAGGGGCTGGTATGGCCATTTAGGGGCTAATATGGCCAATGGGAAAAAATTCTGGCCATACAGAACAGCAGATGGGATGTGAGTGCATTTGTATCAAGTGACTACATGATTTTCCTGATACTGCTTAATGTAATTTTCTCAACAGAGGAACCAAACCTATTGCTGAGACCTTTGTGTCCTAGGGGATCTGTCATGGCTACAGAAAAATACTCTTCACAGCCATTACCTTCTCATAGTTATTTCTTGCCAGACCCTCAAGGATAAACTGTCAGTGCCCATATACAACAGATTATGTAAGATCATCATTTTCCACTCCATATAAGATGTTACTGTGAAAGCTGTATTCTGATGCGAAATAAAAATACTTTGTACTATATTAAGTCTTCTATTCAAAGACGTAAAAGTGTTCTCAAGTGTTAGTATCCATGTTTAATAGAAGACTAAAATGAGCCATGCAAGGGTGAGGCAATTTGCCCAAGGTTAGAGGGAGTGGTTATCTTGTCTGAGAACCCCTCCTGAAGTATAACTAAAAAATGTTGAGTGTTTCAGGCATGAGATTTAATGCAGAGTAAAGCCTCTCTACTCATGTGTAGTACTTGCACAGCAGGAGGATTCAGAGAGAGCCTACATGTCATTAACTCTGATCAGATTATAAAATAGGGCTTTAATAAGTGACTGTGATGTAAATCCAGTATACAACTTCAAATCTTCTTGTTGGACAAAAGTATAGTTAGATTTTACAGAATACGAAGCAGTATGAGATCTAGAGCTAGGCACAGTTTTTTTCAGTGGGTCATTTGGCAAAACCTGCAAACTGGGTCTATGTGAAATTCTGCTAATCCAGGATAAAATATTTTGTGCAGTTCACAGTAAATCCTTTTATTTTGAGCAGTACTATCCTCTCCTCAAACACTCATCTGAGACTGATGCTTGATTTTCTGTACTACCCAATGTTTTAGATCGCCAAACCAAAAAGCCGGGCTTTTTTTTTTTTTTTCCTTAGTCTAACAGCTTAGAAAAAAAGACAATAACAATTTTACTTGGAAGTGATAAAACGTAAATCATAGTACATTTTTGACTGGTAACTGGTATTACTATGTAGGTGGACTGTACACGATGTAAGTAGATTTATAACATTTAGAGATATACTTTGAGTCCCTTTCTTTGCAGTATTGTGAATAAAATCTGTGATATTGTAGTGATGCAATAATATGTGTATAAGCAAAGATGAAGACATTTTATGGGCGTTGGCTATTCAGTTTTGAAGATTATAATTGCCAGGAGCTTTCCACGTGTTTTTTTTTTTTTTTTTTTTGTCTTCTAAGTGTATATTCTCAGTTTACTTATTGCGTGAAATTGAACAGAGCTGATTCCAAATCCCCTTCCTTGCTCTTCTTTTGCTGGCAAGGAGCCTTGTCTTGCCCAGGAAATTGCCACAGCCTTCATCAGCCATGACAGTTGACAGAGCCAGAGTAATCCTTCACTGTGACCTTCCATCTTCCCCTAGGTTTCAGCAAAATAGGCTAGCAGGAAGAATTACTCAGTTTGGTAAGGTCATGCTTCCATCTCTGCTGTGCCCCCTCTCCCCAGTCTGCCATCCTGCTCAGAAGGGAGCCATCCTTACATATAGTTGTGCCCATGTGTGTTAGTTGACTTATCTGAATAGCTGCCTTCATAATTTAAAGTGACTTTCTGGGTTTGAGAAATGTCCGCTACATAGGATGCTAATCTAATGTGTTAATGTGAGTGATAAATTAGGGGTTTGATCTCACTCCACTGTCTGGAAAAAGACCTCTTCTGTGCACTAGGTGCATTCCTCTATACCTAGTCTTTCAGAGAAGCTTGCTTTGCAAGATTTTAATGATTCTGAATTTTTTAGGGCCGTAAAATTCTACACAACGCTTCTGCAAAGCTTTTTCTCCAGCCACCATAAATGTCCTAAATTTCAGGTTAATCCATCAATTTTATTGTCTTAGTACCAGAATGATAGCTACGAAAAACATGAAGGTTCTGTAGAAGCAAACAAGCAAAAGAAATAAAACTTCCTTTTAATGTTAGCAGACCCTGGCATCCACACAAGTATTTTGTACAACATAGTACCCTTACTCCTAGCAACTGCCAAGACTAGATCAACAGAGGAACTTGAATCTTTGTTATTGATTTAGAAATTGTAATTGGAGCATTTAGACACTATTGAGATCCATTAAAACTTCCTGAGCTACAGCTTAACATCAAGAAACTAAAACATTTGCATTTCTGCCACTGAGTCTGTCCTCCTCCCTAAGATGCTGGTTGTGGCTTGCCTGACATTTTGGAGGATTGTATGTGGACCCATCTGCAAGGTCTGATTTTCCTTGTATTTAAAGAGGTGTTAAAAGGGTAGTATTCTTTACTGAAGGATCTGAGTAATATGGAAATAAATATTTGCAGTATGCTTGCATTATGCTTACTTAGGACGCAGAGACAATTCTTTAAAACTATGTGATGATACTGCTTAGTAGCAACTAGCTTAAGTTGGTTTTTAATACTCTCACTACCACTGCAGTCTTCATCACCATCTTTGGCCTAGAAAGCAATATAGAAAGTAATCACAAATCTTGACAGACAACTACACGAGCCTAGCAAAATCTGTGCCTGCTGTTATCCTGGTCATTTCATTCCTCTCATTAACCCTCATGGTCTAGCACATGCTGATACGCTCATGGCAGACTTCATGGACTTGAGGAATACTGGTATTTTGCTCTCCTCTTCCCGTTTTCCATTTATGGCTTTGTTTTTTTCAGACCATGAACTCTTCAGCTCAAGAATCACCACATAGCATATGTAGAGGGTTAGCCAGATACTAGAACAGGCATACAACCTGTAAGTTTGTTAGGATATCATAGCATCATACTAATACAATTAGAGTGCATAGACTCAGATCAGATTTTGATCATTTAGCTTTAGTTTGGTATCCCTGCATGGGACTGTATTGTTTTTTCCAATGTCTGTCCAAATATCTTTGAAATAGCATTTTTATCTGATGTGATCATGACACATAACAAGAAGTTGACCATGCACACATTGAGCAGGTATGATTCATAGGATTTTTTTTTAGTGGGATGCAAGGCAAGATGGAGGCCAGCTTACTTTTTAAATTAATAGAACTTCAAGAAAGTAATAATAGCTACATTATTCTGTGTGACACTGTACCCATGATACTGTCCCTTGCAAAAGAGCTTGCCATATAAAAGCCCAGTCCTGCACACTGTACCGGGGAAGATGCTTAATAGTGGTTATAGATATTAGAACTGGGCTGTAAACAGATAGCACTGTGAGTGATAGTATATCACATATTAATTTCTACATTTTCTCGCTAGTAAGAAAAGACGGGGATTTACTGCATATTGATAAAATGAGGTTTTACAAGCTGATAGCTACTACTGTACACTGCAGTGCATTGGCATTATGTAGGACTAAACCATAAGGCATTTGTCAGTTAGAATATTCCTTGTATTACAGATTTTAATGCCTTTAACATTCGTGTGTTAAAAGTTACCTAAGCATGCTCCAAAAATCTAATCCCTGAAGGTGAGGTGAAAAGAGCTTTCTGCTAGACGTCATTCAGACAGAGCTGCAGAATGAAGGGTGACAGCATCCTGTGAGAGCCATTCACCCGAATTGTCATTTTACATTTCCAGAAGGAAAAACATTTAAACATTCAGTTTATATATATGATTGTTTCCTTTTCTTTTTTCTTCTTCTCTCTTGACCCTTCTTGAATATATTTTCTCTACTGTTTCTTTGGGGCAAAGCCTTAGCACCCTGTAGGTTTTCTGTTCACACTTGTGACCCAGCTGAGTGGACTGTGGAATGTGTAACAAGATAAAAGTCTTCATCCTCTCTAAATAACAGCTGCTCTCCACAATGCAAGTTGTTGAGACAGAATTACTGCAGGTCTCTATCAAAATTTGTGTTGGGAAGAAAGTTGATCTGAAAATTACCTGTGCCAGATTACCTGTTAGAATAAAACAAATGATATTAAATCTGTTGGTGTGTGTCTTACATCCTGCTCCTCTCTCCCTCTAGCCTGCGGAGACAGTTCAGATTGCAGAGAAAATGCAAAATTGAAATCTGATGGAGTTATGCTTTGGCTTGTCCTCCAAAAACACATTCACCTGGCTGATGATGGTACTGATGCCCCTCTTTTGGCATTTTAATAGTTCACAGTTTGGAGCAGCAGCACATATTTCTTTTGAGAGTGTGAGCTGGGAAGTGAGTCTGAAAAAAGTAGCTCTTATCTCTTTCCTACCCATGCCTCCCCCTCCATTATGTACACCTCGCTACATCTAGTTTATTATTGAAGCAGACATTCCGTACCTAGGTTAAGTACCTAGGACACTATGTACCCTCTCTGGTAGTGTTAAGTTGCAATGTGCATTGTGGTACAACTGCTGTGAGCCCCTCATCACCATGTAGATGTACTGAGCATGCATGATGTGACATGGAGCTGATTTAGTGGGTTTTTATCAAGAATGTTTAAAAAAATGTCTTTTAGCATCCCAGTTCTCAAGTTCTGCACAATTAATAAAAAAGAAATATACTTGCCAGTAGTCTATATTACAAAGAAAAATGATAATAGCATTCAACCTGTGTAATGACTTATAAAATGAAAGCTGCAGATTACATTTTAGTCACTGAGGGGGTTCTAAATTAACTGCTTTGACCAAACTGGAAAATTTCGACTTAAGTCTGAAAATCTATTCTAAGAGTCAGATCTTATCACTGACCATTCATAGAAACCAAAACTGCGAAGTAAGATTCATCTGCACAGCCTTTCGGTTTAATCTGAGAGCCTTTTGTTTCCTTTGTGTGTTTGTTGTTTGCTTTTCTTCAAAATAGAGTCTGGGACTATTACTGTGCAAGTTATGTCCATATGTAAAAGCCCTAAGCTGGATGCCATGTGTCTTTTAACCTGAATTGAGTTAATAAACACATCAAGAAGTATAGGCTGAAACTTGAGGTAGTGTAACTGCCCCGTGGAGTAGGCACCAGCTAATTCCAACTGTCACTGTTGCTTTTCTGTTGTCTTCCTGTGACTCTGTGGATGTTTAGGAAGAAGAGACAAGTTGTTCTGCAGGTAAGTGAGGGTGTGTGTTTAATTGAAAAAGGATATGATTTGGACCAGACAGATATTTCTTTAGTTTAAAGAAAGGTGGTGGTTGAATAAGCAAGGTATTGAATAAACAAGGGCGTTGATGCAGGGGCTGGTGTTAGCAAGGTGCTTCTGATCATTAAGAACAGGTGCTGCATGCTCAGCACTTGAAGATAGAGTAATCAATTGAGCCTGGTGTGATCACATGGGCAGAAGTAGGATATATGAGGAAGTACAGGGCAAAGAAAAGGTGGCTTTGAATCCACTTTGTTGGTTGTGCTATGTTGCATTCTGTGTGCATTCTGGCATGTACGTCACTTGCCTCACTACAGGTAAGTTGGAAGTAATTCTGAGAGCTTACCAAAATCTCAATATCCTTCAGGAACAAATGTAGTGCCAAAATGAATACAAAATGCTCATTGTGCAATACAGGTAGTCTATGAGAAAAGTACAGTTACTCCAGTTGACTTTGTACTAGTGGAACACTTTTGCTTATGTTGTACTGTATGTTTACTTGTATCATAGAGGCCAACAGAATGAGCATTAGAAATAGAAGCAGTAGTTAAAAACATCTTGTTTTTATATGTCTGATGTATATTTGAGTGGGTGCTGCAGCATATGATGTATGAAGGGAGAGGAGAGGCGGAACCTAATTTCCAATTTTGGCTACCCCATAGAAGAAAACAGACTCAGAGGTGTGCAGTGAAAGAATGGGAAACAATGGATGCAAGTCACAGCCAGGCATAAGGAACAAGTTCTTTGCCTCAAGGGCAGGTTACGCTGAAAACTTGTGGCATCTGTATTCTTGCAGACATTCAAAATGTGACTAGATAAGACCTGGAGGCACCTGATAACACTTCAGAGTTGGCCCCACATAGAACCAGATGATCTCCATTTAGGCCTCTCCTATAAATATTATTCTATAGTTCCATGATTTTAATTTTTTACTTCTTGAACGGATTTCCAAATTTCAGCAGACATCTCCATTTATCTCTCACTCAGCATGCAAGACTCATGTCATTATCTCTCACTCATGTATGCAGAAATGTGCACCAGGCTGTGCATGTGCATGGCTCGTGTGCAAACTCCCTTGATGAAGAGGGGTCATAATGTCAGGCTATAGCAGAGGAAAAAATCTGAATTCTCCCGGGGTTTCATCCGGCACAGAGCCCTGCCAGTATGCACTCTGCTTCACTTCAGGACATCTTCACACCTCTCCCCTAGAGCATGGCAGGATCCATCTGCCAGGTGCATGTGGCTTTGGAAAACATGGGTTATGGAGCATGAAATTCACTGAAGAGTTGTGTCTGGCATACAGGGTCCTTTGATGAGCCAGAGGAGAATTAAGTATTAGTACTTGGTAATAGGCTGAAGTCAGGGAGTCATTCTCAGCATAGCAGACTGAGGCAGATACCTTGCTTGATGGCTGGTGCCATGGTGGAAAATGAGACTGGAGAAGAAGTGAGTCTCATACTGAATGCAGATTGCATAAGACTTGGCAGATTTGCTCTGGCTGTGTTTCACACAGAAATATGTCACTCTCGGTTGATCCCAAATATTTAGTCCTGTCACTGAGTTCACTCTGGAGCAGCTCCATGGTAATTTTCAATGAAGAGTATCATGCTGCAAAGTCCTTAACCTCTAGCTACACTGGTTAATATATTTAGAAGAACTCTGTAGACACAGAAAATGCAAAGTTTGCAAGGAAGTTCAGCTTCTACTAGACATAGGAAAAATGGCTATTCTTTTCAAGAAAATTTGTATTGATGTTTGGTATCCAGCATGTATTTCATGTTCTATTAAAGTGTCCTTTCATTGTACCTTCACCTAGTCCTCTCTGAAAAGTTAGTGCTGAATGTTCTTACATTTCACCATTTTTTTAATGCTCTTGGAGTTCATTAAAAGAAGCAATTACACATCCAAGAACAGAGTGTCTCTGTGTTTTGTTGAAGTTGAAAATAGTAACAATCTAGTCTCAGAATACATTTATATTAAATTCAGATATTAGCCATGTCACTGCATTATATTTTCTGTGTTGAATTTGGAAATAAATACAATGATCCAACATGATATCTGAACCTGAAAAAAAAATAGAATAGCCTTCAGATTAGAGAAGTACTTTCAAAAAGGATTTAACATCTATTTGACAGCGAGAATAGTTTTCCAAATCTGTGTGTGATTCTTTTTTGTGAAGGCAATCCAATGTGTTACCAACCTTTTAAAAATTTTAAGTATGTGTTCCAACAATCATACTGTTATATTTTTAGCAGACTCATATATGTCTGAGCATAGATAACCTTAAGACATGCACAAATTTTCATTGTCTTCTTGCCTGTAGATTATATATTTTGGAGGGACTGGTATCAAGGAATACATGTAAATATTTAGCTATAGTATACTGTAGTTCGCTGGCACTAAAAAAAAATATGTGTTCAATTTTTATATTTTCAAATACTCTGAAGAAAATTTTGGTTCCATTTGACTACCAGATGGTTATTTCATTAAACATCTAAAATAGATATGAAAAATATATATTTTGTTATTCTTAGTTGAAACAAGAGCTTTTTTCATGGGATTTTTAATCTACATCAGATTGAAAACTCCTTGGAGTGCGAGCTGTCTTTAATAATGTCACAGAAAAGCTCTCATAGGAGTTTGGGGGTACTGTTTACAATAGGAATGAGATTAAACAACATTTGTATTGTTCAAGTGGGGCTCAGACTGCTATTGGTGTCTTTTTTTTTGTGCATTTTTAAATGATCTTTTCTTCATCAGTCTACTTTGTGTGTGTATTGAGAATTAAATTGCAGATCCTTTCTTTTAATGAGAAGAGTCATTCTTTGGGAAACCTTTTATCCTTTCAGTGATGCTGATAGTGATGATACCTTGCAGTATAACAAGAACATTGGTCTATCTTCTATCGCTAGCAGAATCATTTAATGAAGTTGCCGATGTCAAAGTCGGCAAAGCTGAGAAGTGATCATGAGGAACATAACTTGCTTTTCAAACTCCGGATTTTATTTACAGGTCTGACAATAAAATCTGTCTTTCTGACTATGATGTTCTTAATCTGTGATCACTGAGAAACAAGAAACATGGACAAGAGGCATCTTTTGAAATACTACAGGATTCTAAGTTTGAAACATATGCTAGAGTTCATTCTGTAGCTCTTTCAATGATGAAATACTCTAGGTTTCCAATACAGTTCAGCATGACTTGCTAGAAGCAATCTCTGGTAACAAATTCTTCTTAGATTATTATTGCTCAATTGTGAACCTACTGCTAAAAGATTAGACATTGTAATTCCCACTATTGTTCAAGTACAGCAATCCTCTTCTATAAGACACTATGTGTTTCTAGTTAGGAATTTCACAGGGCTTTCATTACTCTTTCAGGAAGTCTAAGAAGATTTCTGTCAGGGATGAATGGAAAGAGTATGATTTCTTCATTGAAGTTAAACGTCTTACTGCTTGGATAGTATCTTTAATAGTGCAGTCCCTTAATCGTGCCTTCTTTCTCCCTTGTATATTTTGCCAGAGAAATCAAAAAAGTCACTTTCTCCTGTGCTTCGTTGTCTCCAAGAATAGTTAACTATATACCAATACTGAAAAGTGCTTTGAGATTAAGCAATCTTTGGTTAATCTTTGGCTTTATAGTGAAATTATGTCTATTAATAAATAACAACAGTCAAGAATAGGAATATTGGTGTAATTGACAAGGAAATAAAATAATCTGGTTTATTTTCTATGGTATCTGGCAACAGGACAAGGGATAATGGGATGAAGCTGGAGCACAAAAAGTGTTCCATAAGAAAAAAAACTGTTTTACTTTGAGGGTGAGGGAGCCTTGGCACAGGCTGCCCAGGGAGGGTGTAGTCTCCTTCTTGGAGATCTTCAAGACCCACGTGGACACGTTCCTATGCAACCTGATCTAGGTGGACCTGGTTCTGCAGAGAGATTGGACTACATGATTCTATGTATAACTGATCTGGTGATTCCAAAAGGCAACCTCTAAGAAATCTGTGATAGTCTGTTACTACTTCGTACTTGAGCCACTTATATTCTCACGCAGGCAAAGATTCTTGCACCAGTGGGAAGCTGTGTATCTTGTTTCTATAACAGAAGGACATTATTGCCTTTTTCTTCTTAATAGTATCTGATGTAGTCTGTTTATCTCCATCTTTGAAGCCACTGACTTTAAAAGAGTTAACTTTGCTACCTTTATTTACAGTGACATATAAGTCTTAAGGTATACATTGTCCATGTGATAACCATTCCTGCTCAAAAAATATGCTTCACTTGTTTACCAAAAAATTAAATGTGGTCTATACAATCATGCAAAGACATTCTGGGTCTTGAAAGTAGTTGTTTCTCCAGTAATCCTTTAGAAAATATTGGTCACTCACAGTAGCCCTCCTTTCAGGCTTTCTAACCAATGTGGTATGCCATGTTAATGTCATTATGCTACTTCTGTTATCCCATTAAGTTAATTTAGGATTAGTGCTTATATCCATCTAGAGCACTACATTTTCACTTTGCCTTGTGATGTTGGGACTTAGATGGCGTCTCTTTAAACAGTCAATTACTTTATAGCTCCTGATCTGCTGTAGCTATTTGCTAATTTCTGGTTGAAGCTCAGGAGCTGTGTTGGCTGGGTTTGCAGATAGTCTTGATGTTCTTTAGACAGGAATTTAAAGCACTGGATTACTAACTAGCAAATTTTAAAATCCTTTTTCTTCTTAGTTAATAGGTCTTCAAAATGTTGATTACCTTCAAAGTATGCAGCCTTTCTGCTTTATTATCTTGTTTGGACAGTTTGTAGAAAATAGGAAACCAGAACATTATTACTGTGAGTAGTGTATCTTCATAGTCATTGCCTTTATCATGTTTATAATCATGCATTGTTCATAGTGCTAAAATTATACCTCTTATATTAAAATATGAATGCTTTTCGGCTTGTAATCTAGGCACTTTCTTTGTGGATCTGTTTTGTGCTTTTCTCATGTATTGGAATTGTAAGAATATTGCCAAGAATGACTGCAATCAAGCCAGTTGTGTCTGTCTCTAACAATAAAGAATAGCAGTTGTCTGTCATTCTAGCAATGGACTTTTTATCTCAGCATTTTACCTTTAAAGATAAATTGCTGTCCAGTATGTAATTAAAATTTTTGTTTTAGCAATATGGCTAAAGAATTAAAGTCACTTATAAACAAAAATGAGGCCAAAGTACAATATGCTTGATACTCTAGTTATTACCCCTAATTCAGTTATGTTAGTGGGGTTATGTGGCAATGATATTTCATTTGTGAGAATATGTTGCTTTATAATTTGTTCATAGTTTTACGCTGAAGTATTTGACCACTGAATTTTTCAGAAACTAGTTTGTCTTTTTCACAGAGGGAAAAATTAGACCTTGAACGTTTCAATGGCCAGCTAAAGAAGCTCCTATAGACTGTTATAAAAATATTACAGTTTCAAAAAATCCAAACACTAGTCAATTAAACTTCACAGGATGATGTGTGTTCATCTGAGAATTTGTTTTGGGAGCTGTAGAATGCATTTCCATGTTTAAAAGGAGCATTTATCTGTGATAATACTAAGCTTCCTAATTTGTCCTTGCCACCTCGGGTAGCACCTAACAGAACGGAACAAAAGGAATATTATTTGGCAATGCAACACCATGAGAAACTTCTGGCATTCAGTATTGCCTGACACTGTAAAACTTTTTTTTTTAATGTATTCAGAGAAGAGTGATAACAGAATTTTGGAAAGTGCTTCTCAGCTTGTGCTACAGAATATAGATAAGCCTATATATATACTTCTTAGTTTATTAGAATATTAATTTGAATTTTTCTGATTCATCTCTGGACTATGAATGTATGAACTGACGTTGAGCTGCTTTTGATAATGAACTATCCAACTCTTGAGCATCTATTCAGATATTCTTCATCTCTCTTGGGTTCCTGTGAGACTTTTTGCTTGAAATCCCATGTTTTGTCTTCAGTTTGATGCATATTTCTTTTGCATCACTCTTTAGAAATGAGTATTCCATTTCATCTATTCATCCAAAAGAGATCAGTAGCTCTTTCTAGTTCTTCCTCTCTAAAAAGTAGGAAATTTGACCTAAATAGTCCAGGTATCTAAAATACTTCCACTGAGGAATGATTCTCATAAAAGCATAATTCATTTAAAGCAGACACTTGTCCAATACCATATAACATGCCGACTGAAGAAAAGTGATGAAAGTAAATACTTGTAAAGTCCATGATACTTTTGATGAAAGATTGCAGTTTGGAAGAGAGAAAGGAAAAACCTGAAATTTCAGGAAAACAGAATTCTTTCTTCATTTCTAAATTGGAGAATGACACTTGTGAGTCTTACTACTGGCTCTGCTTTTGATGGCATCAGAAATCATTGGCAAATTTTAAGAGAATGATCAGTTTTGGTAGTTAAACATCCTAAAGTCATAGACTGGTTTGTCTATTGGCTCTTGTCAAATCCATCTCAGACAGAAACGGTTTCCTGTGAATCCTTGTTAAAAATTCTTGTGAACTCTTTAGCTAGTTTAGTATTAAAAACAAAATGGTAAGCCTCTGAATATTTATCTTGGAAGATTAATTAGAGTCTTAGCAGAATTTGTTGTAACAAAGATTTGTCATTCTGAAATTCTTTAATGGTTAATCAAATTTTACCATTCATATTCACCAGCTATACTAACTCAAAGATCCAATCCTGGCTTCCTCTCCTTTCAGATTTTCAGAGATAACTGTTCGATTTTGAGTCAAGAGGCAGTGGTGTTTCCCAGAGTACATTTAAGCAATACTGAGGTATGATAAAAGGATATGCAATGAAACTTTCCTAAAATTGCAATCATTCAGGTGAGATGTAAAACCATTCAGTTGGAAAAATTCCTGTGACATATATCCCATTGAATAAATGTGCCATCTATTGGTTTTCAGTCTATATTGCTTATTCTTTGCTTGCCTAATTTTTTTTGTAGAGTGCAAGCTGGGGGAAAGTGTTCTTTCCTAAATAGTTAATGGGTGCTAGTGAATCATCTCATTACACTGAACAATCTGTTTCTGTATCAGTTGGCAAAATAGTCTGAGAGAGAGAGGCATCATCTAACTCACTACTGTGGTCCAATAGATCATTTTCTTAACTGTATTCTACAAGTAGTGTTTCTTCATAAAGCATGTGTTGCCTGGTTAAAAGAGGATTCTCCTTGGATTCTTCTTGGATTTCAAAAAGGATAAAAGTACTTAGGGAGGGCTGAATTTGGCAGCTGTATTCCACCTTATGTTCTCTTATTTGAGGTATTTTAATTAGTAGCACATTAATGAATGACACTTTTAGAAAGATAATTTTTAGAAGTAGTCCATGTAAATTAGATTTTCTGTACAATATGTGGAGACGGGAAGGACCAGTTTCCCCTTGTGTGGCTGATGCTATTGAAGTAGCTGGAGTAACAGTGGTGCAGAAGTGACCCACCTCTTTAATATTCCATTGACAACTACAGATATGAGTCACAACAGCCAGTAGATGTCAGTAAACACAAATCGGAATGAGAGAGAACTGAAAATAGTCTGCCTTTTGGGGAGTTTGCCTAGTCAGGATTGAAGAGTGATTTACACAGGTGGTAAAAGGCAAACGTGTTTCCTGAAGGACTTGCTTATGGCATTTTTTTGTGTCAGAAGTATATGTGATAAGCCTTTTCTCTCTCTCTCTTTTTTTTTTTTTAGCATCTTGCCATGAGTAGAGGAGGAGTATTCAATTTATGCCTGCAAATTCAATTTAGCAAGTGGGCATGATTACTTGATTCCAGTGATTGACTTCAGTGGCAGCCCATATAGTGTGACTGGGAACGAGAAAGAGGAACTGCAGCATTATCTCCCAGGAGCTTACCCCTGCCCAAATCTGCACTGCATTGCTCTGTCCTTCCCTTGACAGACACAACAACTGAGGGAACCATTATAGCCTACATCACTTCAGAGCACTGATAAAAGTTATAGGAAGACTTGGCTCTAAAAATTGTTTCTTTTCACACTGAGCAATGATAGAATTTAAGATCAATTTTAATACTGGTGTCATTCATAATTGTTGTCTTCAGAGGGTCCAGTCTTTAATGCTTTTCCAGATGCAGAGAATGAGTATCATGAGCAGGTCTTCTACCAATAAGAGCATTTTAATGACTCTGATTATGGCAAAAGTACTTTTCAAAAGGCTTTAAGGAGTAGCTGAAGGTTGCAGCATGGTAATGCATTTGTAGTACTTCTACCACTCACAATAGGATAACTATAAAATTAAATAATAATGGATTCAGGCCCTTCACATGAAGAGACAGGATAGACACTCTTTTAAATGGACCCATCAGAGAAAATAATGGTGATACTTGTCTTTTACATAACATGCACATGTTTCAAGCAGAAATTGTGCTGGGAAGAAGCAGTCCTAGGGTCTTTACCCATGGTTCTGTGAAACCTCTATAGATTCATTCAGTAGCCTAAGCCTCAATAAGGAATGGGGGGTTTTCAGTCCCTTTTAACTTGGTGGTTGCAGCCCACTCTTAGCTTTAAAAGGCCTCATTCTGGAAGAAGAAAATTAAATGTCTTCCACGTCTGACTATGACTCTAATCACAAAGAGGTTACCTTACAGACTAGTCTCAACTAAGTATAAAACACGGCTGTGTTTTTAAATATAAGTTAAAATGCTCCTTTATTTGAAAAAGGAAGGATTTCTTGGGTTGGTTTTTGGAGGGGGGCAGGTCTTCTTAGGATAGAAGGAGGCTTTTATCTTTGGTGGTCTGAGATGTTTGCCTCTAAGCACTGAGTCAGCTGTTTTAGATGAGGAGAGAAATGGGATGTCAGATACATCTCTGTGCTAAGCATTTCCGCTGAGCAAGCTCTGGGCACTTAATTGTTTAAATGTATTGTAGTTTTGAATCACCAGTACTGAGATGTTTTCCCTTGTGTTATGCACTGCATGTGAAACCTCTATGCTTAATGTAGGTTTCTGAATACAACATTTCTGTATTGTCTATTGAGTGGAGTGGCTACTGAACAATGATGTGTGATTGAGGCCTTTGCACAATGGACTAGGTGCTATCAACTGTAAATGGACTTCTCCTGTGATGCTAATAGAAGCCAGCCATTCTTATGTGTGTATTAAATGGCAATGGGAAATGCTGGGAGAATATTTTTTTTTTCAGTTATTATTGTTGCTAATCAGAACTTTTAGGAAGGCTATTTTTACTGTACTTTAGAAGTGCTTCAGTGACTTTGAGTGAAGGATGAAAGAAATTTTTTATGTGACTTTTGAAGGACATCGTTTCTGGTGTATGCCTCTTTCACCTCAGTGCTCCACCTCAACTATCTGGGTTCTGTTTTTCGTAACTATGAGTAAATTAAAGCAAGTCAGAAGTAATTTATTCAAAACAGAACATTATTTAACTGCTTGTTTAAGGGTCAGCAAAGCAAATAATAAAAAGCAAGAGAGCTTCAAAGCACATCTTTGCTCTTACATAAATCTTAATCTGTTCTCACAGGCTTTGGGAAATGCTGTTCAGCTCAACTACTTCCACAAACAATCCACAAACTGCAGATATTGTGGTTTTTTTTTTTTCCCTTCCAGAACTCTCTCAGGCTTCTGGTGATAGTCCCATTCATCTTCATCACTAGCCTTTCTTTTTTCTTTGCCTGCTTCAAAAAGGGAGGAATGGAAAAGTATTTGCTACAGTAGATATAGCCAAGTAGCAACATTCTTCAATTAATTGTTCCAGGCACTGTTCAATGACTTTACCTCTGGTTTTGTTCAGTTTCCTGTTTGGTTTTCTTCATCTACTTCAGCCTCCTGTGCTTTAAAACTATCAGACCACATAAATTGGGGTGTATTTTTCATATATAGTGTAAATATTTAAGTGATGCAAGTATTGTTTTCCTTTCTCCACACTGCATTTCTCTTCTCCCTGAATCTCTTACTTATTGATTGTTGTGATGGAACTCATGCACTTTACATATATTTGAATTTACATACGATTCCAAAGATTTAAGCTTTATAAGAAAAAGTCTGGTTTTGGTCAATCAAGATTTATCATGAGAGAAAATCCTGGCCTTAGGTTTCCCATAATTCTCAGTAGCTATACTAGAACTGAAACACATAGATGTTGACTTCCTGTTATGTGAATGCAAAGACAATTCTTTCTCTTCTGCTTCTAAATTTTGGTTCATCTTAAAGGAAACAAAACCAGTAAAAAAAAAATATTACCCTTGTGTGCATGTAGATGGCTTTTGTATTTACATTGTATCTCTCATCTGCAATTTTCCAACAATTTGGTAAAAAACACCAGTAAGCTTCGCAACAAATTTTGTGAGAAATCTACAGACTGCAAATTGAACTCAGATAAATGAACATCATGTCAGGTAGAATTGTGTTGAACCAACTGCACTGCTGTGAGTGAGCTGAATGTGGTGCAAATGTCTGTATTGCTTCCGTATTACTTACTGCTAGTCAGGTGGAAACATGTATTATTGTGTGCAATATGTCGTGAAGTTGGAATGAAAGAACTTGGGACAAGGGTCATCCATTAGAGTTGCTGAAGAGAGTGAGAAGTAGATAGCAGTCCAAAGTGATTGAATGGTGTGTGATTAGGAGACAGTGAAAAAGCATCCAAAAAGATTACATTTCAGTCCAAAGAGGTCTGAAGTAATGTTGCAGCATAAAAAACAACTACAGCATACCAAACACAGGGAATGTAATACAGACTAAATTCACAACATTTTATAATTATATACATAATTATTGATCAAACTAGCTAGTTGTATTTGAAAAAAATATTTGTAGCTGAAGATTTGAAAGTGTCAAGTTAAAAGTATGTCTATCACTTTCTGAACTTTTCTATAAATTACAGGCTTTTTATTGCTATTCTTCCTTTATTTTTACTATTATTATTATTTTCCCTCAAATTTATATTCTAGGGACAGCACTTCAAATGGAAAAAAATATCTCCATCTTTCGTTGAAGCATGAGGAAGCTGAAATCACTTTGGCATTTGAGCAAAATGCAATGATATTTATTCAAACATGTCAACTTATCATATTCATTTTGCAGCTGTTCCAAAAAAGTCAACTTTTAGATCTATTTCTCACAAATCCATTGTTTAGTTCAAGTAAGTACCTTCTCTTTAGATTTAAATCACCTGCCTTTTTAGCACTTGTTGCACAAGCTGGTTTTCCATTGAGACAAGCAGCAAAGACAGACACAAAAAAGCAAGACTTCTTTGCTGCTACTAGAGAGTCACAGTGAAAATTAATTGTGTTCTTATGATATATTTGTCCTGAGGGAGATAAGACCACACTCTAGAAGTAATCAGTATTTTTTAATGAAGCAAGTTAAAATGTGAATAAAAGCTCCAGCTTCTTATTCAAGCACGGGAGATCCCATTATCTTTTTATTCTCTGTGGGGTGCCTCATTTGTGTGAGTAAGTCTTTATTGCAAAAAGTCGTCAGTGGAATGTGACCCAGATAGCCTCCCTAATGAGAGCCACTAGTTGCTAAAGACACAGCTGGAGGATGTACCTCAACATCTTCACCAGATGCTGCAAACTGATCTTACTCTCTGCTATGAGGCAGAGGTTTTGTTAGACAGCTTAAGATATGTGATTGGAGCCTGTTCAGGTTTGAACAGAAAGGTTACAGAAACATTCTCAAGCCAATTTTCCCTGAATTATATTCCTTTTGCTGCAGAGTTTGAGTTATGCAGTTGGCAGTGTATAATGATGTGATGGACACCTGCCCCAGAAAGAGGGTCATTCCTGACAGAAGTGGTGATGCTCCACTACATGCTGAATCCTCTATAGGAGATATCAACAAAAATATGGTTTTCTCCTTGAACAGCCCAAGCTGTGTCTGAATATAGTGCTCATTCACAGGTCTCTCTTTATTCACTCAGCACTTACATCTTTATGGAATACACAACTTCCTCCTGTGAATGCTGACAGTTAGTCCTAACCTCAGAAAACCTTCCAAGGACCTGTTACACAATTTTATGTTTCTGTCTATATGCTGCATAATACTATTTCGGAGTCTCAGATTTATGTGGTTCAGCCTTTAGTCCAGGGAAAAAAAAATAATATGCTGGAAGTCCTAACGACCGTAGTGGATGAGTACTCACAATCCAATTATTATTTTTACACTTAATGTATTAATATTGCAGCAGAATTAAAAGCTTTAATAAAGTGCTTTCTTATCTTCTTCTTTAGCAACTGTCTTCATTAGTACATTACTATTTACATGTCCCTTCTTGTCCAAGTCCATTTTGAACCAATATGTCTTCCATTTTTTGTCTTGTAATGCTGTGTTTCAAAACACCTGATCTATTTCTGCTGCTATCTTCTTGACACAATCTGCCTATCACTGTATACTATGGTTTGGGCAACAAAAACCATCACATTTCAGCTGTGTGGACATTAAGTAAGCCCTCCAGAGGCTTACTTCTGGATGCATATGTGCAACATCATCGTGATATTAGTACCTATTTGTTCATAATCTCTTCTTGTTCCTGGTCCTATTGCTGTCTAGCACACCATTACTCATATATTGATATATCTGATATTTGCCCAAGCATACTTGTGTATACTGAATTTCATAAGACTGATTGTTCCTTGAAACTCCTAGTATCACAGAATTCTGATTGTTCCACTGGAATATCTGCAATTCTTGTCTTTTCTGTTCCATCATCCATTGGAAAAGGAGAAACCGTCTCCATCTCAGGAGAAACCACACAAAACTATTTTGGAGAACCATTTCAATTTGACCAGACTCCATTTTTAATAAGTCTTTGATCTTTTTTCAATCAAAAGGAGCCCTCTTATGAGCATTTCATCTGGACCATGTTTTCAAAGTCTATGAGAATATCATACAGCTTTCCTTACATTCTGTTTTGCTTTCTATAAACCTAACCTTAATGACCTACTTAAGGGTGGATGTTATGTTTAGGAGATAGAGAATTCAGTCATATTTTGGGAAGGTAGCAAAAAATACTCAGAGTGCTGCAGTACTAAGCCATAAATTGAATGTTCTATTTAAATCTTTAAGCAACAAATCTCCTGTAACCCAGACCCACGCCATTCGTATTCCAAAACTTGTCAGGATCTGATTCACTCAAAAAATTTAAAACTTCTTTTAAAAATGTATTTTGGTAGTTGAGACAGGCTTCAGTCATTTAGAATTTATTCTATAAGTATTTCATGGAGTCTGTGAAGCAAGTGCCATGTTGCTATTGTGTTGTGTGCTGTACTGAAATAGAAAAAATACTGAATGCTGAAATCCCCACAAATCTGTTTTCTTGAACATATAGAAAACAAGGAAACTTCTGGGAAGCATTTTATTCAATGTTTTGAATAAAAAATGAACTGATCTTTTTTAAAGTGAATCTAAAAGCAAATGTAATTTTTCTTGTCTTGTTTTGATTTTTATGAGGCAAGTTTCAGTGATTCCAGCACAGCATTTTAGTAAATCCTTCTGTCAGTGAGATCTGTGTAGCACAACAGAGTTTAGGTATAATTTATAAATAAATCCAGCATTCAGCTGATAAAACCACCAGGTAGACTAGCAAATTGGCTAGAATTCCTGGATTCAGATCTCCTGATGAGGTAATGCTTTTTGGTTTGACAGTCTTTGCTGCAGAAGTTCCATTTTTGCTTTCACTGTATGCAGAGTTTTAGCTTTAATGTTTGCAGAATATTCTTACTCTTGTCTTTTAAAACTGTGCTTTAATTTTTTTTTTTTTTTTGCCAGGTCCTGCTTCAGACAATTTTACTAGGACTTGAAACTCAAATGTTTTGAGACTTTTGAGAAATATTTTCTATCAAAGGGCACGATGACATATTCAGAAAGTTCATTCATGGTTACATGCATCATTCATGGCTTTTATTCCTATATAATCTCCTACTTGTTTTGAGACCTTGCTCCCAAAATATTCAATTGTGTAGAAAATTCCCCAGAGCACATTCCTTTTACAAGTAATAGAGTCTTTTATCGGTCGCTTCTAATTTGGACACTTCACTGAACACAGCTGCCACAATTAGAGTCAAATTTGTGATTTTCTCCATTGTATGGTACCACTGTGAATGATACATAAACACAGCTGGCCTGAATGCAGATTTCTTCACATGATGATGCCTATCAGCAGCAGCAGTTCTGTGAGGCACTGACCCACAGAGACCAAATTAAAAATCAGATTAAGCATAAATGCAACTTCATTACTACTCACACTTTTAAAATCACAAACAGATACGATATATATAAGAAAATTGACCAAATGTCCCTGACTGAAGAAGTGCACAGGTCAATATAAGATTTCATCATACCACAAGACATTTAGTCATAAAATTGTCCTCAGCTCCCACAGATGTAAGCATTCTTTCAAAGACGCATTGTACCTAAAAAGATGATGTTGAAAGATAGTGTTCTTGCCCATGTGTGTGCTATAAAATAGAAATAGCAATTTTCCCTGAAATGACATGAAAATTGTGTTAAAATTCTATTAAATTTATTTATTTGTGCAGATGCCAGACTCCACAGCAACCAGCAGGAATTGCTTGTTCCTGGAACTTAATGTCAACAGAATCACAGAAAAGTAGGATTTGGAAGAGACCTCTAGAGAACATCCAGTCCCTCTGCTACAGTAGGTTCACCTTGATCAGGTCCCACAGGAATGCATCCAGGAGGGTTTGGAAAACCTCTAAATAAGGAGACTCCACACCCTCCTTGGGCAGCCTGTGCCAGGGCTCCCTCACCCTCACAGAAAAGAAGTTTCTCCTCATGTTCGAGTGGAACTTCATGTATTCCACCTGATGTCCATTATCACTTGTCTGTGCACACTACAGAAAAAAGATTCACCCCATCCTCTAGACACCCACTCTTTGGGTTTTTATAAGTATTCATAAGGTCTCTCCTGAGTCTTCTCCAGGCTCCAAAGCCCCAGTTCCCACAGCCTTTCATCATAAGGAAGATGAACCAGTCCATTTATTATCTTGGTGGCCCTGTGCTGGACTCTCTTCAGAAGTTCCTTATCCCTCTTGGACAGGGAAGCCCAGAAATGGACACAGGACTCCAGATGAGGCCTCACCAGGGCAGAGTAGAGGGGGAGAAGAACCTCCCTCGACCTGCTGGCCACACTCTTGATGCATCCCAGAATGCCATTGGCCTTCTTGGCCACGAAGGCACATTGCTGGCTCATGGTTTGTTGTCAACCAGGACTCCCAGGTCTCTCTCTGCAGAGCTGCTCTCCAGCAGGTCAGTCCCCAGCCTGTACTGGTGCATGGGGTTGTTCCTCCCCAGATGCAGGACTCTGCACTTGTCCTTGTTGAACCTCATGAGATTCTTCTTTGCCTGACTCTCAAGCTGGTCGAGATCCTGCTGAATGGCAGCACAGCCTTCTGGGGAATCAGCCAGTCCTCCCAGTTTGGTGTCAGTAGTGAACTTGCTGAGGGTACACTCTGTCCCCTCATCCAGGTCATTGGTGAAGATGTTGAACAAGATTGGCACCAGAACCGAGCCCGTGGAAACCTACTGGCCACAGGCCTGCAACTTAACTTGGCTCCGTTGATCACCACCCTCTGGGCTCTGTCATTCAGCCATATATGATATCTTTTCAAAATTTTAACTGGATTTTGAGTGTCCTTGGAATAAAATCATTTACCCACCAAAAGCGGTGATAGGGGGAGAGATTACAAGGAGAAGGCAATGAAAGTTGAAAAGATTTTGGTAAGAGCCTGACTGTGAAAAACAGGTTCAGAGACATGGATTTGACAAATGAGAGAAAGGACTAAATGGCACAGATGATAACCTGATAGTGATAGTGTAGAGACTTGAGTGAAAAAGGAGGAATTGAGGTAAAAGAAGGAAAAGTACATCATAGTAGTTAGGCAAAAAAAGATAATTTTGGGATAAATTATGTAAGGAGGAGAGACTGGAAAAGCTTTAAGCTTGGGCCTATGGTGTGGATCAAAGGGATAGTGAAGAATCAAAAGTAAGAAAGTTAGCAAAGGGGTAATAGGAGTCCAACAGTGATGCTGGAGGAGCATATTACCAATACAACCCAAATTTCTTAGAGTGAGAGAGGGACCAGATCAGACTATGCAGTAATGGGGCTCATTTTTCTGTAAAATGCCTTTTAATCTGCTGTGAAAATTGAAACTTTCTGAATGGCACAAGGCAGTTCAGAAAGAGTTTCAGGCTCAAGGCAGCTAAGTTTTCCTGTGTGAACTTAGATTCAATATCTGCCATAAGATTTATACATGAATACTAGATAAATCTTTTTAAACCAGATCTCTGCAAATGGGCGCTGATTTCATGTGTTCTTTCTTTTCTGAGTGCTCAGCAGAATTCATTAACTTTGGATTATGCCCACTCAAAGTGAGAAAAAGCTTTATACCTTAATTTCCAAATGATCCAGCTCCTCACATGCTAAATAAAAGTGTTGAGAGTATAAATGAGTCAATGTTTGTGAGCTATTTCAGTACCACGATGATGAGCACTGCTGAAAAGTGTAGGAGGATACTAATTCTGTTACTACAGCAAGGTTGGGCAGGAGGCAGTAAATATGGTGGCACAGGACCACATATCGACTCTGGAAGAAGGAACAAAAGAGAAACAGAAGCTTGTCCAACTGATTTTTAGCAGAGCACTCTTCCTGTGAACTGAATACAGCAGTGATTCTGAGAGGAAAGACAGTGTGTGAATGTGTAATTACAAGACTGTATCATAATATGTATACCCAAAGGGACTGGATTAATTTTGCACAGGCAACCTTTCTTCTGACATTGCCTAACTCTGAAATGCATGATTAGTGACTGTGAGCAGGAGCAGAGAGGCTGTTCTTTTGGTAGTTCTCCTGTGTTTAAAAAATATTCCCAATAACAGCTGTGAAGTATTAATTGTATTTTATATGCAGTAGCATCTCTGGTAATAATAAATTGGAGTTTTAGATTAGTTTGTTTGTTTTACTAAGACTATAATATTTGTGTTTAATGTAGGATTGTATTAATTATTTCAGCAACTTGAACCTTCAGGTTAAATAGGTATTCAGCACATAAGTAGCAATGTATATAGGACAACTCTGAGTAATGCACACACCTTGCTCGACAGTCTGCAGGAGCAGGCATAATAAAATTGCTTATTTAATATTCAAATCTGCTATGAGATACTTCTTCACAGTCCTTTCTTGAATGACTCCTAGAGCTTTCTTAGAGACCCAGGCTGCCCAGGAGTGGAAAGAGGTATTTATCTTTCTTTTTGTTCTGAGGCTGCAGTACTTACTGTGAGGTGACTAAGTCAAATGATGATTGTTGTCCTTAGGGGATCTGAGTGTGAAGCTCCTTCTGCAGAGCCTGTTTCTCTTCTGGCCTCCTTCTGCCTGTGGTTCTCTGCACTGAGATGATACATGGCATTTTCCCAGTCAGCAGTGCCAATCCAGGAAGACCTGCAAGGTCACTTGATGACTTTAAACAACCAAGTGACTGGGTTTTAGTTTATATGACTGTCATAGTGTACTAGTCCTTTAAATTCCTGCTGATTTACCGCAGAGTTTGGTGTATGGTTTGGCTTTGATTCTGTGTTTGCCTGTGTGGATCCTATGTAGCAACAGTGTTATCCTTGTCCAGTAGTATTCTCATACCATCATAGTATGATGAGCCAGTAAGTTCACTACAATCTGTCATTCTTTTGTGATGGTTACACCAATAAACTATCCCATAAACTATTTTATGATGATTTTCAAGGTTACACTTGAATTTTGGGCCAAATATTAAGCAGGAAATTTAAAGTCCACAGCACTAGAGTATTTAATGAGTCCACCTTGTATTTTGCTGGGTTGTTTCTCTAAGAGAGAAGTGTGTTTTCTTTTATCTCAATTCAGAATTAATTACAAAGGCTTTTCAATTTTTATCAAGGCAGTGGTATTAAAAGCAATTTAAGTCCAAATTGAGATATTTGTTTTAAAGCCATGTTTACGATTAAGTGAGATTTATTTAGCTTCCAATTTCAGTTTTTGTAGCTGTTGTTTTTTTCAGGGTACACACTTGAGCAGCTCCAGCAAGCAGAGTTTAGAGTAACTGTACAGCAACTGTTGCTTACAGTACTATTTAGTTTTTCTTACCTAAGAAAAAGAGGTGCACGAAGGCTCTCTTCTCACTATCTCATATTTATAGCTTAGATTCCTTTATTGTGAGGAAAAAATGGCATCAGATTACCAGAATGTCTGTTTTATAGCATTATCATAATGTCCAGTGATTTGGTTTAGCCTTTAAAAGGTTCTATTAAGAGTAAATTCAGCTAGAACGGAGAGTTTGTGACATATATGGTGAGGTTTGTGACATACCTGCATAAACATTACAGCCACTGTGTCATGTGGAGAGATGAACAGTATGTTCAGTCTTTTTCCATGTTGGGGGGATCTAAGATCGTGCAGTATAGTGTGTATCTAATGGATTACCTTTGAAATGCCTTTCAAAGGTGCTAAAATTTAGAAAATTCCTGTTTAAAATATAGCTATGTCCGAATCTCTTATTTTAGAGAAATATTTTTTTATTCTTACTAAGAGTAGCATTTCAACATTTACATTTATTAATGGTAACGCTTTGTAAAGTAGGGAAACTTGTCTCCTCTTATGGATAGAAAGGAAAAGCAAAATGACATGATTGCAGACAGGCTTGAAAACTGAAGCAGGATGAGAGATGTAGCAAGACAAAGTTGTGACTTAAATCTAATTCACTTTAGTGGTATAAGATTGCCAAACAAGATTGTATACTTAAATTATAAAAGCAAATGTGACTACAGTCTCAACTATTTTGTGATGTTCTGACTACAAATCTATTTCAGGTATTTGATGGATGGAATAAAGAGAAGAGCTCCTTTTATCATGAATAAATATTTTAATCGTCCCAGGATAATCTTTCCAACATGCTTCTGAAAAACCAGTTTCCCATGAGAGTCTCTTGAAAGCTATGCACTCTTCCTAATGGTCATACTTTTTTCTCTCTTTCCTTTTTTGTTTTTGTTTTGTTGTTGGGAGGAGTTGTTTGTTTGGTTTGTTTTTTAAGCTAATGGTCACAAAACAGAGAACTTGGCTCTAGAATAAAACAGCTCTGTGATTCTCGTTTGGCTGCTTGTACAGAGAGACTATTGAAACAAAATTTAGACTTGAAAGAATTTGACTTAAAATGGGCTAGAAGTTGTGTTTATGGTCTCTTTGACAACAAAATTTTGTGGGAATATTGTCATTTTACATCAGATTGCATGTTAAGAAAATGTAATTATTCTCAGACACTATCATGGGAAATATTTTCTGAAAAGGGATTTGAGAATTCAGTGAAGCACAAGGTGAAGACTATTTCCGGTTTCCTTCTGACTGATAGAAGTTTGACTTAAACCTTGAAATTTGAGAATCAGTGCTTCTGCCAAAAATTACACCATACTAATTCAGATTCTGTTATCTATGTAAATGTTTGTCTTTTCTTATATTCCTGACCTCAAGATTTCATGGGAGAAATTAATTCTATAGTTTCATTGCAGAGCATGACAAGAAAAGCATTTTCATATAACTTTTGAATATTCAGTGATACTTTTTTTCCAGTCTCATTGGGAACCCTTTAACTTCTTTTTTTATGATTTCTAGGGTTTTTTTTCCCTCTAAAATCATAGACTCACAGAATGGTAGGGGTTGGAAGGGACCTTTAGAGATCATCTAGTCCAACCCACCTGTCAAAGCAGGTCCACCTAGATAAGGTCACACAGGAATATGTCCAGATGGGTCTTGAACACCTCCAAGGAAGGAGACTCCACAACCCCTCTGGGCAGCCTGTGCCACCGCTCCGTCACCCTCACAATAAAATATTTTTTTCTTATGTTTAAATGGAACTTCTTGTGTTCCAGCTTTTTTCCATTACCCGTTGTTGTTTCACTGGATACAACAACAACAAAAAAAAAGGGGATGCCTCAACCCCCTGACACTCACCATTTAGATATTTGTAAATATTAATAAGATTCGCTCTCAATCTCCTCTTCTCTAGACTAAACAGCCCCAGTTCCCGCAGCCTTTCCTCATAAGGAAGGTGCTACAGTCCCCTGATCATCTTGGTGGCCCTGCGCTGGACTCTCTCCAGAAGTTCTCTGTCCCTCTTGAGCTGAGGAGCCCAGAACTGGACACAGGACTCTAGATGAGGCCTCACCGGGGCAGAGTAGATGGTGAGCAGAACCTTCCTTGACCTGCTGGCCACACTCTTCTTGATGCATCCCAGGATGCCATTGGCCTTCTTGGCCACGAGGGCACATTGCTGGCTCATGGTTAGTTTATTATCAATCAGGACTCCCAGGTCTCTCTCTGCAGAGCTGCTCTTCAGCAGGTCAATCCCCAGCCTGTACTGGTGCATGGGGTTGTTCCTTCCCAGGTGCAGTACTTGGCACTTGTCCTTGTTGAACCTCGTCAGGTTCCTCACTTGCCAACTCTCTAGTCGGTTGAGATCCTGCTGAATGGCAGCACAGCCTTCTGGGGAATCAGCCAGTCCTCCCAGTTTGGTGTCAGTAGTGAACAAGACTGGTACCAGAACCAATCCATGAGGAACTCCACTGGCCACAGGCCTCCAACTCGATTCTATGCCATTGATCATCACCCTCTGGGTTCTGCCATTCATCCAGTTCTCAATCCACCTCACCGTCCACTCATCCAAGCCACACTGCCCGAGCTTTCTGATGAGGATGTTACAGGAGACAGTGTTAAAAGCCTTGCAGAAGTCCAGGCGGATGACTTCCACTGATCTCCCTTCATCTAGCCAGCTGGTTATGCCCTCGTAGAAGGCTATCAGGTTGGTCAAACAGGATTTCCCCTTGGTAATTCTACGTTGAATTCCCCTGATAACCATCATTTCCTCATCTGTTTAATGACTACATTCAGGGTGAGTTGTTCCATCACCTTTCCAGGGATGGAGCTGAGGCTGACCGGTCTGTAGTTTCCTTGATCATCCTTCCTGCACTTTTTGAAGACGCGTGACGTTGGCCTTTCTCCAGTCCTCAGACACCTCACCTGTCCTCCATGAATGTTCAAAAATGATGGAGAGTGACTTAGCAACCACATCAGACAGATCTCTCAGCACTCTAGGATGCATCCCATCAGGACTCATTGACTTATGAGTGTTAAGCTTGACCAACAAGTCTAACCTCCTCATCCACCCAGGGCAAGTCCTCTGTTGTCCAGACCATTCTGTTGTCCTTGCTGGACTGAGCTTCTTGAGTGCCAGCCTTGGCTATAAAGATTGAAGCAAAGAAGACATTCAGTAGTTCATCCTTCTCTGCATCTTTGGTCACCAGGGCATCCTCTGTGTTCAGCAGTGGGCCCATATTGTCTCTAATCTTCCTTTCACTACTGATGTATCTGAAAAACCTCTTCTTTTTTCCTTTACTTTCCTGGTCAGGTTTAATTGCAGAAGGGCCTTAGCCTTAGAGGTGCCTGGCTGCATCTCTGCATGCACTGGCAATGGTGCTATATACTCTTCCCAAGAAATCAAGCCCTGCTACCACCTCTCATAGACAGCTGTTTTCTACCTGAGGTATCCCAGCAGATCCTTGCTCATCCATGGAGGCCTCCTTTTCCTGCTTTCCTACATATGGGGACACGCTGATCCTGGGCTTGGAGCAATTGATGCTTGAAGATTGACCAGCTCTCCTGGGCACTTCTGCTGTCTAGGATCTTATTCCATGAGCTCCGTCCAAGCAGGTCCTTGAAGAGGCCAAAGTCGGCTTGCCTGAAATCTAGGGTCATGGTCCTGCTTTGTGTCCTGCCTCTTCCACACAGGATCTTGAACTCTACCATCTCATGGTCACTGCAGCCGAGGTTGCCTCCAACCTTCACATACCCAACCAGATGACATCCTCCTTGTTTGTCAGTCCAAGGTCTAGCAGCACTCCGCTCATCGTTGGTTCCCCAATCACCTGTGACAGGACCTCTACGTCTACCAAAAATTATGTTTTATATGTGTATTCTGCTCTAATCACAGAATCTCAAAGGCTGGAAGGGACCTCAAAAGATCATCTAGTCCAAACCCCCTACCAGAGCAGGAATATGAACTAAAAAGAGATAAAAAATTGGTCATCCCAAAACAATTTTGTGTAATTTACTAGTTTTTGCAAAAGAGTAATTCTTTATTATACAGTAATTGAGAGCAATAGTTACCAAGGCATGGAAGATCTGGGCTTAAATCCCTGTTCTTGTGGGAGGATTTCAACCCATATCTTTTGCCGTTGGAAGAGAACACCTTAGCCACCAGGCTGCACAACAACTCGGGAAGAGCTTATCTGAGTCTTGGAAATTGTTTCCTAAATCAACCTGACATGAAGTGACAGGAAAGGAAAAGTGTAAGACCTGAATTCTGTCTGTATCAGTAGCAGAAATTGAGGAATGAATTGAGAATATAGGTCCTTACCTGTTTCTCAAGTCTTGCAAACGTAGCCCTTTGTTCTGCATGCAAAGCAAAACATCAATTACTTACATATTTTGTACTAGTGTAATTCCCATTTCTTTTACTAAGCTGACAGCACCAGTATTTTCCAATTACACTTGTGGACAGAAGGTTTTTTTATTTTCTGAAAAGCATTCTCTTTTCTTTTTCCTTGAACATCTCCATTAATTTAGCAATATTCTCTTTGAACAACGTTACAAGTTCTGTGTACAATATTGCAAGTTAGAATGACAGAGTTATAGGGCAAACTGAGTTTCTGATCACTTAAAAGTGCATGCCACTTATGTATGAAGCTTATTGTCTTCATTTCCTTAGGGTGAGTTCAGAGACTGAAAGAAATTCAAGCTCAGATCTTCAGTCACTTGTGTAGCAAAGATGTTTAAATTAGCAGGTTTATCATTTGATCATTTGATTTTGTGTTTGAGTTGTCTGTTTTGGGAGGTGGAATCAACAGCAAACACACTATGCCTTATAAAAGACAACTTCATTTGGTTTAATGAGTGTGAGCAAGGCATAATATAAATTTTTTTCAAGAATGATAGACTTTCATGTGTAGATCTGGTATATTCTCTTGTCTTTCTACACTGTAAAAGCTTAACTGCTCAAGAGCTCTGTCTCAGTAGACCGATAGCTTGCCTTTATAAAGAAAATTTTTCATTCATTTTTATCCTTTAGACATACAAGCTTCTAACCATGGCAAACATGCTCTGTAGCATAACCAGAAGAGTGGGAGCAAGTTGGTCATGTTTGATAGCTCTGGAGTCTCTTAACCCTTAACAACTTGTCAGCTTATTTTATAGGGAGCTTACATCAGATCTCAGCTGATTGTTAAGTGAACATATATACACATATGGAGTCAGAAACTTGGCTGCTGGTGAAACTTGTTACCGTAAACTGTTACACTACCTTTATGGACTGCAATTTGAATTATTCCTTGCTATATCTTGTTTGAAGGACATGAAGAAGTGAGACTATCATCCAGTCTGCTGAAGTCCCGCCTACAGTGGAATTAGAATACTTTAAATCCTGATGAATCCTAGACACTGATCCAACCTGCTTACTTAGTAAGGCTATTAAATCCATCAGGTATTGAAATTCATTAGATGCCTCCCATGTAGTCTTGAGTATTCCCTAGGCACTAACATTTTGTCAGTCTGTATGCACAGAAGAGCCTTTCTTTCTGGGGCATTGAGTGCTAAAAAGGTGTATTACAATCTAAGATGAGGCAGAAAGGTAGCTGAACCAAGAGGCCCCGCATACTTGACTGTGTGATGTCTGTGTCTGGCTTCACCTTGTATGAGGGCAGTACTGGAGGGAGAAAGGGATTTAAGTTTCTATCCCTGCTGGTAAAAAAGTATGTCAAGGACACAGAGGAGTCTGAGGGGGGACCTCATAAATACTTAAAGGTGTTTAAAAAGTATATATCAAGAGGATGGGGCAGCACTCTTTTCTGTATGTCCAGTGATAGCACTAGGGGTAATGAACAAAAGCTGGAACACAAAAAGTTCTACTTAAACATAAAGAAAAACTGTTTTACTCTAAGAGTGATGGAGCACTGGAAAAAGCTGCAAAGGAGGTTGTGGAGTTTTCTTCTCTGGAGGTTTTCAAAACCCACTTGGACACGTTCCTGTGGAACCTGATCTAGGTGGACCTACTTTAGCAGGAGGTTGCAGAGGTCCCTTCCAGCCCCTGCCATTCTATGATACTATGGCACAATTTAATGGGAAATGTGTAAATAAGTAAGTCCTCTCACAATTGAATGTTTTAACTAAGGAACTGGGCTTGAACTCTTGCTGCCCTTCAGGACATAATGACATGGTGTCTAAAAAGCTCTCGGTATCCACTAGGCCACTTCAGTGAGGCATGATCTCAGCTCTGATCAGGCTGAAGATAGCCTGGCATCCAGATCTTCCACGTCTTTCACACATTTATATTGCCAATGAAATCCTTTGAAGTGCCACTACTCTGTAGACTAAGTGAATGAAACTGTCTAAAATTTTCCTTTAAATTCCTGTGATCAAAGTTGAAAAGAAGAACCCCTCATTCAAGCAGACTGGCTTGATATTGTCTGAAAATACCCGACTCTCGTATATTAGCAGGAAAAAAAAAGGAGAAATATGTACGATAGGAAGACTGGATATACTTTTGCAACTCTTCAAAGATACCTGCATCTCTCCATTGACTTGTAGAGAAGCTGGGCATACTAAACTGCTTTCCCTTGCCAAACACATAAAACTGAGGTGATGCAATATCTAAATTTGAGCAGACTGGATAATACCCTGACAAACAATGTTCTGTGGCCAGATGGTTGAATGAAAATGGCATGAGTCTCCTGCGGTATGAATATTGCAAATGGCAAAATTTAATGTTACTCCTGCCAAGGAGAAATTTTGTATAACAAACCGTATTGCTGGAGGGAGGAGTCACATGTACAACCTTTTCTCAGACTCTACGTGAACTCCTTTGTCCAGAAGGTGTGACAGCCTACTTATTCCTTCTGCCCTGTTGCTAATGTACTGTTCTATCTGAGCAATACAGCTTGAGAGCAAATTGTTTTGATGGATTCAGATACATTTCTATGTTTTACTGACACTAGTTTGTCATGATGTTCAGGGACAAAGAGTGACAGATCTGTCTCTAACACATTTTGATATATCATTCCACCTCCTCAAGACAATGTTTTGTTTTGAATATAAATCCTAAACAACTGCTAACCTAAGGTACAGAGAAGTACTTGCTTAAAAGCGTTAATAGCTCACACATGGAGGGGGCTCTGGATTTGTAGTAGAGGAAGGAGGAGTAGTCATGTGTGTTTAGGAGTTGGGGCGGGAAGTATCTTGATTTTCTCCATTAACAATCAAATTTGTGCTTCCTGTTTTAAGGAAGTGGTCAAGTCAATGGGGTTGAATTGTATAAACTTTATTCCATTTGACCTGTTTGAAAAACAACATGTGAAGTTCACAAAATGTTTTTTCACAAAAGAGGGTTTGGTAAAAGCATATCGCACCCTACTGAATGTAGATTCCTTTGGAGTCCTTCAGTACTTGCCATGGTCACCAAATGCACTGTTACTGTCTGGAGTTGAGCTCGCAGATGCTACTTTGCCTGTGTTGAAATAATATTTAAATTACTAAATATGATGATCCTCCATATTACAAGGAAAAGCTTGGTCCTTTCTGTTTTCTGGTCCCTTGGATATGAACGATAGACATTTCTTTTATCTGTGAATAGTTATGTGCTGTTAAAAATCTGTGTCTTTTTTGTACAGAATTATCTGAATAGCAGTTGCCCTTCTGCAAAAGCATATATGTATTTTAGTTCATATTGTTTCTTTGAAGAATGAGATTCCAACCTGTGAGCACATTTATACAATCTCTTTTTATCCTAGCTAAATCTAACAACATTTTTTATTTCTAAGAAGGGAAATAAAAATTAATTATAATTTTCAATACACAATAACTTCTAACACTAAAAAATCATTATACTGAGGATCTTTTTCCATTCAGAAAAATTATTGAACTACTGCTAATCTGTGCATACCTTTCATTTTGGAAGCTGATCACTCTAACCTTTATCAGAGAGTTCCTCTATATTCTTTAAGATTTGGCCTTGACTTGACCTTATCGAGAAGCTGCACAAAAACTTTAAGGATATATCACTTCTATTTTTACATGTCTTCCTTTCAATGGTGGATATTAACTCAAAAGTTTTACTGTTGTATTTTCAAGACACTTAATGACACTGGTATAAAATATTTGACATCCCTGTTTGCTCCTGACTATTTGCTAATGTAAGATTTGGAAGAATGAACCTCATGCCTCTTAAAGTTAATAATATTCTTTTATGGTGGTGGAATTCATTTCTAATTACTGGTTAAAATAATAATATGTCTACACACTTCAAAAGAATGTTTTGCTGCTTTTTTGACTTTGTTTTGTAAAGTACTGATGATGCTGTGAGCCTTCAAGTAATTCTCTCCATGACTTCATTTGATCCTTAACCTTTTGATTTCTTATATGAAACAAATTGACAGTCAGAGAGGAATTATGTAAAAAGTTAATTGAATAGCAAAGTCACCTACTCTCTGCAGACTTCTCACATCTGGTCAAGAGCTTTTCCAACAAAAAGATCTCTTTCTGCTATTGAGAGTGAGGAGGAGGGACAGGGAAGGCTATTTGCTGAACTCCAGCGTTTTGAAGAATTGAGTCGGTTTTGTTGAATAACCCTCCTTTCTTCCCGGGCCCAGCTCCCAATATTTCTACCTCCTCCCCTCTCAATGGTCAATCTCTCACAGATGGTCTCTGCCACTTCTCTCTTCTCAGATGAGGACAACTCCTGGCATTCTTCCCCTGCTCCAACACAGGGTTCCCTCCCACGGGACACAGTCTATAACAAACTTCTCTGGTGTGGGTTGTTCCCAGCAGCTGCGGCTTCTGCAGAGACACGGCCTCTTCTGGCCATAGTCACTGCCCCTGACATGAGATCTTTAACAAAGTGAGTCACTGCCCCGATGCAGGGTCTTTAACAAAGTGCAAACAAATCTCAGCTTCACCAATCCTCTCCACAGGATGCAGGGGAGTCTCTGCTCCAGCACACCTCCCCCTCTCTTTTGTCACTGACCTTGGGCTCCGCATGGTCACTTCTCTCTCTCTCCCAACTCCTTGTACCACCACCAGCTGGAAAAGAAAGGGGCAGAACAAAGAAGGAACTGGAAAAAAAAAAAAAAAAGGAGCAGGAAGGACCCTCCTGTTCTGGCTGCTTCTTCTTAAAAAGTGATTGTGGAGGCATCTAATTGGCTCAGCCCCAGAAGTGGGTCTGGCTCAGACCTGGGAGAGTGTGAAGCAACTTCTTACAGGAGCCATCTTTACAGCCCCTTCCCCTTTACCAGAAATCATGTCAAACCATGATATACATACTATGTAATTCAGGCCAGATTTGTAGCTTTAGGTCAGCTTCATGCTGGCTACAGAAGGACAGATGTTAGCCTGCTAAAATGTTGAATTCTGTATTTTAGGTTTTGGTTGTTTTTTTTTTTCACGAGGAATAATGCTTCAGAGGCTTCAGTTGTTTGTTTGGTTGGGTTTTTTAATCAGAGATTATTGTGAGCTGTAATATCAATTTTTCAGAATTTATTGTTTACAGCATTTTTTAACTGAGGTCTTTATTTTTATCTGAATTTGGAAAAATCTGGCTAACATATATAGTCCTTTCTGCCTCCCCTGGTATTCATTCTGAGAAAGCACATCTACTCAGAAACATCTATCTTTCCAATTTGAAATGAAACTCTTCTTAAATACTGTCTTTACCAACAGTATGGGAATGATGAGTTCTTAATATCTCTGTTGATCACAGAATCTCAAGGGCTTGAGATGATCAAAAGATCAGCTAGTCCACCCTCCCCGCCAGAGCAGAACCACCTAGAGTAGGTCACACAGGAACTCCTCCAGGTGGGTTTTGAATGTCTCCAGAGAAGGATATTCAGTAACCCAGCTGGGCAGCCTGTGCCAGTACTCTGTCACCCTCAGACTGAAGAAATTCTCTGTGTATTTCTTTGGAACCTCTTATGTTCCAGCTTGTACCTGTTGCCCCTTGTCTGATCATTGGACATCATTAAGAGCCTGGCTCCATCTTCCTGACACCCACTCTTTATGTATTTATAAACATTAATGAGATCACCCCTCCGTCTCCTCTAAGCTAATCAATTTACTTTAGGGATGCCATGTCACTGGTTTTAAATGATGAAATGCCTTCTTGGAAGAAGAAGTAGTTACTGTTCTGTGATAGTGGGTGATTTTTGTTTTTTTTTTCTTTATTTAGTATAGTATGGCCATCCTGTGGTAGACTTAGAGAGACATGGCTCCAGCTGTGCTACTCAGCTTCTGTAAGCAGAATTAAAATTGCATATAAATGGTTTAATTGCCTTTCCATTCTCAATACTGTGGATTCAAGCTGTGATTAATTTTTTTAAAAATCTACAAATATAGGACCAATATTTGATAATGTTTCATCCAGAGCCATTCTTATTTATGATTGTGATTTCTGGACATTAAGATGAGGTGTGTACCTCAAAAGACCTGCTTTTGGTACGTGTAGCTTTATAATGTTGGCACTTGACATTATTTTCATACCTTGGATGAAGATTTTTATTAATGTTTTGAAAGAGGCCAACACTTATTTAATGTAGAGTAGCTGTTATCAAAAGCCACTATAAATGAACCCTAATGGGGGTTATTGAATTTAATTTTACATATCAGAAACAGCTGGTCCATTCAAAGTTCCTATTCAGCTTCTTACAGTCCCAGGAACTTGAATTATTATTTTTTTTAACATCACTGAGGGGTCCAGTCTCAAATTTTTCATGGGAGTAGAGGCCTCCTGGTGCCATCAAGGAAGCCGTTAGAGGTGTGCAGAATCAGGGTTAATAAAATATGACAACATGTTGTATCATATCATTGAATGGACTGTTTTTATTTTGTATTTACCAAGGGTTCTCCAGTGAGATGAAAAGGTGCAATCAAGCTCATCCTTTACAGAGGGAGGAGTCTGGCCCTTCTGTGGAGCAACACATCCTAGATCAAACAGATAATATTTTTCTAGTTTTAGGTGGAAGACATTTTAATTATTGTTATGAAGAAATAGTGTGCACATGGCCATGCCTACACGTTTGTTTTGACAGGAAATAATTTTGACTGCTAATCTAATTGAATTTTCTCCTGAAGAGAAAGGAGGAGGAGACAAACATCTACATTTTTAGTACTCACTTAAAGTTGAATGTGTATTCAGCTGTGGAACTCCATACTGCTGTGTCAGCAAAAAACAGTTCAAAGTCTATAACATTATGACTTTGTGTCATTTCATTGCCCAGGAGATATTAGTCATTTAGCATAATGGATAGATTGTGATTACTTGTGCTAAATAACCTAGACATCAGCCAGATACTACCAGAGAGTTAACAAAATGGTGTAGTGAGCATAATATCTTGCATATGGTTTTCATATTTATGTTTATATTTTCCATTTTATAGCTAGATGAGGAAAGCATATTTACTTCATCTTATCCTATTTGGGGGCTGAGATAAAAACATAAAAACATATTTTTCATGGAAAGAGGCAAACACCTGAGCAAATTATGTCAATATAGAAATCGAGGTATTGTGTCTATAGTTCAACAATGACTTTAAAGGACTCAGTAACTCCTCTCAGGGAATCATACTGTTTGCATACAATACTGTTATATTTTTTGCCGCTACATCTGCAATAATATATAAAGTAGTAGTATACTTCTGTCAAAGCCTATTGAAATAAATCCCTTAACTGCTAAAATAAAAGACTCTTCAAGAGGAATATAGCTGTAATTAATAATATTATTTACAATTGGAGACCATGGTTCATGCATGTCATGGTCATGTATGTCTAAAGAATGACAGTAAAATGTTAATTCAGTTTAGTCAGACCTTGATGTCATCTTATTTTGATGAGTCTAGAAGACTTTCTTCTTTTCTGTCTTTTTTTCTTCCTCTCTTTGTTGTGCTTTCAGAAACAAGGCATTAGAGGTGAGGGGTTTTTTTAAAAAGATAAAACTGCTAACAATGTCTCCCTGCTAGTCCTGTGTGTAATTTAGTAGCTTAGAAAATGCTTTAAAGTACATGCAGCATTAATTTTGCTTCTTATTCTAAATTGCCACTCAGAACAGATAGGCTTCTTATCCTTAAAAATGTATCTCTCTGTAGACTCCTAAGATCATAAAAGGAATACGAGCATGAGAAACTGATTACGCTTAAAAGGGAACCATCGTGCTATGTTCCTGTAGATAGTTTTAAAGCCTCCATCACACTGCAAGAGGCAAACTTGTGCTGTGCTTCTCTCAATTGCTGTATTTATGCAAAAACTGTAATGAAAATAATCTCCAGTGCTTTCAGTGAGGAGACTGTATCTCCCAGTAAGTGATTCCCTGCAAAAAGCACTGCTAAAGCAGACTGGTCAAATGCTTTTTGTTCCAAATATTTAATAATATCTGGAGTGCAAAATTAGGATGATAGCCATTATTGTATGCACAACATCCACAGAGCCCTTATAATATTTGGAATAAAAAACATCTCATATGTGTTTATGATGAAACATTAACATATAAAACTAAAGATTTGTTGCATGTTTATTTCACGGACATACACACAAGAGAATATAGTATATTGCAAACTGCCCAGGAACAGATGTTTTCTGATCTTGACACATAGTCAAGTTTGATGGCACTAGATTAATGCAAGGGAGATAAAAAGAGATAAAATGAGAGATAAGTATCATTCTTGGTTTATTTTCATCTGAAGATGTTTCTCATGCTAATGTGCTGCTGACTTAAATAGAAGTGCCCTTGTTAGGACAATTAAGTTATGAGACTCTTTGACAAGCCTTATTTTGCCTTCCAAGATAGGAGCAATAGAGGGCAACATTTCTCTTTATCTGTTTACTGCCCCCGTCTGCAGACCTTCCTGTGTCTACTTACATTCATAGGGCTTCCGTAAAACTCTTAATTTAACAAACTTAATCTAAACCAGGAACCAATTCTCAACCTCCGGGTAATGAAATGCTTTCTGGCACATCACTAGCCTTTGTTAGATATAAGGGCACTGCTGAGATGTAGCCCCTTTCTGGGTAGGCCCAGGCAGTGCAATCACCTTTGAAGAGTAAAGTTCTTCATACAGTGCAAATATACTCCTTCCTGATTACACTTCCACATTACCACATTAAGTCCATAGAAACACGTAATATTTCATAAATTGAGAACCTCTGATTATGCATAAGAGTTAAAATTGAGGTTTGGATTAGGTGACAATCAGCTTGCAGAGTTTAGGAGACTGGTATTTTTAAGGGTCTCATGACATTCTAAGCACTTCTGCTAACTCATTGCACCTTACTGTACAAGAGAATTCCCACTTATAACGACTATAAGCAAAAGAATGTCCATGAAAATACCCTTCTTGAAGGCACTGTCATGCATACTTAACTTGTCAAAAAGGTCAAAGGAAAGCAAAGGAAATTTTGCTAGTAGTGAGGCTTGCAGTACAAGCTAGAGCATGGAGTTGCTTTAGCCTTGTAGGAAATATAAAAAATTGAAAAAAAAAAAATACTTGGGCTTTGTAAACTCTCATTTTAAGCTGTCATCTCCTTATGCATTATATGCGAAACATCCTGCATTTTTCAAGAACAGATAGTATTTCAGGATCAAATTAACTGACAAGTATAGTACATAATTATTCTGTAAAAGTAATATTGATTGAAAAGTGACCAGATGAAATTAAAAATCTCAAGCAGAGGAAACAGCAGGACAACACATTTATAAAGGCAGAAAAGAAAAGCTTGAGTTCAGTTTGCTTTTGGCTGTAAATACTGAGTTTGGATCCTGATCACTGAATAAAGCTTCTTCCTATTCATATGACATAGCATTTGTGGAGTGTCTCTGACTACAATGTGAAGGAAATTTCTGATAAAACAAGGTTTCATCCTGAAGTGCTCATTCCTGGGGGCAGAACTCTGTGATTCAGAACGTGCTGTGTTTGATGAAATCTTCTATAAAACCAAAGCAGAGTTCAAAAGAGGAGCATCTATATCCCTGATGGCATAAGCAGTGAGTCTGATTGAAAAGAAACTTTCACCAAGCTCAGAGGGGATTCTGACTCTCTGGAAATATTGAAACATTTGCATTTAGTCTCATTGTGACAAAAAATGAGACTCAATAACAACAGGAAAGAAAAAATCCCTTTTTCTGCCATCAGGGAGTCCTACTAGTCAACCAGCTCTGTCTGTATCTCATGTGCTGGAGATGATACACTTCATGATGTACAGAGACTTGGCTGTGGGAAGTTCCCAAAGAGGAGCTGGACTCATCATTAGGCTTCCCTTTGAGGTTCACCTGTGCCACCTCCTGTTACTTGTGAAATACTTGTTTGTTCCTTTAAGGGGTTTTGTTTGTTTGTTTGTTTGTTTTGTGGAGGGAGCAGTGGCTCGTGAATGGAAGGCTTTGACTGATGCAGTAAGAGAAACCAAAGCTAGTAGGAGACAATATTTCAGATTTGTGCATACCTCCAATGTTTAGAGTGTAGGTTGGTAGCAGATCTGTGCTAATGTGAAATGGAATGAAAACCCAAATTTCAGTTTCTCATGAAACAGATATTCCTTTCTCTTCTCATCGTCTTCAAGATAAGCACTGATGATTTTGGTTTTTAGTTAATGGAACGTGATATATAAAACTTTAAAATTACATCATCTGTAGGCACTTAATTAGTATTAAAACTTAAGAGTTTAAAAGGAATTGATCAAGTACTATCAAAATTTGACTTTTGATTTTCTTCCATTGAAAAGCAACTTGTCAGTCATTGTAATCCATAAAACAGATACATTTTAATAGTTGCATTATTTTAATAGTTGCATTTTTAAAGGAAAGCTGGATTGGCCTATGATAACAAGTACTTTCTCAGCATTAAGTACCAGCTTTCCAAGTGCTCTGTTCCTAAAAGTTATACTTTGTATTTGGCCAAGATTTCTGTTTAATATGACTAGTGTTTGATTTAATTAAGATGTAAAAAAACCCTACTAAATAAATGTAGTTTTGGGTAGATATTGTCAAGAAATTGAATATTGGCAGAAGTATTAACAAGACCTGTCATTGCTATCAGGTAGCAAATATTATTTCCTTGACATGAATAGTGTTTGTGGAAATGCATTAGTTTGCCTTGTGTCATCTTGAATCTTCCTGCTACTGCTTTAACAAGTGTTTGTGTACCAGAGACATTGATGTAAAAGTGTAGCCTATGGTACAGTAAACATACACAGGAAAAAAGTAATTGTAATACAATCACTAACATGAAGAAAGCTAAAACATCTGGGCTCCCACTAGTAGTATACAACCTCAGGAGTAACGGATTCCTGATCATTTTTTAAAGCATAGCAGAACTTAGAGAAGGAAGGATGCAGAGGACCACACAGAAGTGCAAATATAAAGTAACTGCACAGAATAAGCAAGAAATTCCGGATGATGTGGTAGTGGGGTGGGGACACTTCCTTCCTTGAAGTACCAAAAGGAATGCAAGTGGAGAGGATGCATCAGAGACAGTGGAAAACAGTATGCATTCTGAAATGAGAAAGCAGTCTCCTACAGTGTTGAATGCTTATCCTATAGCATGGTGCTAAGTAACTCTTCCAAATCACTTCCTCTGACAAAGCAAATGACCCATTTCTTTCTGGTGGAGGTTGAAAAATAAAATCCGTAATGACAGAAGTATGTTCTACAAGTTCTTTGGTTCTTAAGCTTGTATGGAACCCTGTCCTTTAATGGCTAAGTTCTGTTCCTGGTGCCAGTTTTCATCTTACTCAACATGAGCTCTTTTTCTGTGGCTCCAGGGGTAGAAGTGCCCAAGTGGAACAATATTGAATAGTAGTCAACCTTTCTAAGATAAGTGCCAAATACACATTGATACTAAGGACTCTCTCACAGCCTGACAGAGGACAGTTCATTAGTATGTAGGGAAATATACCTACACCAACCTTGGAGACTTTATTTTTTTGCTGTCTAAAGGAACTTTATGTTACGTTTTCTCAACCCTGCAGTAGTATTCTCCGCTTTAATTAGATGATTGTCAACTATTCTAAGGTATTAATGACTTTCTAACAGCTAGTCTCACAACATTTCTTTCAAGTTGCAACCGTCTGTGATTTGTTGAGGGTCAAACTTCAATGAAGACCAATGCACAGTGATAATTTAGCTTTACATAGTAATGCTTCTCTGGCTAGAATCCTTCACTGCTGTAATTTGCTGTAGCCTTTCTGCTGTTCCCAGCCACCATGTAGAAGTTTTCTCTAGATGAACAGTGTATAATCAGCGTCAAATCTGTTTCTGTGGAGTCTCTAATCACTTAGTGCAACACTGGGCAAATACCTGCTCAGGTTTTGCAGGCAATATGGTCACAGTATACATGCAGCAGGTAACAAGCTCTTGCTGTCAGCCAAATTTGTTACCCTGGGGGGCAACACCAGAGCCACAGAGCTGCAGAGCAAGATCTCTTGGTGCTGTTCCACCCTTGTGCCTTTCATCCCCTGACAGCAGTGCAGAGGGAGGGAGGTACTAGAGGTAAAACAGAAGGGGGAAATTCATCCTGCTGGGAGCCTGCCAACCTAAAAAAAACCCCAACAACAACAACAAAAAAAAATCACAAAAAGAAAAAATGCAACAAATTGTGGAGTATATTTGCTCAAAGTAGTTTGAATGCTGTCCATGACTCTCCTGAGTCATGCAGCCAGACCTGGAGGCATTGGGACTTAATGTGTGCTCAGGTGCAAGATCTCTTGCCTCCAGGGGAGGTCTCTGACCTGAAAGTACCCAGGGAGCCCTGGTGTTGTCATATTAGAAGGCAGCTGTGCTGGAGTCCTTATTGGACTAAGGCTTATAAATGCTACCTTTTAAGTATTCTCTTTTAAGTCCAGTTTGTAAGTATTTCACTGAATATCTGTTCCAGCTTTTCAGGAAGCATCTGCCTTGCCTTCTTCCCTTGCCCCTGCCTCAACTTCCAATAATGGAATTTTGCCCATATAACTGTTAAAAAGCATAGCTGCAAAGTCATATGCCTGAATAGATGCAAGACGTTTGTTTAACACTGGCATGGTTGAAGATCTTGCACAATAATACAAACTGAAATAAGATAGTGACTTGTTTGACCAATGCAGTGAAACGGTACAGTTCAGATATAAAATACAGCAAATAATTTAATGATTGTTCCACAGAAGAAAAAAAGCATCAAATACATTTACATTTTAATTTGAAGGGAATTGCAATCTACTTGCACATATTTTACAAGGTAAACATGGTGCTACTTTGTTCCCTAAAGTTGTTCACTCAGTTGTAGTCATGGTCAAGAAAAAACCTTCTGTGAGGAGAATAAGTATTCATCTTAAGGAAGGCCTAAGTCACGGAGCCTATAAACCAGGTCAGTAGACTTGGGTGATAGAAGAGAACTACTGTTCTTTGGCACTGAGATGCTTCCAGATTGTATCAAATTATCAGAATTCTGCAGAGGGCTGAGAGGATGGCAGTGACCCTCAAGCATTTCTACATGTAAAATTCCAAAGCTTCTGGTATTTCTTATGATCTTTTACTGATTTTCTCTCACCTATCTCACAGGAAAAAAAAAGAGATCTAAAAAATGTTCAAAGAGGTTATTTTCTTTTCCTTTATGATAAATTTAATTTTGTATTCCTCTTTCAGTTTCTGTTATCAGTATTTACTGATCATCACTCATTTTTCATTAAATATCATTTATGCTAAGACAAGGCTAGTGGTAAGACTATCTATGTATGAACATTTTGTCAAACTGGAAATTGCTGACTGTAGCTCTCAGAGTAAATCAGAATTTATTACTAAATTAAGCTGCCCTGATTACAGTTTTACTTTGTGATCATTTTTGCATCCATGCAAGATATGAGGATAGCCTGAGTGCCACCATTTATATTTTCACAGCACAGATAGGATCTTAGCAATTGTTACATTAAATTGGGCACATATATGTACACTGATTTCACAACTCCTTGCAGGTTACCAAAGTCCGTATTTACTGGTATTTAACCATTATTCTACTTCTCGTTGTAACAACCTATTCTTCTTGGTTTGTACACAATGAGGTTTTCAGTTGTATGCACAATCTTGTGTACAACTTGTGCACAGGCTTCACATACCACGCACAGGAAGAATTTCAAAGAAAGATTTGTAGAAAATTGATAGCTGAGTGGGAAGCCGTCATGGTTTTGTGTGGAGCTGTTTCTGATAATGGGGAAGGCGCTGTAAAGATGGTTCCTGTAAGAAGTTGCTCAAAACTCTCCCCAGCTCTGAGCCAGACCCACTTCCGGGGCTGAGACAATTAAACGCCTCCAGAAAGAAAGAAGTTACCATGCAGACCCCAAAGTGGTCTTTTCTGGCATGGTGAAGCAGAGATTTGTTTGCACTTCATAAAAGACCCAGCACCAGGGACAGTGACTATGCTCAGAGGAGGCCATGTGCCGTGTGAGGGACCCCATATTTGCAGAAGCTGTAGCTTCAGGGAAGAATCCACACCAGAGAAGTTTGTTAAGGACTGTGTACCAGGGGAGGGAACCTGTATCAGAGCAGGGGAAAAATGCTAGGAGCCATCCTCATCTGAGAAGAGAGAAGCAACAGAGTCCATCTGTGAGAGACCGACCACATCCCCCACTCCCTGCCCCCCTGAGCTGTTGAGGGGGGAGGAGGTAGAGATATCAGGAGCAGTGAGCTGGGCCCAGGAAGAAAGGAGGGATGGGGGAGGGAGATCTTAAAGTGCTGGTTGTAATTTTCTCAATCTGCTCTGGTTTTGCTTTTGTTCTGTTCTGTTTCTTGTAGGTAGTAGAATAAACTTTTCTTACTTTCCTCTCCAAGTCAAGTACTGGAGTCTATTTTGCCCGGAACCGTAATTGGCAGTGAGTCCTCTGTGCCCTTGTCTCAATCCACAACATCCTTGGTTTCAGTTTCTTTGGTTTCTTCAGTATCTCATCTTGTTGGAGTCTCTGCCTACCTAACAGGGGTGGGGGTGGATGGGGGGCAGTGAGCAGGAGACTGTTGTCATGCTTAGTTGCTGGTTGGGCAAAACCACAACAGAAGCCCTGTCAGTTAGTGAAAGAAGTGAAATGGGAGAGATCTGTACAAGAGAGCGGGGAATCTCAGTATCTGAGGTTGAGAGGTTGGCTTACAGGCCAAGGTGAATGTCTTCACATTTGTCCTCAAGTATCAATAACTGCTGAAACTGAGCATCCAAAATTAGATTAAATATTTAAGTAGCCCATACTCTGTTTTCAAAACTAGTTCAATTTCACTCTCCCTCTTAGTTCTTTGCATTTATTTAACTGTATTCCCTCACCTGAACTGGGTTCCTCTTCCAAGTCTGCCTAGTTCTGCATGTCTCAAGACACAAGTGAGGAATATGGGAGCTGAAGTTTAAATGGCTTTTCAGATGATCAGTGGTAAAAATGTACGTGTCCAAGGACCCAGACCTAGAACTGCTGAATAGGAGGTAGGTGACAGCTGAAGTTGTCAGTACCATGTCATCGCCAGGTAACTGGACCTGGACACCAAGTTGCACAGTCTGTGGATGTAATCATAATGAATCAAGGCCAAAGCACTGGCATGTGATTGCCCTTACCATTAGCCTCATCCCTGGTGTAGCTTTGTCATGGGCCAGGTATCACTCTCATAGCAGATCAGAGATAAGCATGGGTGTGACTGGTCACTAGTGCCTTCCCAATGGACAACTGGCTTATAGGCAGGGTCTCAGCCCATATTATTTGCTAGTACAGTTGTGGCCACAGGGTCTCTGAAATGAAATACGGAAATGTTTGTAGACCTCCCAAGTCCTTCAACTCGATCACTTAGCTATAATCTCAAACTGTGCAGCAATGATACAGAGCTGACTGTAATGAGATGACCATGCAGTGTCTTTGATTTTATCCTGTGGTAATAATCTTTCTGGATTATTGGCCTGACAAGCTTCTAACAGAGTGGAAATGTATGAGTCACTATTGTTTAGCTGGGTCAATAGATAACGGGTTCCCCTGTTCAGCAGTTGTATTATTGAAGAGACTTTTGCTTATAGATTTTTCTCAGACCTGTGATTTCTGGGAAAATACAGTCATGGAGAGCAACTTCTTCAAAAGTAAAGTATTTTGCCCCATTATAGTACAAAAAGTAAGAAAGACCAGGTCAAAAAGGCAGCCTATTGTTTTGCCTAAATATACCATTTTTTTCATAGAACTAAGTAGCTTTGACTTAGCCTTGTTCCTCAGTGGCCCTTCAAGGTTCCCTGAGCATGACCTTTTAACTCCTCCTTGGACTTCTATTTGAGAAGCATCTACCAAGAAATTGTCAGAGTTTCTATTACTACAGTACTCATGCCACAAGCCTAGCTGCATTTAGCTCAAAATTGTCCTTTGAGTATCGACACAGCAACTCTCAACCATATAGCAGTATGAATTTTTTGTATCATATACACTACAATATTTGCAGACTCAAAAAGTATAGACATACTCTATCATCACTTTTGTCTCCTAGCAAGGTTGACTTTATTTTATTTGCATTTGGTTGTTGCTTGACTATCCATGCAACCTTTTTGAATTCTCACCCCCACCTTCATGAACTGAATAGTTCCACTGCTGAAGTTAGCCTGAGTGTATTATGCTCAGACTAACTCAGAGAAATTATACTGAGTGTAATTTTCCACAAAAGTTTTCCTGGCTCTCCAGAGGTTTATATGTTCTCTGAGCCAAATGCTGGGGCAGAAGGGAGATGCAGAGATGGTGAGAAGCAGGCTACACTACTTCCCATAGGAGTGTTGTCCCAGGAGTGTCATGCCAATCACCAAAGGTTGCCTGTAGGGCACAACTAGGCTGCAATCTTGTGCCATAGCAATAAAATGTTACCCAGCAGCCATCCTGCCAGGCATACCATTTATTAATCACAGGCTGTATCTCCCAAGCGAGAGCCACACTGAAGCTCAAGCCACATATAGCTCAGCCATTTCAGCTTGATGATTCTGAGGTGGGACACATTGTATAAGCTATATGCACTAACGTGTGTTGTAGGAATTGTGGAAAGGTACATGCATTACATTTGATTGTATTAGGATGGTGCCTATGATGAAATCTTGTCTGAGAATTTCTATTACTACAGGGTCTCCTGAACCTAGGTTTTCAGTGCTAGATACAGCTTCATGCTATCAATTCAAGGAAAAGTTCATCTGTTTTATAAACATACAGCAATATTTCTGTTTTCTTGCCTATAGGATGGTTTTCCAGACAGATAAACTGTTGAGGTTTTTTTTATCCAAACTGATCAAAATTTTGGTGACTAAAATTATAGCAGAGCTTCCCAGAAATCGATATGCCTGTTCAAGATTCAGATTTTGACCCATAAATAGAATAAAAGATAACATTGAACATAATGAAGAGTGCACGTATTGTCACATATTTAATATGTTAATGGTGGTGCAACTGGATAATTAAAAATTGGCAACATGAATCATGTAGAAATATGTTCTAAATTCTATGAATATTCTTATGGGCTCTTATAAAGTCAGTGTCAGTTAACGAGGGCACATGGGCTCCAAGATAAATGTGTTTGTAGGTATCTAGGACAAGAGCATTCTTCAAGTTAAATCTTCCTTCTTTAAACGCTCCCTAAATGAATTCCACATTAGAAAATAAGTTGTGCCTTGTGGATAACTATGCTGGGAAACTATCTGCTACTACTATGTGTAGTAGTAAATCTGACTGACCAGCTGAGGGAATCTGATTTACTTGCTTATTTATTTATGACTGCTGGACCCTTTGCCTGTAGATGCAGCTGAGGGAACTCAACCACTGTGAACATCAAGTTTAAATTAATACAATCTGATCCTCATGTGAGAAAGTTGAGTTAGTGTGTTCAGTCTCAAACTGAAAATACCTGACTCCATTCAGATGTATGTAGACATATATGGGGAAACAAGGTATGTGTGCACTCTGCATTGAAATATTAGGTTTCTTTTCTTTTTCAGAAATGATTTATACATCTGCCTGGGAGGTTAAGCACAAAATTCCTCTATGATTTAAATGGTAAGAGCTCCTGTTGGCAAAGTTGTCAGATGTGTGTTAATATATGGCGCTTTGGTGGAGTTATTGAGGCTTTGCTGCTTACTAAACTGTAAAGGATTTGTTTCTCAGTGGTCAGATGTCATCTTTGATCCAGTAAGATTTAGCTTAAAGACCTTTTCCTCTGTTCTTTGGCAAGTAATCAAATCCAGCTTTCTTCCATGGTCTTCTGAGAAGCATATCAAGATTATCAAGATTTCTAGTATCTCACATTTTTTCCACGGAATATACTGAACCTCATAGATTTCAACTTGTTCTGCAAAAATAAGTGAGCTGGAAGTTCATATTGCAAGTAAGAAAAAGTTAAATCAATTTAAACTAAAGTATATCTATTTTGGCAATTAAGCAACATGTCTGTGGAAATTTTCCAATGTTCTGCTTTCTGATCAAAAGAGCTGAATGCATTAAATGGGATGGAATAGAGTATGGGATGGAATCACTGTAAAGTGATACTTTGCTCAACATTTTGGAAGATGACCTGAAAGTGCCATGCTGTTTCTTCTCCTTTCTTGTCTCTTGATGGGCTCTTGCACTAGTGTGTTTTGGTTTTCTAAAGGCAAAATACTACAGTCTGTGGCCAATGTGTTTGACCTTATTAGCTCTTTAGTAACTTGAGTCTCCTCCTACAATTCCTCTTCTGTTCACTGCCCTTCTGAAAGGGTTCAAGTTCAAGGTTTCCATTTTAGCACATCTTAAGCAGCCGTTCAAGTTTCCAAATGCTTTTTTTCCCTCGTGGAGGCTTGTCCTTTTGCACTCTGATGTTTCACTTTCTGATATTAGAGATGTAAACTATATATATGGGCCTGAATGTTTTGACTGTCTTTCCATAGGCCAAAATGTGATTAGAATTTATTAAAATGACTTTTATTAAAATGAAAAATTTGGCTAGAAGTTTGGAAAAGGGATTTGATCTAAAAGGCAAAATGTGAGAAGACATTTGTCTCTGTGGCTCTATGGATGCACACTGATTAACTTTATCCCTCTGTCTACTCAGCAAAATCATTACATTATGTGTAATAGGCTTAGCAAAACATTCATTGCCTTTCAGATTCCACAGAATCCTCTTTTCTGATCTGTAAGCAGAAGGTGATGAGTACAACCAAAGGAGAAGTGTAGAAAGTAGCATAAAAAGCCAGAACATTTCCTCGCTTGTCATTATATGTTTCTAGCTAATGAATGACACAAAACTGTTAGGAGCCTGTAGCAAAGCTTATTTACAGCTCTATTGATTTTTGTTATCATGAGTGCCATTATTGCCTTCCCTAGCCTTAGGTGAATGATCAGTAATGTAATAAATAAAAACAGTGTACGTTCACGTTCAGAAAAGGAATCAAGCCTCTTTCTTGTAACTGAGGTAAAGTTGGCCTACACCCTATGTGGAAACTGCTTCCATAAAGAAAAAAAGAAAAATTGTTGTCATAAGAGACTCTTCTGAAAGGAACAGGGAGGCCAATATGCAGTCTGGGGACCCACTTAGGGAAGTCTTTTGCCTCCCTGGGGCCTGGGTTAAAGACATGAAGATTCCTACTCTTGTATGGCTATCAGATTATTATTACCCATTATTGATTTTTTAGATAGGCATTGATGAATTTGCAACAAGAAGTCCAAAGGGGAAAAGGATAAAACCAGACTTGCTAGGGATAAGCCTGGAGGCAATATGCCAATGTGTAGTTTGCTAGTGAGTTCCTTCTGTGTGCTGCTGCAAAAACACAAGAGTTATTAATGAGCTAGAAACCACAGAAGAGCCTGAGAATGGTCACATGGGAATTAGGGCTTCTCTCCTTAAAAAGGTGGTGGGATCAATAGCCCAACTGAAGTGCATCCACACCAATGCATGCAGCATGGGCCACAAACAGGAGGATCTGGAAGCAATGTGCAGCAGGAAAGTATAGCATGATTGTGGTCACAGAAAGACAGTGGGATGACTTGCCACAACTGGAGTGCTTCAATGGATAGCTATAGACTCTTCACAAGCGATAGGCAAGGAAGGAGAGGCAGTGAGGTAGCTTGGTATGTTAGAGAGTGTTTGACTGTCTGCACCTTGATGATGGTAGTGGTGGGGTTGAGTGTTTATCGGTAAGAATCAGGGAGAAGGTCTGCAGAGGGGATGTCATGGTGGGAATCTGTTACAGGTCAGCTAACCAGAATGAAGAGGCAGACCAAATATTCTATAAGCAGCTGGGGGAAGTCTCACAATCACTTCTTCACATGAGAGACTTCAACTTACCAAATGTCTGCTGGAAACAGAATACAGCAGAGAGAAAACAGCCTAGGAGGTTCCTGGAGTATGTAGAAGATAATTTCCTGACACAGGTGCTGAGAGAGCCAAAAACAGAAGGTACCCCACTAAACCTGTTGTTCAGAAACAGATGAATACTTGTGGGTGATGTGATGGTTGGAGTCTGTCTCAGGCATAGCAATGATGAAATGAGTTTTTGATTCTTGGAGAAGTAAGGAGGATGGTCAGCAGAACTACTATCTTGAACTTGCAGAGGGCAGACTTTGGCCTGTTTAGGAGCCTGCTTGACAGTGTCCCTTGGGAGACAGTCCTGAAAGGCAAAGGAGTCCAGGAAGGCTGGACTTTCTGATCTTAAAGGTGCAGGAGCAGGCCATGCCCACATGCCATAAAATAAGCTGTTGGGGAAGAAAACCATCCTAGCTGAACAGAGAGCTTGGCTGGAACTGAGGAGAAAAAAGGAGAGTTTATGACCTTTGGATGAAGGGGGTTTTGAGGTAATGCAGGGAGAAAATTAGGAGGACCAAAGCCCAACTAGAACTTAATCTGGTTACTGCCATAAAAGACAATAAAATATGTTTCTAGCAACAAAAGGAGGGCCAAGAAGAATCTTGATCCTTTACTGAATGCAGAGGGAAACAGTGGCAAAGAATGCGGGAAAGGCTGAGGTACTCAATGCAAGACCGGTTGTTTTCTGGGTACTCAACTACTTGAACTTGAAGACAGGGATGTGAAGCAGAATGAAGCCACATAATCTCAGCAGATATGGTTAGCAACCTGCTGCACTACTTAGACATACATAGGTATATAAGTACTTAGACACACATAAGTATATGGGGCCAGATGGGATCCACCTGAGGGTATTGAGGGAGTTGATGGAAGTGCTCATCAAACCACTTCCCATTATTTACCAGCAGTCCTGGTTAACTGGGGAAGGGGATGCACACACAGTTAACTAGAGGTTAGCAAATGTGATGCCCCACTACAAGAAGGGACAGATGGAGAATCTGGGGAACTACAGGCCTGTCAGCCTTACCTCAATGTCCCAAAGACTGGTGCTGAAAGGAATTAAATCCCCATGTCAGCTGGTCACCAGTTGTTTTCCCCAGGCTTCAGTGTTGAGACCAGTTCTGTTTAATATCTGTCGTCAATGATCTGGATGAGGGAATCAAGTGCAACCTCAGTAATTTTGCAGATAGCATCAGGTTGGGCAGGAACTTGACCTGGTTGAGGACAGGAAGGCTCTTCAGGGGACCTGGACAGGGCCAAGGCCAATTGTATGAGGTTTAACAAGGCCAAGTGCCAGGTCCTGCACTTGGGCCACAACAACCCCTTGCAATGCTACAGGCCTGGGGATGTCTGGCTGGAGGGCTGTCTGGCAGAAAAGGACCTGGGGGTGTTACTCAACAGCCAGCTGAACATGATCCAGCAGTGTGCCCAGGTGGCCGAGAAGGTCAATGGCATCCTGACTTGTATCAGAAATAGTGTGACCAGCAGGACAGAGAAGTGATTGTCCCCCTGTACTCATTCCTGGTGAGGCTGCACCTCAAATACTGTGATCAGTTTTGGGCCCCTCACTACAAGAAAGATGTTGAGGTGCTGGAGTGTATCCAGAGACAAGCAATGAAGCTGGTGAAGGGTCTGGAGTATGTGTCTTATGAGCAGCCACTGAGGGAACTGGGGTTGTTTAGCCTGGAGAAAAGAAGGCTCAGAGAAGACCTTATCACTCTCTATAGCTACTTGAAAGGAGGTTATGGCAAGGTGAGCATTGGTGTCTTCTCCCAAGTAACAAGCAATATGACAAGAGGAAATCAGTTCAAGTTGTGGCAGGGGAGATTTATATTGGACATTAGGAAACATTTTTTCCCTTAAAGGGTTGTCAGGCATTGGAACAGGCTGCCCAGGGAAGTGGTGGAGTCTCCATCCCTGGAGATATTTAAGAACTGTGTAGATGTGGTGCTTAAGGACGTGTTTGAGTGCTGGATTTGCTAATGTTAGGTTTATGGTTAAGCTTGATGATCTTAAAGGTCTTCTCCAACCTAAATGATTCTATGATTCTATAAGCTAGTGCAAGATGTATGACCACTGGCAATTAAAATAAAGATTTTAAACATTTCTTGTTAAAATTATATATCCAGTTTGTGAGCCCCAGCTGTTGATCTAGATTCTGTAATTAAGCAGCAGACAGTAAAAGCCAGTGTAAATAAATGAGGCAGAGAGATGAGATGACACAAGCCTGGACTAGAATGCCAGAGATCTAGAATCTGTTTCCAACTCTCCTGGCCATTTGTTCTGATGCCAAGCTGTTTAAATCTTTTTCTCTTTGCACTTTTTGTCTGCCATTACAAGCTTTTTTGTAGCATAGTTTTCTTATTACAGTTTTTAAAAAGTGATGAAATGCATCCCAGTTTCTGTCAGCATCAGGGGATGTTAATACAAAATTGAAAAAAACACACCTATTATTCAGATTTATCTGACAATACTAGATAAAATTGAAAGATAGAGTTCTACTACAATTAATAGATATGTATTACCCCTCTAACTAAGGTAGCACAATATTCTTTGGATATTTCCATTACATCCCTTAAAAAAAGACTTGTCTGGATTTTCCTATCTGAAAAAGTTTTCAGGACTGCAGTAGTTCTTTCATTTAGTGTTAGCATTGCACTCTTTTTCCAAAGGCATTCCCCCACAATGTTATCTAAAATCTCCATCTGAGATGACCCAATAGTTCTCTGGTTAGAGTCAAGGCTCCTTCTTGATAAAGTAACTTCTTAAAATGAGATTTTCCTGATCGTAACTTCTGTTCAAGTGAAATTTTTATTTGTAAAACAGGCTAAAAGAACCCCAAACCTGTTCGAGGAGGAGAAGAACGTCGGGCAAAAGACCCAAAATTAATTATTCTTAACCATGCAAATAGCACTATCAGAAAATAGTACTGTAGAGTAGAAATGAGTTGTTTCATTTTGAATGTAAAATATGTTTACATGATTATTTTAAGTTTGACTAGTTGCTAAATTTACAGATTAGGAAAATTATATCCCATAAAATGTAGTGAATGAGGTTTATTTACTGTGTGCCAATGGGCCTGGAAAACCACATACAATAAACTTAGAGCATTTCTTGTCCTGAATTGGCATGTTTCCTCCATAAAGTGGCAAGCAAATAAAAGTGGTGTTTAACGTGAACACATAGGAAACACTTTTGTTTTCATTCTTGCTGTGGAACAATTTCAAGGTCTCACAATGAACCTTGCACATTTTGGGGCTAACTTTGGCTGCGGAGCACAGACAGTCATTTGAATCTATGGGAAGCACAGTCACAGATTCTTCTTTCCAGGCAATATGGCACATTTAATTCCAGGCATCTCCAGCTCATCATAAAATCTTAAAAGGAGATGGAGACTATTACTGCTATGCTTTCCAAAATTATTTTCAAGTTTGTCCATCCACATGTGACAAGGACTGATAGAAGTAAAAATACAAAAAAACTGAATGTATCTTTCAGAAACATATGTAGAATAAATTTCTTGGATTCACTGTTGGATTTAGCAACTTTCCAGTTTTTAACTTGTTTCAATTAGTGAAACTCTTTTTGTTTTCCAGCCCTCATAAAAGTGTAGCATATATCCTTACACTTATCTATATGAGAACCCATAGCCATGAGAGCAATCTTGCCCATGATGACACAGCAAATGTAAATCTGAGACAGCCTCCATTCCATAGATGGTTGTAACTATTAAAATATGAGTTAACTAATGTTGCTGAAACAACACTGTTTTCCATGACTAAGCAGCAGGGTAGGAGTGTGGGAAACAAAGGTCCAACATAACTGTGCACTGAAAGGCAGTAAGTCCCCACGTAGATGATGTGGTTTTTTTTAAATCTGAGTTGTAAGAAGGTCTTCTGTCAGTAAAACACATGCTTAGGATTATGTGGTGCAGTACACTGGAATGCCTGTGAACAGTCACACTCAGAAATGCCTAGTGGCTTCTAAAAAGTGCAGTGTTCTGAATAATCCCAGCACACCAAGTACTATCAAGATGTAACACAAAATTGTGTCAGTTTAGGGCACAAGTACACAACATCAAAAATGCCCTGTAAATAAGCAATACTTAATCACAAAATAGTGTCAGCAATTAAGACAGACTTTTGTCCTCTTTTCCGGCTTCCAAGATGACTGAAACGGAAAAGATGAAAACAGTTTGAAAAGCATGGGAATCCAGCATTAAATCCTCAGACTGCCTGGTGTTACCTCTGAGGCCAGCTTTACTCAGGTAAAACTTTTGAATGCAAGGAGCTCTGAAAGGAAAAAAAAAAAATCCCCCCCCCAAAAAAGGAGAAATGCTAAGTCAGGAAAAAGCTTGAGAAGATCAAAGCTTTAGTTCTCAAAAAAGCTTAATTTAGTATTTTGCTCAAGGGGAGAAGTCTTTGTTTTGGTATTTCCCTCACATGTTGTGATTTACGTATTACTTGTAAATTTTCTTTGCCACTGATTCAGAGCTTTAGGAAATACATCCAACATTAGGTTATTGCCTTCTAGGCTATTTTACTAAAAGGTCATGTACAAAAATTTGCACTGGGTGCTAGGATGTGGTAAAAACAATTCCCAGTTATGGATAACAAATAGCATAGGAGGATGCTCATAGCACTTTTTAATAGAAACCATTAAATCAGATATTTACTTGGTTTCTCATTGGAAGCTATTCAGAATTATAGTGGCTCACAAATGGATTAGGCAATAAGGTATGTGATACAATGAAAACAACAAAACAGATTGAACAGAGACAAAAGTATACCTTTGTTCTTTTGGGAGCAATAAGGTTTGGGGCTTTTGATGTCTTTTGTCTCTGCTCCTTCTTGGAATTTCAAAAGATTTAGAATGGGTCTGGAAAGACTGTAGAGTTGTTACAGTCAACTTAGCAAATAAAAAATAAAGATTAACTGGTACATGTGTCCATAACTGCCTTGAATGGTCTCTGTAATTAGCTATTGCTTGCTGAAGGCAATCACTCTGCAGGGTATTGATTTCTGAGCTCTCTGGAGATAGAGTGTGCCCAAAGGACTATTGTTGTGGTGAGACACTCTTGTGGACTGCCTGGGAATCTGCTCTGACTTGCTGCTTCTGAACATCATTGACTCTCTATTCTTTCCTCCTCTTGGCTCCTTTTCTTGCCTTCTGAACGCCTTAAGATAGATCCCATTGCTACCTACCCTTGCTTATCCTAGCTCTGCTCCTTTTTTAGTATCTTCTTTCCCATATAAACTTCTGTGAAGAGCAGGTTTTGGCCTAATTGCTGACTAGGTTCCTCAACTTGGTTTATATATTGTGCTTATGAACCACAACAGCCTCTCTTTCTCATTGAGGAAGTTACTCTTTTTCTCTAGATCCACCTTAAGCTTATTAATCTTTCTGGATTTTTCTCCCCACTTGTTTGTCAGCAACTAGGGCAGTATCCTCAGCCTGATACTTCAGCAGGCATCTGGCCAGCCAGGCTCTGAGTTTCTCCATCTCCTACTACCCAGAAAGGACATCAGTATGACGTGTGAATGCACAGCATGATTATAGCACATTTAATTAAAATCAGTAATACAGCTGATATTTCTTTTTCCATGTATGATATGCAAACCTCCACCCAGTAGCAGAATTCAGATGGCAGTGGTAATGTGATAGTAGATTGCTTCACTTTGCTACAATTTCTGTGTGGCATTATAACAAAATGTTGACTCATGCTAATTCTACCTCGTTTCCAGAGATGCCTGTAAACATGGACATGTCATGCAGTTTTATATTTGAAGATGTTCCCATGAACATTGCTTACAGGAAGATGCCTTCAGCACATTCATGATGGAAAGGAGGTCATGTATGTTCTGTGACTCTATTAGCTTTCTGAATGATTCTGCGCTTTTGCTTTGGTCTCTTTTGGTTTATACGTGTGGTTTGCACATGTCATGCTTGTGGTTTAGCCAGGTCCACACCAAGTCATAATAACACTCCCCCTCCTAAACTGGACAGGGGAGAGAGATATATAATGAGAGGTTTGTGAGTCGAGATAAGGGCAGAGAGATCGTTCAGCAATTAGTGTCACAGGCAAAACAGACTCAACTTAGGGAGAAAAAGGTTTGATTTATTAAAGGAAAAATAAGAACAGGGAGATGAGAAATAATTAAAACAACTCCGCTCACTCCTCCCTCTTCCTGGGACTCTCCTTCCCTCCCCACCAGTGGCGCAGGGGATGGGAGATGGGGGTTGCAGTCAGTTCATTACAGATGGACTTTGCTGCTGCTGCTGCTGCTTCTCAGGGGTAGGCCTCATCACACTTCCCACTGCTACAGTGTGGGGTCCCTCCCCACAGGAGACAGTCCCTCATGAACTTCTCCAGTGTGGGTCCTTCACATTGGCTGCAGTTCATTACAAATTGCTCCAGCATGGGGCCTCCCACGGGGGTAGCTCCTCACACCCTGCCCCAACATGGGTCATCCACAGACAGAACAGTCCTTTAGGTACCGACTGCTCCAGCCTGAGTCTCCCACAGGATCACAAGTCCTGACAGCAAACCTGCTCTGGTATGGACTCCTCTTTCCCCACAGACTCCCAGGTCCTGCCAGGAACTTGCCCCAACATGGGCTTCCCAGAGTCACAGCCTCTTTCAGGCATCCACCCACTCTGGCGTGGAGTCCTCCACGGGTTGCAAGTGGATCTCTGCTCCCCAGTGGCAGCCATGGACTGCAGGGGCACAGCTGCCTCACCATGGTCCTCACCACAGGTCATCAGGGGAGTCTTTCTTCCAATACCCTTCTTCCCCTCCTTCTCCACTGACCTTGGTGTCTGCAAAGATGTTTTTATATCCTCACTCCCTGTTGCTACTGCAGTTTAGCAACTGCCCAGCAACTTCTTCCCCTTCTCCAATACGTTATTCACAGAGGCGTTACCTCAGTCACTAATTGACCAGGCCTGGGTCAGCTGCGGGATCCATATTAGAATTGACTTACCCTAGCCCTGTCAGCTACAGGGGAAGCTTCTGGCAGCTCTTTGTTTAAAGAAGCCACCCCTGTAGCTCCTCTGCTACCAAAAACCTGGCCCAGGCAAAACCACTACAGTGCTCCACACCAGAAGTAGGCAGTCCCAAGTTGATGCATATGCTTTTATTCCAGTAAAGTAACCTGCATAATTTTAAGACTTACAGATTGCAAATATGAAACTTAAAAGGTTGCCAAAGATGCTAGGGAAGGATGGGTCTGTTAATATAAAGTAATTCTACTTTTTTAAAAGAACAATTAACAAAGAAAAACTAGAAATTAGAAAAGTGGTGTGAATAAAAGTATGTCGTTTCCTTGTGCATTAAAGGCATCTTATTGACACTCCAGAGAATCTGCCTGATGGTATGTTCTTTTTTTCTCCAAGTAGAAGAATTTAAAGGGTAACATTTAAAAAAATATATTCTAACCTCATTTACCAACAATATAGTCTGTTCTGCACTTTGTTCGTGATTCCTAGTCCTACAGAATGTCATAAAAATATACCTGAGGAAAACATCTGGACTTTGCTTGTAAAATACTTTTTTCTTATTTACTTTAGAAGCACTGGAAACCTATTTCATTTGAACAGGTTGATGATGATAAGAGTTAACTGGCCAAACACTTGCAATGGAGACTTGTTGCCAGGTGAAGTCTTAAGTGCCCCGGTGTTACATGAACTGGTAGCTGTCCTAAAGTAATTGCTCTTGGTTGTATTCTCAAAGGGGCATCCCTTTCCCCAGCTGCAAGTATCCTGCAGCATCAGCACCTGCCTGCTCCTCCTCCTGCCTCTGAGCCCTAGTTACTACTGTGGCTGTTGTCTGTGAGGTGACCTGGACCACACTTTTGGTTTAAGCCCAGCCAGCAATGAAGCACCACACAGCCACTCACTAACCGCCCCTCGACAGACACACTCTTACCTTCCATAGGATGGTGGAGGCCCTAGTGAGAGGCAAAAAGATCACTAAGGGCCTTGTGGATTGAGACTGTCAATTACAGTTCTGGGCAAAACAGACTTTACTACTCGATTTGGGGAAGAAAATAAGAACAATTTATTCTACCACCAACTAGAAACAGAAGAGACAGAAAGCAAAAACAGAAAATGAGAAAAATACAACCAGCACTTTAAGATCTCCTTTCCTCACCCCTTCCCTCTTCCTGGGCTCAGCTCTCTGCTCCCCATATCTCTACCTATTCCTCCCTCAGCAGCGCAGGTGGACAGGGAATGAGGGTTGTGGTCAGTCCCTCACAGATGGTCTCTGCTGCTCTTTTCTTCTCAGAGGAGGAGAACTCACATTCTTCACCTGCACCAGTGCAGGGTCTCTTCCATGGGATATAGTCCTTACTGAACTTCTCTGGTGTGAGTCCATCCCGAGGTCTGCAGCTCCTCACAGATTCCTCCTCACAAGTGTCCTCTGTGGCAGCAAAACTCCTGGCACATACTAGCTGCCAGCAGATCTGCTCCACCGTTCCCCTCTACGAGTTGCAGCGGGACAGCTGCTGTCTCATCATGGGACACAGGAGGGTCTCTGCTCCAGCACACCTCCTCTTCTCTCACTGACCTTGATGTCTGCATGGTCACCTCTCCCTCATCCAACCCCTTTGACCACCTCCCAGAAAAACAATCCTCCTTTTCCAGCTTCTTCTTCCTAAAAAGTGATCACAGAGGTGCCCAGTTGGCTCAGTCCCAGAGGTGGCTCTGTCTTAGAGCTGGGGAAAGTTCGGAGCAACTTCTTCCAGGAGCCACCATTACAACCCCTTCCCTGTTACCAGAAACAGCTCCACACAAACCCAACACATCCCATTTGCTGAGTGGCTGACATGTCAGCAGCAGGGAGGCTGCAGGGAAGTGAACAGCACATCCTGCTCTATAAAGGTGCTAAAGAGGAAAAATTGCTTTTACCAGCAAAAACAATGCCACTGCCAAATAGCTGGCTGCAATCTATGAATAGTTGGGCAGAAAGTCTTGCTGTGTGTGAGAAGCTAACTTCAGACTAATAAAATAACTATGAGGGAATCATTGCAGTATTCAATGTGCAACACCCATGAGAGGAAGAATCAAAGTTAGTATGTAAAGGTTTTATTGAGACAACTGAGACTGCATCTGACATGCTACCTGGACTGATTCTGCTTGTGCAGGAGACAGAGAAATTAGTTTTAACATGAGATGAATTGTGCAATGGTGTGCAAGACTGTCTGAAACTTGTCACTTCTCCTTTCAGTAGAGGACTTGTTTGAAAATGCCATAGTAATTGAAATTGCAAACAAATTAGTCCTTATCATGGATGAACGAAATATTCAGGGACATGTAGGTTGTGATTCAGTAGATTGGTGAGTAGGACATCCATCTGGGTGGTAGATACACGTCTGAGGTTTTGCTCTAGGAAACATTTCTTTCACTTGATATATAGCTGAATCTTTGGATGTTATATTTTTCAAGGAAAAAACTTTCAAGTTGGTCCAAGCTGATCATTCCTTTTTATTTTTTTCAATGCCTAACATAAAAAGGGTTAGTATGTACTGTCCTAACTGCATATCTCAGCCTTTGATTTTAAATCACAGCAGATCTTGTTTATATTGTTGGTTCATTTTGTGTCCTGACGCAAGGTTCAGAAAATGAAATGAAAACCTTTCAACAAAATAGATTTGGAAAAAATTGAAATTGCAAAACTAAAACTATAAAATGTTGCCAAATTTTTTTCAAGATATGTTTAAGAAAATCTGTGTGCAAATGCAGTATTTTAAACCTTGAAATTTCAATTTAAATGGGCAGTATTTACTTATATTCTGTTAACTGCTCTAAAAGGCAGGTAACAAAGTGGAATCAAGAATTTTAATTTTTAAATTAGTATTATTAAAAAGGGAAGTAGCCTTAATGAATTTGTTATACTTGTCTGATTGGTCTCAGCTGGGTACAATCCACTTAAGCAGCTTCAGCAATGATCAAACCTCACCTCACAGTGCCCGTGGCAGGGCCCTGTATCTGGCTTCTGTTTTGTTGCTACACATGATTATGGTCCATGCCATGCCGTGCAGCCTTTCTAATAGGGGAGCTGCTGGAATTGCATTGATTCTCTCTAATAAATCAGTGAATGAAAAAATGTTTGCAACATTATCTATTTAACTGGTCTCATTTAGTTTTCTTCTAGACTTCTAAATGAAATGTTATTAAAATTAATGCAATTAATTTATCTTCCAGCCATTTAAAATTAGCTGCTTACCTAAAGAGTATAGGAATATAAGTGCTCTTTAATGAGAGCATGGCTCGGGGTTTCATTTGGACTTACATCAAATTAAGAGTATAATTAGAGTACTGATAACAAAGTACATGTTCCTCAAATTAAGAGAAGGCTTTTATTGTCCATCTTCTGTTCATATGAACAGCTTAGGCCCTCTTAAAGCTCTGTGGCCTGTATCTTCTCAAACCCTGTATGTACAGGTCTGGGTATGCTACCTTTGGTGCCATTACTGTGCTAAACTAGCTTTGGAGGCTATTATTCAGGATGTAGTTTCACAGATGATACAGGCTTAGCAGGTTTTGGTGCCATTTGCACTGCCATCATGTTGCCTCATGCTGGACAAGCTGTGTTCTCAAGTCAATCATGTGTTAATGATGAGGTACTGTGACAGCTGTTCCTTGTGAAAATCATGAGAGACCTGAGTTCAATGTGAGTTCACTGTCTGTACATCATATACTAGGAGAAAACAGTTCCTGGAGAAAAAAAAAACAGAGGTCTCAAGGCTAATTGTTGGGTGATACTGTTTTTTGTTTCTTTTATTCAGGAGATCAAACTAGGTGAGAAGAGTGGATTCTTCTGGTTATAAAATATTCATCTGTAACAAGGCTAATGGGTAGTCAGCACCTTTTATGGAATGATAAATGCTAAGTTTGATTTTTAAATTATGATATCACTAGGTTTAAAGTGTGGTGGATTATATATGAATTAAGGTGAGGATTGAAATGGTACAAGGCATAAGCAGAAGTCCACCTGCCACTGTGTACAAGTGCTAGCAGACTGCTGCAAAATCTACCTGGTTCATAGGCGTGTGGGGTATCAGAGAAAAGAGAGGTTGGTTCTAGTGACTCTCAACTGTCCCTATTGTGTTAAGGCAGAAGGGAGAGCTAGGGCACAGTCTGAATACTCCTGAGGGAAAACCTGAAGAGAAGCAAGCACGGAGAGATGGTGAGAATGGGTAAGCTTGCTGATGCTCCCCTGTCACTACAGCTATCCCTTTGTACTCAGTATGTTCAGATAGTATTACGATGTGTGGAGGGGAGTCACTAGACTAGAGTGTGCAGATGCCCAAAATCCCATTGCCTTTCTGGGACCTGTGCAATGAGAAAGATGGCAGGTTTTGTTTTCTTTAGACAGTGTAGTGATTTTTCCTTTGAATGCATGTTTAATTATTTTAAAGATGGGCACTACTATGCATGACTCAGCTTTGCAGTGCTTCAGAGATGAAATTTTCTTTTGTCTTCAAGATACTATCAGTGCCCGTTACGTTGCTAGTGAGATACTGTAACTTGTCAGAAATAGAATATGATTAAGCTATGGTGCAGCTAGGCAGAGGAGAGTGAAATCAGCCTTCATCTACAGCAATTCCCAAATTGCCATGAGACTCTTGGTTATGCAACGATTGAATTGCCTAAGATTTCATCTATAAAGTGCAGCCTAGCTCTTATGTATTAAGAAATCTCTTGCATTCACTTTATTTATTCTTTGATATTTATTCTTGAATCATTGAAACAGTCAGCAGTAGGGAACAGACAATTAGGGAGAATTACACTACTCAAAACTGTGTAGTGATAACTCATTCGAGTAAAAAGATTTTTTTTCCCCCCGATATATTTGTATTAGATAGTACAAATACATTTAACTTTTAGGAGAATATCACAGCTGAACAGTACATTTCCAAGATGTTCTTTGAAATTAATCTTTCTCTCAAAACTGTTTACAGTTTTATAGGTGGACTGTGAACCATCATCTCTGAATCTGTTCATAAATTGCTGTAGGCTTTATTCCAATATCTCTCAAATGCCTCATATTTTGAGGGTTGTTGCTCATTTTATCTCTAAATTTGCCCATGTTCCCCCAAACCTAGTATCCCTCTAGTATCCAAGTATCTTCTCTGTTATTGAAAACTTCACACCATAATCAACAGATGTCAAAGTTCATATAGAGAAAGCTGTTTATAAAGAATACATGTATTCTTCAGCTTTCATTGCTTCCTGCACTTTGTTTTATGTCACACATTGCTTAAACTGCAGGAGGGATGTGCCCCGCAGCCATAACCCCTGGCCATACAGATCTGCTGGGGCAGAGGGTGACTGTCCCCATCCCACTCACATCCTCAGCCTTGGGCTGACATAAAGCCAAGGTGCATAGACAGAGCTTGGAGACGAAAAGTGCTCCTGGGCTCAAAGTTCAGCTGGGCCTATGATGTCCTAGATTAAATTTTTTGACGTGAGATTTTAATACTTGTCACTACAGATTTCTATCTGAAGTTAAGTGCTTTTCCCAGTGTCTACTGCTGTCGTTCTATTTTTAGCATGTGCACAACTGACCAAACCAAACCATGACAGTCTTGGCAACATTCAGTGTGTTAAGAGCATCCCTGGCCAGCAGATTGTCCCCTGTGCAGTTAATCATAGTATGCACCTGAACATGTAGCCAACACAGATTGTCCTGAAAGGGCAGCTGTGGGTGCTGACTACACATGAACCATGGCTGGCAGCAATTTAGGAGGCACAGAGGTAATGAAGTCTATAAAAATGTGTTATCTGAATGATAGGCTTTCAACAGATTGGGACCTGTTCCGTCTGCTGATAAGATGCTACTGTGCAGTGGCATGAAATTATAACATAGCTAAACTGTCCGTCAAAGATCCTGGGATTTCAGATGAAATAGAAGGACAGAGGAGGGGAAGATGCTACAATGAAAGTTGGGGGTGTGTTGGTCCTCAGTCTGAGGATCGTCATGGTGAATGTGCAGCAGAACAATGTTACACAGTGATGACAGTGCAGAGTTAGGATTTGGGTCACACAGCATGAGAGAGGCATGCTTATATACAACTGTACTTGGACCATAACATGAGTGGATTTGACTGGTGGTGTGGTGGCAAATAGCACACAAGACAAGTATCTTAAGCTTGACATTTGCAGTATTTCTCATCTTGCTATTGGCAGCCACATTCATTGGGTGGTCATGCAAAGTCAGCCTTATCAAGGCAAATGCTGAGATGCACTATCTGTGGGTTGTGAGCCAACTGTTGGTCTGAGAGGGAAGCAGTCATATACACCAAGAGTGACTAGGTAGATGATTACAAAGTGAAAAGCATACATAACTATTTTAAAAGCATTCAGCAGAGTGAGCACCGTTTATGGTTGTATAGGATATAGCTGATAAGTCAGCATCAAAGAGGCAGTAAGTTCTCACAGACTGAGTGCAGGGGCAGAGTTCATCACTTTTAAAAAAAACAAAACCAATAAAAGCCACAACAAAAAGCACCTATAGAGGAATTTCAGGTGAATTAGGGAGGTAAAAGTTACAATCAGCAGATGATGAAGAAGATGATTGGGCTGAAATTTCTAAGAAGGAGCTTTGTGGACTATTGCACTTGAAAACAGCAGTGTGAAAACTTTCCACAGTGCAGTCAGCAATGTGGGGAATATTCTAGAGTTTCCCAAGCAGATTGCTGGGCCTCACCAACTTACCTGACACAGGCACTTACTGTCCAAAATTGCATTTGTTGCTCAGGTTCCCACCCTCAAGAGAGAATCTGCAGGAATGTAGGTTCAGTGCTTACGCATCCAGTGTTGGCACTGAAGGTGGAATGGGGAGCAACTAGCAAACTTGCTACTGGACCTTTCTTAGCAATCATTTAAGTGTCAGTTCTCACAATTTTTTTTTTTTTTTTTTTTTTTGTAGCTGCAGGCAGGAACATTACTGCTAATTTTCATCTCCCTGCTAACACTTAAATTAAGACTCTAGAGAGACTTGGTTTGTTTTTTTAGCACCTGAGTAGTCACTTGACAACTTGTGAAGTAGCAGATGAATACTGGTGAGGTTGAGAACTAGGTGTTGTCCAAGGGTAAATATGTGTGGTAGGGAGGCATGGAAAAATCACAACAAAAATAGGCTGTACTGACCTGGGAATGAGGATACTTGAAATAAAATTGCTGCAGGCAAGCCTGTTCTCAGACTATGAAGACCAAAACAAGCTCCCTTGCCATGCTGATGTGCTTGGAAGACCTTAATATGACCCTAGAAGAGTAATATGCTTAAAAAAGGGTCAAGAGACAAGGAGCTGGGGACTTCAGCAAATGCCAGGTTAGGGTTCAAACCCTGTATTTTAACCTTGTGTAACATGAAGCATAGATGCCACAATGGTACGTGAGAGTCAGGCAGAAGAAAGAGGATCTTTAGCTGTTCCAAATAGCTGTTTTGACCATGAGTTACCAGTGTCAGGAAATCGTATGTGTTTGTGTCCATGTTGAAAGCTACCCTGTTGCACTGTTAAAATGTTCTCTATTATGGGACAGAAAGATTTGCTGAAGTGATGTTCCAGAAGCTGTGGTAAGCAACAGACAGTAACACAGACTGATGGTACTGGGAAGCTAGTTAATTTCTGCATAGATTTTATATTAATACCTTTCACAGATACTACAGCATTGCATGCACAAATTCCACCAAACTTTGGGTAAAGTCATAAATGAGATGGGAGTTAATCAGATCTTTGCAAGCTGGGCCAAATGATGTGATAAAATTGCATATATTTTATAAATTTGCATATTCACTGTTATAGACTAGGGGTTTTTAATTATTTACTCTAACAGACACATATTTTAACCTTATGAAAACCACAGTGAAAATCCACTGTGTAAATTTGTGTAAATACTATAAAGCATTGAGAAACTCGTTAAATAAAGGCTGATCCAAACCAGTCATACTAACAGCTCTGTATATAACTGAATAAATGCTATTTAGAATTCTAAATCAGAAGCCAAAAAAGTAATCTATGTGTAAATCTAGAGATTTACACTGCTTTTCTAAAAAAATTTTTAAAATTTTAAAAAAATTAAATGTCTAAATGAAGAATTCCCCAGAAAAGCAAAATTTGTTTTTCTGCAGTCTAGCATTTTTAAATTCATTCAGTAGATGCCTAGAGAACTCAAGTCAGATGTTGCTTTGTCTTGGGCAGAGAGGAACATCATTTTCGTACACTCTTACAACATTTGCATAATGCAAAATGGGAAACATTGCACTAAAAGACACGGTTCATTTTATTTAAGTGAAGACCTATGTCATTTAATCATTACTGCTTGGCATAAAAATTTATAAATTACTAAGCAGTCTCTGACAGGGAATGATGCTTTCTTTAAAAGCATTTATTTTGAATTATTGTAAGCAGTTTCCATTTTATTCCTTTTCTAAATGAAGCCACAATTATCTCAAATCTGATCACAGGCTCTAAACTCAAATATTTAAGAGTACTAGGGAAAACTCAAGGCAATGCCGTATTGTCGTGGTTTGGCCCAGCTAGCACAGCAGCGCCACAACAGTCTCTCGCTAGATGCCCCCATTCACGCCCACCCTCATTAGGATGGTGGAGGCCCCAGCGAAATGGGAGTAAAAAGATAAGCAAGGTTGTTGTGGATTGAGACAAGAGCAGGGAGGGCTCACTGCCAATTATGGTTCTGGGCAGAACAGACTCTAGTACTCGACTTAGAGAGGAAAGTAGGAAAGTTTATTCTACAAGAAACAGAACAGAATAAAAGCAGGAAAAAAAGGGAGTAGGATGATGAGAAAATTACAACCAGCACTTTAAGATCTCCCTCCCCCATCCCTCCTTTCTTCCCGGGCCCAGCTCACTGCTCCCGATATCTCTACCTCCTCCCCCCCCCCGCAACAGCTCAGGGGGGCAGGGAGTGGGGGATGTGGTCAGTCTCTCACAGATGGGCTCTGCCGCTTCTGTCTTCTCAGATGAGGATGACTCCTGGCATTCTTCCCCTGCTCCAACACGGGGTTCCTCCCCCGGAACACAGTCCTTAACAAACTTCTCTGGTGTGGGTTGTTCCCAGCAGCTGCGGCTTCTGCCGATACAGGTTCCCTCACACGGGACACAGTCCTTGGTGAATATCTCAGGCGTGGATTCTTCACCGCGGTTGCAGTTTCTGCAGTTGCAGGGACCCTCTCTCGGGACATGGCCTCTTCTGGGCATAAGTTTAATGAGCTGCTTTGTCGTGGGTTCCTCCCCACAGTTGCATCTGTGGATATTGACTCCCTTCCTCGGGACACAGCTTCCTCCGGCCAAAATCACTGTCTCTGGCTCGGGACCTTTAATGAAGTGAATCGCTGCCCCTGGTCTGGGGTCAGCTTTAGCAAAATAAGTCTCTGCCCCTGATGCGGGCTCATTATCAAAATGAGTCTCTACTGCTGATGTGGGGTCTTTAAAGAAATGAAAACAAATCTCAGCTTCACCAGTTCTCTCCACACAATGCAGGGGAGTCTCTGCTCCAGCACACCTCCTCCTCTCTTTCATCACTGACCTTGGAGTCCACATGATTGTTTCACTCACCGTTCCACGTCCGTGCACCATCACCAGCCAGAAAAAAAAACAAGGGGCAGAAGAAGGAAAGAAAATGGAGGAAGAAAACCTCCCCTTCCAGCTTCTTCTCAAAAAAGTGATCGTGGAGGCGTCTAACTGGCTCAGCCCCAGAAGTGGGTCTGGCTCTGAGCTGGGGAGAGTTGCAAGCAACTTCTTACAGGAGCCATCTTTACAGCCCCTTCCCCCTTACCAGAAAAGGCTATCATGTCAAACCATGACACATATCTTTCTGTAAACTGCAATGCATTATTTCAATGTTTCCTGGCTCTTCACTGTATGTTAAAAATAGAAGTGCTGTTCTAAAGCAAGATGGTTTATAATTTGACTCAAATACCCACTTGGCACCCTGTTTTCCTTGTGATGATTATGTGGAATATTGTCCCCTTTGGCCTCTTCTGCAGCTTTGAATGCTCCCTTGCTGGGCTAATGTGACAGCTGCAAAAACAGATGCCAAACTCTGTATCATACCATATTTTTCTGTGTTTAATCCTTAAGCAGTTTGTGTAAAACAAAGCCACTCTGCCACTACACGCCCAGGCTATTTCCTCTGTGATTCAACAGTAAAAGAAAGTTGTTTCCATGTATGGGTGATATGATAGGAAGTGTTACTCTTTGCTTTTAATACTTCTTTCCTAATATTGCAGAAGGTGCTTTCTTTTCCCCAGTAAGCTCCTGTCTCTGCTTCTTGTTGTTTGAATTATAAAAGTATGTCCCAGAACTTCACTGGTACTTATCTGGTTTGTAACTGTCTTACTGGAAGTACAGGTGATTCACACTAAACATTATTTGGATTATGATCTTCAATTGGCTTCCTAAATGTTTCTGCATAAGTTGCATTTCCAAATATGTAGTCACTTCAGAACTGAAGTGGGGTCAACTGGAGGTAGCTACCATGTGAGAATAATTTTTGCTGACTTTGGTTTATACTTTTTTTTTTCCTTTCTGTATTTAGTAAAGTATTTAGGAAATATCCATTAGCATAAATAGGAGTTACATATCAGTATATCACAGTTAAGCTGTACTTACTATTTTAATGTACTTTTTTCCAAAGTACAAAAGTGGTTTTTATTTCTATGTATTGTTATTTAAGCCTGTTTTTTCAAAGAAAAGTCTCTCCTATTAACTCAGCATTTTCAGTAGCTGTTTGCAGATTAAATATTTCCAGACTTTTTTCTTAAAACATAAATTGGAACAGTGCTCCTAAGCTTTTCAACTTGGCAAAATCTTAATCAATTTTTAATGATTTCTTTCCACACTCTGTAAATGTAAAAACAAAGAATATATCCCTAGTAACAAGAAGGATATGTAAGCTTATGTTCACGTGTCTGTTTGGAGAGGTTAACGGATTGCTTGACCTTGAATGGCTAGGGTATGTGTGTAGAATTGGAAAACAGCATTCTCTCTGCTTTACAGTATAATAAAATCTACAGTACTTCATGTCACTCTGATTCTCTTTCACTGTCCTGCATTTGTGACCCTTTGGTTCAGAAACAGTGCCCTAAATCCTCATTAAAGTATCTTTTGTATCAAATTGTACTTGAAGGCCAAGGGACAAATCACATTGAACATAAAAGAGCTAAAGTGAAGAACAGTTTGGATTTGGACAATTTGCAGTGTTCTTGGCAAGATGTCTAACTCGGTAATGCTTTAAAGGCATAGCTCTGCATGCTTTCAAGAGGATATTCACTACCAAATGAAAAGGATGAAACTCTGAAGTCTACGGAGGTGTTACTGTAGAAGAGGTGGACTAAAGATAACTAGAGAGGAAGTCATACATCCATACTGATACCTTGCTTAGATCTACATGATGATGAGATTTAAGGAAAGATGAATTTGTTAGCTTAATTCCAAGCCCAACGTTATCTGGTCATGGCCCTTTTTCTCTGCCTTGGAGTATGGACAAAATAAGCAGATGTCTGCTTGCAGTATGGGCAGAAACAAACTTATATCTGTCCACAGAGTGTGTGAGCTGAACATGTTCATGAAAATCTACCAACCTGTTGAGACACACTGAATGAAGCACATCTCATGATTTCTGTGTCAGTGCTGAACTCTAACATGTGGCTTGGCTGTAGCTTTTTTACTAATTACAGCATCTTTTATCACAAGCCAGGGAACAAACTCTAAAACCCAAAAGCAGCTGTACAGATCTCTAGTTCTAAAGTCAGGAATCTCCTTTAGCTCGGGCTCATAGTGTGGCTGCTGAGACTTAATGTGAGTTCTTTGAACGTCACAGGTTACTGGGGGGATCTCCATGAATTAAGTGTAACTACTAAGACCTTTTGTGCGTAACCGATGTGTAAAAACTTGGCATTAGTCACGTTTAACAATGTGATGGCCACTGAAAGTACCTTTTCAATCTTCAGCTTCCTCATTTGTAAAACGGTATTAACTATATGTATCCACTTTAGAGGCCAAAGTGCAAATTCCTAATGCTACATTTATGCAAAGTATTATTAAGATGACCATCTGGCAAGGGATAAATTCTGGCTTGCAGCCCTTTGTTCTTTCATCTAGCCATTCTGTTAATAATTTTTAATATCTCTGAGTTCCAGACAGGTCTGTCTGCAAGCCCAGCAAACCATTTAACACCTCTGAAAGCTTGGGATAAGCTAAAGAGTTCTCAGCAACTCTTGCAGCAAGCAGTGGAGATGAGAAGCAAGAATCCCAAATTCTCTAAAATAGCAGGGATTTTGTTCCTGCTATCCCCCATTATTCCCCACAGGAGTGGATGACAGTTCATGGACCATTGAGTCTGGTTCCTGCAAACACAGCCAACTATGTAATAGATGTAATAGTCCAGAAGAGACCAGAAGAAAAGCCAGCCTGTCTGCTACACAAGCCACCACAAAATGCTTTCTTTCCCAGCATTCCTGCATGGAAGGTAAAAATCTCCCAGAATTACACAATGTCAAGTGAAGTGAAGTGTAGCACAGATGTCCTGTATACCCACAGACCATGGGCTTTGCGAAAGTGCCATGGCATTGCTGGGAAGTAGGCTGTGACTGTGGTACAGAGGGAGGCAGATTCTTCCACCCTTACTACCCTTCAAGAGATAATGATCCACAGCCTGACCTTTCCTTCATCCTTCAGATCTTGTCACAAGTATCTTACATATAAACATACAAACAAGTCACAGAAAGCAGGAAAGTGAGTTTTCTCAACTGTGCCAGGTAAATAGCAATCTCTGCCCCAAAACCCCAGCATCTTGCCTCTGCTGTGGCCATATCTTCAAAGGACGATTGCCCACATCCTGCAGAGCAAGGAAGAGAGTGAAGTTTTTGTCCCTCAGTCGAATTACTGAGTCAGAAGTGTATTTTCAAGAAGCTTGTTTATGACTTTGCATTAGTGCCTGTCATAGAAGACAATGCATACACTCCTACTGTAACAGTTGTTTTTGCAAGTGAGAACTAGGCATGATGGGAGATAAGATGTTAAAAAATGGAGCAGTAGAATGAACTAAAATTTGGAAGTCGACCTAGCCACTTTCTTGCAGAAATTATATGGATGTTTGAGAAGGAAGCAGCTGAACTGTTGTTAAAAATGTAGCTTTGTACTAGAGTCAATTACTTATCTAAAGCTACACTTCTCTTAAAAAAAAATTATTAGGGGTGACCTAAGGAACGTAAAGCACTGACCTTAAATTAGGATCAGGAACATTATTTGAAAAAAAGCAAGGTAGAGCCTATAAAATGTTAAACTAAGCATGATGCAATAAATGGAAACCAGTCTAGCTTCCATGAAAAAAAAGTCTAATCTTAATAATCTCACAGTATTTAAATTGTCATTAAAATAGCAGAAAGCATTTTGTCAACCAATTCTTTATCTAGGCTTTTGAAAAGACTTTTCTAAAATTCTCTAACAGAATGTATTTGACACAGTAGAAGGCTGGCAGGGTGTGCTGGTTTTGGCTTGTGTGGAGTTAAATTTTCTTCAGAGTAGCTAGTGTGAAGTTAAATTTTGGATTTGTGCTGGAAACAATGTTGATAATGTGCTGGTGTTTTATTCTGATCAGTGCTTACACAGCATCAAGGCATTTTGTTTTCCTCACACTGCCCTGCCAGCGAGTAGGCTGGGTTGACACAAAAAGTAGAGAGAAGATACATCTGGGAAAGCTGACTCCAGCTGACCAAAGGAATATCTCGTACCATGTAACATTGTGCCCAGTATATAAACTGGGGGCGTTTGGCCATGAGGGGTGGATTGCTGCTCAAGGTTTGGCTGGACATCAGTGGGTTGGTGGTGAGCAATTGTTTTCATTTACATCTCTTGTTTTTCTTTTTATTTCTCTTTGCAGTTTTCATTTTCATTACAACTTTTTATTATTACTCTTTTTTTCCAGTTATTAAACTGTTCTTATCTCAACCCATGAGTTTACTCACTTTTACCCTTCTATTTCTCTTCTCCCATCCTTCTGGGGGTGGGGAGTAAGCAAACAGCTATGTGGTGCTTAGTTGCTGGATGGAGTTAAACCACAACACTGGGGCAGGAGGCCATTTTGAGCACCAGATGGCTTTACCTATGTGTCATGGTTTAAGTCCAGCTGATAACCACCAAACCATGCAGCCACTCACTCCCTCCCACCTCAGCAGGATAAGGAGGAGGATCAGGAGGAAAAGGTAACACTGTGAGTTGAGATAAGGACAACTTGATAGAACAACACAAAGAGAAAAGGCTGCCATAAAGACACCAAAGGAATAGAGAAGACAAGCGGTGCCCAGTGTCACTGCTCACTGCCCGTAGCTAGTCCTGACAGGACAGCCATAGTGTTATAGACTATAAACTGGCTGAGGAAACAAAAAGAAGCTATAGATTGCTTACGGTCAGTATGGAAGTAGGTTAATTACAAGCTTTCTGCAGGGCATTGTACAAGGACTGATGAGCCATGTGTATATTAATGACCTAAAAGTGAAATGTGATGGGGTAAGATGTGAGAGTACCTGTTAGATTAATCCCAACCAAAAAGGACAATGAAACTCTGTCTCCTTTTTTAACTTATTGAAGGTCAAAACCAAATATAAGAAAAAATGGAACTAGTATGTAGCATAGGGATTTTTTTTCCTGTATGACTATATTAGCCTATCCTAAATCCATATCAAATATCATAATGGCTTTTCAAAGGAGATCATACATTGCAAAGACAGTGGAAGCAGCTGTCAACTCAGCAGACCCTTTTCCTCAATTTAAAAATGCTTAAAATCTTCATTTACCAAAGGAGAGTTAAAGTTGAATGGAAATCTGAAAAGCTATATGAGGTCAGCATGTGTGAGAAGCTGTGTATAGAGACAAGTTGGCATAGAAAGCACAGCAGAACTGGGCCTTTTTGTTCCATAAATGTGAAAAATTAAATATGCACACAATATGGTTTTGATGTTCTCCTCCTGGAAAACTTGTTTCTAAAGGTTTTCTAAATTACTTCATTGAAGGGATGATCTTCAGTCTTTGTCTCCTGTTCTGATTGTCCCAGAGGGAGCAGGAAAAAATATCTTGAGCCTATTGTACTCCGGGAGTGTTGAGATGATCATAAATGCTTTACAGAAGGCTGCTGTCTGGGTCTGACTGCTTTTACTTTGGGTAAAGGCACAATGACATGAAAACTAAAACCCCAGCAAGGTGCACTCTGAGACAGGGGACAGTAATGAGGGTCAGCTGGCTGGGTAAATACAGCACTTAATCGGAAGATTTGTAGCAGTTGAAATTCATCAGCGGCTTGTACAAAGTAATGTGTTTTGGAAGAGAAAATTGTACCAGCTCACTCAAGTGTATGAGTTCTTTGTTTTGGGTTGGTTTTTTTTTTTTTGGAAATGATGTCTTCATTAGCTGCCACAGAACCTTCTGAAATTTATTTGCAAAGTGCTTCAACAAGATTCACCAAAAGCCAAGAAAAGTGGCTTGTCTGCATGCATGGATTTTACTCTGAAGAAGAAGAAAAGGTTTGACATTGGATTCTGGTCAAGGCAGACAGATTAGACAGTCTAACCAACATGACAGTCTTTGGTGTATGCTCCATGTGCAACAGCTGGGCACTCTAGTAGTTTAAATATTTCTATCACAAAAAGAAATGAAACACAAAATCAAAATGCACATCAGTGAAATGAAATGCACATGGTCATAATTCCAGAACAAATAATATTCTAATAAAATTTGGTTCAGTTGTGATTAATCTCACAAAAGTTTTCTATCTGGAACATGCAAGGCAAATGAAACTTTTGACCAAAACAGTAAAACCGTCAGCAAGCTAATGGAATTCTCTGACAATACTTTTACAGGGAAAAAATCATCTATAAGTATAGTCTAGAAAGCCTATGGTCTAGAAAGAATTTAGAACTTGATTAAAAAAATCATGAATCTGAGTTGTAAAGTTAACGGTTGGTGTCCCTAAGATCTGAACACTGAGAAATGTACACGTGACATAGTCAAGTGCAAAAACCAGCATGATTTCTCATGCTCTCCCAGTTAATCAAACATAGAAAACTGATATGTTTTTTTCCACCTCACAAGCTGGAATAGTTTAACTAGTACCTTAGACTTGAACCAATAGCTGAAAATATGAAATTGACATTTTAAATAGAAAAGGCAGCTGCCTAAGCCATCCCTTTACTGTATTTTCTTGCTTGCAGGTGAAGTGCTTAAGCTCCAGGGTTATAACAGAGCAAAATAGAGGTACACTAGTTCAGACAATATTTTTATTACAGCTACCTGAATTTTCAGCTTGACCGTGTCACTTGGAGGAGGTCAAAGAGTGCAAGGGAGCACTATTTCAGTGGTGCCCTTAATCCACTGTCTTTATAGTTGAAGTATTTCTGGTATAAACTGAAAGAAATATAAAATTGAAGTTGGTCCTTTGAATGATCCATTTAGATTTTTTATATTCATCTGACCTATTGATGGCAATAGACATTTATGTGAGCTGGAAGACTAATCAGATGCGTTATGAGAAACATACATAATTGTAATAGTATTTGAATGAAAAATCAGGGTATTAACAGAGATTGCAAGCTAGGAATACATACATTAAAAGGTCACAGGTTGATTCTCCATTGAGATATAAAGATCTTGCATGTGATGCTAATGATTACCAAAAATAGAACTTTTGTTTAATTTGGGCTTAGTAATGTCATCTTAGGGCCTAGTGATACAGAGGTATGAAGAACAGGAGAAGGCAAGCTTGCACTTGGGAGTATAAAAATATTTAAAATATTTAAAATTTAAAATAGAAAGTTTGGATCTGGGATGTAGTTCTACTTTTACCCTGCTTTATGCAAGCGTAAGGCAAATACTGGTGTAATTGCATTGATATGGGTGGAACTGCTACAGATTTATCTTTGTATAGTGAAGTAGAACAGTGAGGTAGAACAGTGAGATTTTTGGTCTATTACTTTGCGTATAGATACTCTAATCCAAATTCTTCAAGTAAAAGCACTTGAGCAAAAATTATTTATAAGGAGATATTGAGCTTCTATAGCTCCTGATGATTTCAATTTAAACCTACTTTGCCTCTGAAAGACAGCAGCCATATGATGCATTAATGCATCTTAACTTTAGAGTACAGCCCCAGTTTAAGTCTGACTTACTAGGCCTGAGGAAACCCAGGAGAAAAACAAAAGACTATGAGGATGTAGCTCCCTGAAATTCTTACTCTGTATTATATGTATGTAGTAGTCTTCTCTTAATTTTCATGAGTGACTGCATTTTAGAAAAGATTTGCTCTTTTTGGTTCTGAACCTTCATTGTATACAATTTTAAGAAAGATTTTAATAAAATACAATAATTAAATAGCAAGAAAGATACTGCATTCAGGGGATTTGCCCATCCAATTTAATGAGTCATTTTTAAATAAGTCTTTTTAATATGCAGAGGAACCTATATATTTTCTGAATCTATCCACTCCAAAATGCACAATATCAAGTATTGAGACATACCCTATCCCCATAAGAATAAAAAATCCTAGATTACCATGGTAGTTCCTTTCAGTGTTTCTGTTAACACATAGCCATTCTTGAAAGGTATACAACTTCAGGATTTTTTTGTTTACTTTAAAATGGAGGGCTGGAGAGCTTCTGTATATAGTTAATGCTTCTATAATTATACTATATGTAGCTACATACATTATGGGGAAAAAGCTGTAAAAGGAAAAGCCATTTTTCAAGATTTCATTACATTTAAGGCATACAGTGACAAATTATTCAATTCATGAACACTGCAGTGCTCAAGTCAGTCTACCCTTGTCTACTTCTCAGATAATGCTTTGCAAGACCAATTTTTCAGGCACTTTCCTACTTGTTGGTATCTCAAAGGAGGTGTAATTCATTACAATTTTACAATAGTTTTAAAGGGCATTACATTAGTTTTACTACTTGTTCTGGATGACCATGTCATAGCATCAGGTATGAACTCAAAATTGCAAAAAAACCCAGAGAATATTTGTATATGTTTGTATTGTTCTGTGTTTGTAAGTTCTGTATCATATTCCCAGATCTTGCTAAGAGTGTAAGTGGAATTAATATTGTTTTATATATATATATATATATATATATATATATAACAAACAAGGAGTTTTTAACCTATAGTCCATTGCAAAAGACTAAGAAGATATTCAGCAAGATACAATCTCTGAGTCCAAACTGTAACTTGTCCTTTTTGAAAACATAAGACTTTTTTCCATATGTGCGTTAACAATTGGTTTTATTGGGAAGAGGCCAAATGTTTGCTGCAGCCAAGGCCTATGATGGTTTTGGATGAATGAAATTAAAGTATGCATAAAGGAAGTCTTATAACATTCATAGCTAATGAATTTCTCTGGTGCAAATTCAATATTAAGTACAGATTACAGCTGCAATGGTGCTTGGGGGAATTCAGGAGGATATTGCATCTTATGGGAGATGCTAATTTAAAAGAATGGCTGGCCAGGATGCATTTAATAGCCATTGAGAACTGTAACGTACAAGATGAGACAAGGGAGAAAATAATGCTTGATGTGATACAGATGGAGGATACTTCATTAGCAGGTACTTGAGATTGCCATGACGGCTTTTTTTGAATGGACACAGTGATGTTATTTCCTGAAATGTGAGAGAAAGCATGCCATTTTGATTTATAACCAGTATCTGCTGTGAAGCAATTATTATCTTGGTCAAAATTGAATTGATAAGGTCCATACCAGCACTCTACTAATTCATTTAATTTAATGAGAAGAAAACAAGGCTTAAAAAGAGTTTAAAGTGGAGGAATGAGTAAAAGACCCCAGTCATTTTTTCCTTTCTACTAAAAGAATATTCTGTTTCATTTAACCTATAATTGTGTTTGTGTGCATAAATTTAGCTATCAAGCTAAATATATGCATTCTACAATTCTGTTCATATGTGCGTTTGTGTATTTTTGTATTTGTATGTTTGGTAATGTTGGAAGTGTGAGAAAGAGATGTATTTTTAGCCCTAAAAAGAAATAAACATTTCCTGCTGCTTACTTTGATTCTTTTCCTCATTTAAAAATGCCAGGTTTTCCATTCTAGATGCTTCGAGGTGGCTGGAAAGAGTGGGAGGGGAAAGAGAGAGTTTTCGGAGGAGGGGTTGGTGTTGACAACTTGTTAATGAAATTTCAACTTGAAAACACATTGAGGATTTCTGTGAGATAATCTTCAGAAGAAAAAAATTCCCTTAACATGATGTTTTAAAAATAATCTCTTTCACTTATATAGCACCTGCCATCTCAGGGAGCTAATGTTTTGCAGATTCTAATTTAATTAGCCTCCAAATATACCTACAATGTTACTGAACAGTACCATTCCCACATAGAGATGATGAGAGATGTGCAAGGAGATAAAGCTATTCTATTAATGGCCTGTTTCGTGTTACCTTCTACACAGGAGAATACTTACTAGGAAATACTGGGTAGGTGTCTGAAATCTCATCTGCTTTTGGTTACCTACTGGATGATGAAAATTAGCTGCTAATTTTTGGTAATTGTATGAGAACTATAAAAGTTCTAACAGAGTCAGCCTACGGCATGGTGGGCAGTGCACTGTGCAGGGAGTGCATGGGCTTCCTGCAGGTCCTCTTCAGTCTGTGAGAGTTCAAGCCCTAGTTTCACATCTCTTGGGAATTACTTAACCAGAGGGCCACAGGAAAGGTGTGTAATACAAACACACCCAGCTTTTGAGCACTAAATGTGTTTGGGCCAGAAAAATAGTATGGAAGACCAAGGAACACTTTGCGTACAGGAGTGACTGGGATTGTGGCCAAGACTGAGGCCATACTGCAGTAGGAATGTAAATTTTGGTACATCCCATATGGATAAGAGCAGGGAGGAGATAACAAGCTGTTCAGATGGGCCAGTGGTAGCTCTGGACATTGCCATAATTCTGGAGTTACTTGTGGATGAAACTGGAGTTACCACAGCTTATTTGTCAGAGGTGTAGTCAAGATTTTCACTAGTCTCTTGACTGTAGTTGCTTAAATAGAATTGCATTCAACTCTTTGAACGCGCTTGCTTTTTGTGGATCTTTGTCATATCTTTTGTACTTACTATGTTGTTAGCCTATGTCAGCTTAAATGATTCTGCAAGCTTATAAGAGATATAAAGACTGATAATCAGGGCTGAATTTTCCTCACTCCTGATGTTAATAATTTAGAGTATTTCCTTCCTTCTTCTTGAAGTGTGTTCCCTTGTCACCAAGATGTGCTTCAAATCAAGTCAAGAAGATGGAGCTGGATGAAACCCCACAGGCTTGCCTTTAAACAGCAGTTTCAAATGTGAAAAGCTTAACAGGAGATTAGTAAAATTCCTCAGTTCATTAAAATTAATTTGGAGGTCTCAAGAATATCAGTTATCTCTTTGACTTTTGGCACTCCCTGTGCCTAGTTAAAGTCCCACCTATTGCAAACATAGGCCAGATTCCCAGAGTGCTGGAATTTGTCTCATCAGCTTCCAGGTCTGCTTGATATATCGAAGTCCAAGAGTTTGAGAAACCTCAATGTCAAAAATCAGCTAAATGAAGGGGTTTGGACTAGCTCATTCAGGGCTTTTTTGTTGTTGTTGTTATTTGCTTATTTGTTTGGGCTTTTGGGGTTTTTTTTTTTAATTAAGTGAACCAAGTTCACTTCTTTTAATCTACTCTTCTGTTAGACAAAGTGCTCTAAGTCTAGCTATAACAATTTAATGCTAAATGCCAGATTCATCCCTGTGGGGAAATGAGGTGTAGCAGACACATTTACAGCGAGACAGCAGATTGTAGCACGATGAAAGTATCACAAACTCCATTCAGTCCAGAGAAGTAGCACATGAGCCTGGGAACCATAGGGGAAACTGCATCCCACAAGGTGGGCTGGCACAAGAAGAGGCCTGGAATTTTGACTTTGGCTGAACTTCCCGGGTTTACCATTTTGGTGGATTTAGCTTGGCAAGCTTCTGTGATGTTGCCTCAGCTCTTTGCCTCCATTTCCCCCAAATGTTTTTGTTTAATCTCGTTCTGCTTCTGGGGAAAAAAAAAAAATTAGATATCAAGCATGAGGATTCCTTTAGAGTGTCTAGCAGACATTTAAGAGTGTGGTGTAGCATGTGAACATGTATATATGGGACGTGTCCATGCATATACTTGTATACCTGTATATATAATCCTTGTCCTGTCCCATTTTATTGATATGACCCAATATTTAAAGGAGGCTAGAGGTCTCAGTCCCCGTGTTTTTAGTAAGAATTGAGTCTCTGCCAATGATTTCTGGGAAGTGGGATATTTCAGTGTTCTGTGAAAATGTATCTATAATGTCCTTCTAATGTAAGGTAATCTGGAGTCAAGTTTAATCAGGTGCATATTAGCCAATTAAATGCACTCTACAAGTAATGAAATTCAGCTTGGACCACTCAGTACAAGATAAGAAAAACACAGCAGGTGCTACTAAAGCAAAGGTGGGAGTTGAGAGTAGAGACTGCCAGGAAACAGTAAATGTATTTTGCAGAAAACCCACTGATTTTTTATCAGTGTCTCTTTCTTTGCATGCCATCTCTTTGCAAATAATTTTCCCCTAGCAAGTTGTAAGGTCACTTCGACATGGATGTTCAAACCATGTGGTCATAAAGGGAAGAAAAAAAAAAAGATAAAAATGCATTTCTGAAAATACTTAAATAGTCAGTACCAAAGGAAACCCTTGTCACAGGAACAGGTTTTCTGCAGACTTTTCCAAACTAAATTTCAAAAGCAAATTAAAAGGGTGAATGGTGGTCTTTAGCTTGACCTAGGGTTTCAGTACTTCACAAGAGTATCATTCCAGTCTGTAGTTTGGTTTAGAACATGCATGATAATAAGGAGGAAAGAATCACAGGACCTTAGAGACGCTGTTGACCATTCATGTATTTTACAATCGGTATTCTTGTGTAAAGATTCTTTTTGGTCTTTTTGCTTTCACATTCATGTTGGCAAGATGGAAAAACAGAATGTATGGAGAAAACTATTCAGAAATATACCTCAATACAGGAATGTTTTTCTTGTCCTTTCAAGTAATTTATAACAGAAAAGCTTTAACTCTTCAGTTTAAATAAAAAAATATATTGAATTGTAGTTCATTGAATTAAACAATGCACAGAGAGATCTTTATTAGCATTGTATGCCTGGTATAAGTTAGTTAATAAGCAGACAGAATTCTCTGGAGTGCAGTGAGCCATACTTGACCAGCATGCCAGCTGAAATGCATTTAGATACCTGCCTTTCAAATGTCAGTAAAAGGCAGGGGGTTTCTAATTAGAAAAATAATCGAAGTATTCCCTGGGAGAATATGGCAAAGTAAAACTAGGTCTTTGGAGCCACTGAGGTCTTTCCAATAAGTGATGCTGCCCTGCCATGCAGGGCATACCTGCCAAGTGCAGGATGACGTGAGCCCACCTTCCTCCTGCCTTTGCCTGTGGTTTGCTGTTCTCTTGGCTCTCCCTGTGGTTCTGGTGGTCTGTGGTCCTCACAGAGTCATTTTAGCATGCTAAGATGACAGAAAACTAACCAAAATTAAATGAGAACAACAGGGGTAGTTCTTGACCCGCATAATATGTTGAAACAACTAAGCGCAGATTCAACCACCAACAGGAGCTGGCACAAAGGAATGGGGTGGGTTTGTACAGACAGGATTCATGTAAGGTTGGCATCAACAGATAGATCTTTGTGGGCTTCTATATAGCCATGGCTTTAATTGCTCATTTGATGTAGTCTTCAAAGCACAGGGTCAAATTTGTCATGTATCTCTGCAGGTGCAAATTATAGACAACACTAACTGTGAGCACAGAAATGGAGGACAGTAGCAGGAAACCTTTCAGATCATTATAATTGTCTTCTTGCATGAAGAGATGCCTTGAGAGAGCAAAGAAATGCTGCTAGAAGCAAACATGTCAAAGCCCTTAGAAAAACAATAGAATCAAACACCCTTGGAACTGATACAATCATCTTAAAAAGGTGCTTCACTTCCTTCCAGTGGTTTTTTCAAACTTAATTATCATTCCTAAGACATAAAAGACCTTCTCTGACATGGAAAATGGTAAAAGACATGTAGAAAGCAAATGCGTTACCTTAGCTACCTGTTTGGGGTGACATTTTAAATATGGAAAATGAAGCTGGCAGAATTACAGTGACCTTTCAGCCTGAACAAATAAAATAACATCTGTCAAATCTAAATGGCTGCCTCTAGCTGTAGGAAATGATATGCGTCTTTGAACACTAATACATAGGTCTCTGCTTGAGCTAGGTTTAGTAATCCCTCCTAGACCTAAACAATTTCTTTCCCAGCAGAGCGTAGATGGCTGACAATTCAGGAAAATATGGTGCAAGTGCCAAGGGACAAATAGGGACCAACTGTGGCTGTGAGTGTGGGGAATCCATCTGCATAGTCTTCCACCCTCTTAACCTATCACGAATCCTTCATTTTCTTTGGAGCACTTAGAAGTAGCTGTTCAGTGTATCCTTGTGTGTTTTCTTTACCCATCCTGTATGTGCACATTTCTGTGTATATAAGCAGTCCTCTCAGTTGTATTCCATCTTTTTTAATTTCCTTCTGGAAACCAAGGGCACATGTGTGTCCTGGGAGCCAGCTGCAATCACACTGATTGCTGTTAGAAGGGAAACTGGTAGGTCTAAAAAGGGAAAGCTGCTCTTTATTATATTCTCCATAGGAAAAAAAGTAACTGCAAAAAATTACCTTTTCCTGCTTCCCCAAGCTCTTTTAGCTTCTGGTCTCTCAGCTATGCCAGCAGATAGAGCAAGTTCTTAATTGTGCTCTTGAAAAACTAAGAGAAGTTCATAGTTTTCATTACCTCCTTTGTCAAGGTACACTTGTATCCCTATCCACCTTCACCTCAAGTACTTCTTAAATTCAGAGCTTCCACACCCAGTTCTGCACTTGGGTGATTGGGATCCACAGAGAAGGGAAGTATCATGGAGACACTGGTATTTTACTTAGCTAACACAGAAGGTATGCAGGCTTTATGAATTACAACCATAATTAGCCAAAAATACTGAATTTCTTAATGGTTTCCAAAGGTTAAAGGAAGTTCATGCAATTTGCTGTCTGGATTAATATAAATGGTTTTCAATGTAAGCAAATAATGGCAAACAGCTTTATAATAATAATTATTATTAACAGTAGTATTATTACCATTACTGCATAACTTCAGTTGCACTTTGCATT